>NW_023270615.1:4591270-5142162 GCF_011800145.1 Mirounga leonina | reverse complement strand
AAGAAAGAAAGAAAGAAAGAAAGAAAGAAAGAAAGAAAGAAAGAAAGCAAGCTCTAAGGTAATTTTAAATTACAGGGAAAAAAAGTCTCCTTACACTAAAGGAAACAAATATTTTTTGAGTATAGCTTGTAAAAAAATAAATAAATAAATAAGCACAGCGGGTGGGGGGGACAGAGGAAAACACCTTAGAGTGTCCTGATACATTTGTTTTTATAAAAGAAATTCTTATTTTTGTAAAATAAGAAAATGGCTGATACATACTGAGTGTCATTTTTTTTTTTTAACATTCAAGGTTATACTGGAAAGTAGCGATATCTGCTCTAGAAAATTCCTTAGATTGCTGGATATCAGAGAGAATAAAATCTACTGAAGTAATAGGGTATGTCAGCAATATCCAAGGGCCATAGTGATGTTCCTCAAATTCTTCCATTCCAAGAACTTGGATATAAGATTGAACTCTGAAAATTAAATGATAAAATCAACACATCATCGTCTTGCTGATTTTTGAGCTTTTCTTTCTCTTAAGCATATTTAAAGAAGGAAATTCCTGGCCTCCTAGATAGTAAGAAAAATGTGAGAGTATAAAGCAAGGATCAGCCGCACCCTGCCCAGCGCTATCTATATAGGTAAATCACGGATCACACTGAGACACGTATCCATAGCCATTCATCATCAGGCTCTTCATTTGGAAGTGATTATTTGGCATTCTGGTCTTTTACATTAGCTCCTGTGAGCTTACTTCACCTGAATTCTCATACAAAGACCTAATCCACTCTGAAACACTGGTGAGATCAAGTTTCTGAGCCTACGAAGCTGAAACCCAGACCCTGGGTTGGGGAGAATTCATAAAGTGAATTTCACCGCTGAGACTTCCAGGCAGCCAAATTGCCACTCTTGGTCCTAACCCACCACATTCGCGTGAACCTCACCTTTAAATGTCTGCATGGTTAGCAAGACAGAGCCATACATTTTCAGCCTTGAACAATAGATGTGTTTCTTAAAATGCTGCTTATTAATTGGAATTTATCAGACTAAGGAATGGTGCTCTTCCATTGTCACACTTCCTGATGATATAATGGCTATTGTACTCGATCTGTTTATTTCTTGGGCCTTGAAGAATTCAAGAAGTGGTTTAATGACCCCATTTCTTGGGGCTTTTCTAAAAAAGTGAGAGATTGGAAGAGAGGGCACACAAAGACCCCTCTAACATTTAGAAGCTTTGATTGAAGAGTTATTAATAAGGTACCTTTTTCTGGACACCCCCTCCCTCACCTCTTTACTGAGCCATCAAGGTACTGCTATGTTGTAGGACAATGGACACGTAGATCCATTTCATGTTATGCGTGGGCCAGTGTGCTTTCTGAGTGGTGAATGGAGACTGAATCTTTGTGGAGAACAGTGGTTTTACTTGAAGTGACATATGTAATATGAGTCTAGATTTTTCACTCTGGCTGTTATGAAAATGCCCAGTACTTAGTAAACATTAAACCTCTATTTTAATCTTTCCATTAAAAAGACTATTTAAAGACCGTCTTGTTAAATAGGATCAGAATGTGTTGTTGCCTGTAATTAATTCTGAGACTAGGAAATTCAGACAGTAGTACTATTTTTATTTGCCTAAATAGTATAATGAAAATAATTGTAACTAGTTATTTATTGAGCTACGTTTGAAATATGTTTAATTTCACCTGCCCAAGACATGGGTCATAAAAGTACGTCATATGCGTTTCATAACACTGCATTAGCAATGAATTAGACCCCTATTCTAAATTTCCCAAGTAAAAATTTCAGTGTATCACTTGAGCTGCCGTGAACATGCAAGTCATATTTTACCATCCAGCAGCTGTTGGCTTCCAGATCCCAGCATCAAACAATAACACACAAGTTGAAACAACTTAGACATGTTGAGTTGCTAATGAATAATTGGCTCTCATTATTACTGTCAGGTCAAATAATAAAATTATTACACAGAACATTTCCTATTAACTCATACATAAGTTGTGCCTGGCACATAGCAAAGGAATTAAACACTTTTTCTTAAAAAAAAAAAAAAAAAAAAAGAAGAAGAAACCTTGTTCCAAATTTCCACAGTTATTGAATATGAACAAATGCCACACAGTCTGCTTAAATAGAGGAACATTTGTTCAGGAAAAACACATCGTATCATTAAGGTGCAGTGCTTCTTGGCAGTAATCTGTTTTTTTACAAAATAGTTTAGATAAATTCACTTTGAAATTTTTCGGATCCTAACCTATTTGTCAGTTTGCTCTAGAATTAAGTTTAGAACAGTCTAATATTCTTTTTTTTTCTTTTAAATGCTAACTACCTTTCAAAAGGCTTAATTCTAAGCACTTCCACCCTTGCACATATATTTTCATTCTTGAGATTAGGAAAAAAAAAAAAGTTATGTACCAAAGGAAACAAAGGAAAGGAGTCTTTCGAAAGACAGCTCAGAAATATCAATGATAAGCATGCTAAAAGGGAAGCATTAACACCTTTCCAGTTGTGCTTTTGTTTTATTTCCTTTTGTTTACTAATATTACTGAGGGTCAGTTCTGGCTGCCACGCATGCCAGTTAGTTAGAATTTATTTTATTTGTTATAGAAAGTGTTCTTTTGTAATGAAATAAATTGATTCTGAATTTCTTTCCACTGCAATTTCATTAATGACTTTTGAAAGGTTATCTAACATGGTTGTTGTGAGTGTTGATTCAGGTCAAACAGACTTTCTTTCATCATAGTACAATGACCAAAAAGTAAAAGAAAACACATGACAAAGTTGTAGCTGACCCCTAACAGTGGATCTTGCTTAAATGTGATTGATTCAACAAATCTTGATTACTGAGTACTTATAATATATAATAGGCGATGTCCTCTAAGATGACAGTCTCAAGAAAAATGGTTTTTCTAATAAAATTCCTTAGATAATTTTTGTTTCATTTGAATTTCTCGGGTCTCCAATGTTGATTACATCCTTTTTTCCTAAATGAGAAAAATAGATGACTTGTCCATAATTATTTGTTAAAGAGGTTGAAACTAGAACTTGATTTCAGTTGAGGGCTTCTGACTGTGAGTCCAGTTCTATTTTCGTTACTGTGTTTTCTTTCTTAAGCTGTACTATTTTTTTTGCCCCGGCTACACCCATAGCAGACATCAATTACAGAACAGACTAATCAATTACTGAATTATACTTGTTAGGTGCAGACGCACTTCTGCTCCTGTTTGACCAGCTTTGGTCCTCAAGATAAAACTTTTTACCAAAGCTCTCATGAGTGTTTTGGCCGTTTAAAGAATAGCTAATAGTAAAGCAAAATTGTTTTTTACTCAATCCCAAGATCTCCTTGGGCAAACAATACTTCTTCACTGTTTTTACTCCTAAAATAATGATAATGAAATTTACCGATCTCAGGAAAAATTAAAGTAAGTATTATGGACATATCTACAGATTCTGAATAGAAACTATCCAGTAAAAATCATAACAAATTCAAAATATATAGAGTAAATTTTTCTCGTAAAATTTAATTTCATAAGCCCAAATAAGTTCTTTCACGGAGATTTCAAATTTTGAGTAAAATTGTGTATTTACACACTTTTCCTCCACTAAGATCCTAACCTTATCTGCATCTACTTCAAAGAAGGAAACAATTTTACGGGAGGTAGTGATAAAGACTGTTGATTTTTAAATATGAAATTCCCCTTCATTCAGTAACCAACATGCACTTACATTACAGTTTATAGTGTTAATCTACTCATTTGTCCCTCAGCTTGTCAGTTTTCTCTTACGGTGTTTATTTGTCAAGAGGAGGGTTATCTGTCTTTGGCCATAAGCATTTCAAGCAAAGGAATGGGTTGAATAGCCAAGCATACCACCGTTTACCCACCTGAGTTTAATTAATTTTGTGGTTAACCAGGATTGAAAGTCTAGTCAACACATCATTTGTATCAAAGGCCTATTATCATCCTGTCCAATAATATGTCTTGTACAAGCATAAAATATCTTCTTAAGGAAAGAACCTTGACAACCTAAGAAGAAGCCGTGTCTAATTATGCCCAGACATAAAGAAAAAAAATTAAACTTGGCATTAATTCTAAATAAATACAGAGTTCTGTTCTGCCTTAACAATACTGCAATATAATGTGTTTTGCATTTTGACTGAAACATAGTATTCCTTACATCAAGCTACTGTATGGTTAATTTTTATGCTTTCAAGTGAATTCCATTCATATTTCTTTAAAAGCACAATTATTAGTCCACTATTATTGATTTTTCAGGCCTCTTCAGCAAGCTGTGCCATAACACATAGCTCGAAACGCCGTCCCTACCCTGTTGTTTATTCTCCAGGACTCGAATTGATCTTATTACAAAATGGTCCTGACTCCCACACTAGACTAAATCTGACTACAGATACCATTAGCAAGAAAATGGATTGCGCCAGAATCCTCATCGCGTTGTCTTCATCTTATATTTAGTACCTAGTGTGTTTAATAATATCATATTGGGAAAAATGGTAGGCTTATCTCAGGTAATTCTCTGTTTTACCTCATGTAAAATAATCTGCTTTGCTTCTTCTGTCTTTTAGAAAGAGGGATCTATTTCCTCATGCTCATTAATTCTGTCAGTCTTTGTACTGTAGCCGCTCCTAAGGAAAATTTTGAAAACCTTTAAAAAAGGAACTACGTAAACCTGAGAAGAACTGACAGATGCAGTGTCATCTCTTTACAAATGTAAGAGCAGGTAAAATTTATAATAATTTCCGGCCCATGTTTAGTGCTCTGTAGTTTTCATTGAGCGTCTGCAGACACCACCTGGATGACCTACACAGCATTCGCACGCGACATGCAGGACAGGTACAAATGGGAACATGCCTCGGGTAGCTGGGCCAAAGGAAACCTCCAAATATAAACAGAGCCCTTTTTAACACTTTGAGAATATGACTTCAATGCCTTAAATTTGATTGTCCCCAATCAAAAACATAAACTGTTTTCCAAAAAAGAGGAAATGTGAATGGCTAATAAACATTTGGTGAGAAAGAGCTCAGCCTCACTTGTTAAAAAAATTAAAACATTATGAATGGCATCTTCACCTGTCCAATTGCAATGGGGTGTGATGACCTGGACACCCTCATATTCTATCGTAGGCATTTACATTAGTACAGCCATTGAGCCTAAAACCTTAAAAATGATCATACTCTTTGGCCTGGTAATTCACCTTCTAGGAATCTTTCCAAAGGAAGTCAAGTATCAACAAGACTATATACCAAAAGACTTAGGCCTAAAGACTTATTGTACTCTCATCATGGTATTTTCAGTAATATAGGGAAAAATTGTAATGCTTTTTAAAGCACACTTCATAGTATATATTCACTGTTATACTAGTATGTATTTACCGTATGTTCAATACACTTAACTAGTGTTAAGTATTTATACATACCTGGCAATGTGTTTTAGGTTCTAAGAATAAAATGGTGAGCAAGAACGACATCACTCCCGACCTCACTAAACCTAGGGATTCATAATTTAAAAAAAAAAAAAAAGTTGAAATGAAAAATGGTATATATGATGTGATCTAAGTTATATAAAATGCATAAAAAAGAAACTGTCAAAAACATACAAAAATCTTAAAAGTCACCTCTAGATATTAAGATATCAGATAATTATTTTGTCATTGCCTTTTCTGTACATTCAAAATTTCCCACATATTCTTTGTAGATTAGTCCTAAGTGTCAAAGTGAATGCTCAGTTTCTTTTGCACTGTAAGTAAGGCTGTACTTTATCTATGACTCATTGTGTTTTAGTTCCTCTATTTGCCTGAGGCCAGCTAGCATGATGATAGGGGTAAGGTGAAAACTTAATGGCTCATTAAGACTTACTTGATATTTGCACAACTAGTCACTCGTCCGTAACCAAATATTTATCAAGGACCTGTTCTGCATCAGGCACTATCCTAAGTGTTGAAGATACAGGGGTGATAGGATTCACTCCCATGCTCTGAAGAGCTTAGAGTCTAGTCTTGAAAGCCATATGCTATAATTCACGAAAAGTACTGGAAATAGCAATAATGTAAATAATAATAATATGCAGTTAAAAAAAGCTTTCTCCATCATTGAGAAATGAAGGGCTCTATCGAAGTTCTTATTAAGAGTGTATTGGGGGGCACCTGGGTGGCTCAGTCGGTTAAGCATCTGCCTTCGGCTCAGGTCAAGATCCCAAGGTCCTGGGATCGAGCCCCGCGTCAGGCTCCCTGCTCGGCGGGAAGCCTGCTTCTCCCTCTGCCTGCTGCTCCCCTTGCTTGTGCTCTCTCTCTCTCTCTGTCTCTCTCGCTCTCTCTGTCAAATAAATAAATAAATAAATCTCTTTAAAAATTAAAAAAAAAAAGTGAGTTGGGGCACCTGGGTGGCTCAGCCAGTTAAGCCTCCAAATCTTGATTTCGGCTCAGGTCATGAATCCAGAGTTGTGAAATTGAGCCCCACATTAGGCTCCACGCTGGGGTGTGGAGCATACTTAAGATTTTCTCTCTCGCTCTCCCTTGCCCCTCATCCCACCTCTAAATTCCTCTAAAGAGTGAGTGAATATTGCCCTTTTTATCTCTGAAGGCTCATATTAATTTGAGATATATGTTATTTCAAATATTGGTGGAAAGATTAGGATACTCATATAGAAACATTAATCGACTTGCCTTCATTTTACCTCCACTAAACTAGTCCATGTGTATTTTCTGATAATACTGTGGGGTTTTACAATTCTTGGAGACGTTAAAGAACACCAACACAGACACACTCAAGCCTCAAAATATAAGCAGCTAGAGGATTAATTGATTCCTGTTGGTGAGGTTGTGGGAAATTTGTAAATATTTGTATGCTCTGAGGTAGATAAGGAATCCCAATTTGCCCTTGATCCTATTTGAAACTCATTGGTACCCAGTAGGGCAGGATTCCAGTATGATGTTCACTGCTAAAGTAGTCTTCTTTCACAGGTACTTAAACTTCTAGGGCCATGGTTCGAAACAGACAGTGGTTTTACCTCCTGGGAGATATTAGGCAATGTCTGGAGATTGTCACAACTGGGGAGATGCTACTGGCATTCAGTCAATAAAGGTCAGGGATGTCAATAAACATTCTATAATGTACAGGATAGCTCCCAAAACAAAGAATTATTCTGTCACAAATGTCCATAGCACTGAGATTGAGAAACCCTGCCCTGGGTGGGAGTACATGAAGGCTTTCTAAAAAGCATGGCTTTCCAGGTCCTCAGTTTTCATATGTATTCTCTGAGAAAGCTGGCCCTTCTTTCCCACTTCCCTTACACAATAACCCCACTTCCACTCCACAAGAGACCAAAACTCTCATTCATTTCAGATTGTATTTTGTATTATCTGTGGTTCCCAAGATGGAAAAATTGCCACTGCCCTAAAACAAAGAGACAACTTGAAGTACTGATTTGGATGCCGAGAAGGTGAATGATTCTAATGAAGAATCTAATGAAAACATCCTTTGACAAGTCAGGTAGCTTCCACTTCTTTACTTTCAACAAAATTGGGGGAAGATCTAACCAAATTACCAGTTATTTTAGATCATTAAAAATAGTTTTTGATGATAGAATACTGTGTGATTTAAGGTATATGTTTCAGATGGAATTTAAAGAAGTGAGCTAAATTGCTATGGCAAAATTAGTTTCACTTCTATCTACATATTTATGTGAATACATTTTTCAACACTTAAGATTTCTAAAAACAAAAATAGGAAGAGAAGTGATGCTAAGCCCTATTACATTCTGGTAGTAAGTAATAGACAAGCACAGGTACCAGAATTAAGTGGAAGAAAAAAAAGCCCCATTTGGCTTATTAAGAGATGAATTTTCTTTAAATATTTATTTTGATGTTTAATAAATATAAAACTTGTTATATCTTTGTGTAATTTGTATCCATTGTCTCATAGTGATAACAGTAGCAATAAATCAATCCAAAGGAAATGTTACCACTCAGAACCCATGTCCAAGACAAGGGGCATTTTGTGCGGGGAGGGATGCTAAATTTAAATATATAAACATATTTTTCTTTCTTAGAACTATAACCCTGTGATTTAAAAAGCTCTTCAAACATGAAAATGTTGCCATCAGAATAAAATTCTGGAGGGGGGAGGTGAAATGGAAGAACGAACTTAAGGAGAAAAATATATGTTATAAAATTCCTGTTAGAGAAGAGCTTATTTATGCATTTTCTTTTCAAATGTGTGCTATGGATACCAAAACATTTTGAGATTTAGATTTCATTAATATATTTAAGGAGAAATTCATAATTTTTATTTAAAAATATAAAATCTAAAATGCCCCAGAAATTGCATCGTTCACAGTTGGATAGTGTGTACCATACAGTGTGTTTTTACAAAAGCTCTAGTTGAAGGGAATGCACCAAGACCCATGATTCCTTTTCCACGATGGTCCACCATGTTTTTTCAGGTCCATGTTAACCTGATACCCTAATTGCTTAGGAACTACATTAGATTGAGTACTTAGGCAATAACTGTCTCAAATTCTAAGAAGAACCAAGAATGATACACTGTTCTCTATTAACTTTTCATAGATAACAAGGCACAGTTATTTCTGAGAGGCTTTGGACAATAACCAACTGTTCATTTCACTCAGGTTTCTAAAGTACCAGTTCTGTGTAGAAGTTCTGAGCCTGGGTGGCTCAGTCAGTTAAGCATCTACCTCTGCCTGCTTCTCCCAGGCTTGTGCTCTCTCTCCCTCCCTCTCTCTCATCCTCTCTGACAAAGGAAGGAAGGAAGGAAGGACGGGAGGGAGGGAGGGAGGGAGGAAGGAAGAAGGAAGGAAGGAAGGAAGGAAGGAAAAGAAAGTAAGTTCTAGATGACCACCAACCTCAGAATCAACATGCCTGAGGTAGAAACAATATCCTATTCAAAAAAGAGGCACTTCAGTACATTCCACCAGACCAGGGGTCAGCAAACTTTTTCTATAAAGCCCCCATTTGTTAATATTTTAGGCTTTATGGCCCATGTGTTCTCTGCAGCAACTGCTCAACATTGTAGCACGAAAGCAGCCATAGTCCATATGTAAATGAATGATAATGGCTGTGTTCCAATAAAACTTTATTTACAAAAACAGGTGTCAGGCTAGATTTGGGTGGGCAATAGTTTGCTGACCCCAACGCTGGACTGTCAAGTCCCTGAGGAAAGGATCCACATCTTCTTGATTTGTGTATTCCCATCACCCATCCAATAAATGTTGAATAAATGAAAGTATTCAAACACTGGGAGAATCATACTATATTAAAAATATGCTGAAATACAATGCATTATAGAAGAGAATAAGAAGGAGCGCCTGAGTGGGTTAAGTGTCTGCCTTCGGCTCAGGTCATGATCTTGGAGTCCTGGGATCGAGCCCCACGTCGGGCTGCCTGCTCAGTGGAGAGCCTGCTTCGCCCTCTCCCTCCCCCCTGCTCATGCTCTCTCTCTCTGTCAAATAAATAAATAACATCTTTAAAAAAAGAGAAGAGCATAAGAAAAGAATTGTAAACCTCATAGAGTTAGGTATTAGCCAAGGAGACCTATTTCTAAGAGGTGCCAGGCAGCTTTGCCACAATTAATAGAATGAGTCTGCAGTACATTATTTATATACATTCCCATATTGAGTGATTAATTAATATTCAAGTATAACTTCTTACATGTTTATCCTCTCTATATTTTGAGCCACTTGAGGTCATACAACTTGGAATCTCCAACTCCAAATTATTTCCCTTCTTCATGCATAATAGGTAATTGAAACTTCAAATTAATTATGGATGAGGAAAAGTAACTCAAAAATTGACCAATTAGCTGATGAACAAATATTTGGCATATCTAGTATGATCTAAGCACTATGTAGTTGTCAGAAAATATCCAAAGAATAAAATTTATTTATTAAAAAATAAGTATTTTATAGCACTTACAATGTATCATGTTCAGTTCTAATTCCTAACAATGTTAACTCAGTTAATCCTCACAGCAAAATTATGATAAAATAGTGTCTATTATTAGGTCCATTTGGTAGGTAAAAGAATGGAGATACAGAAAGGTGAAGTAACTCGTCCAAAGTCACACATCTAGAAAATGACAAAACTGGGATTCAGGCCCAGGCTGGCTACTGCCTGAGTCTGTGTTCTTAACCAATGCAAAGTTCTGTCACCTTTCGTGAGAAGTGAACCCCTGGGGTCTCAAAAGGACAGATGTGAGTTGTAACTAAGAGCACAACACATTGCCAAAGGATTCTTTAACAGGTAAGGCTAGATGAGTTCAAATGAGTTCAGGTAAAGGCTAGATGAGTTCCTTAATGGATAAAGGCTAGTGAGAAAGTCAGTGTTACAGTGATCAGGATGAATTTTATGGGTAGTCACTTGAACTAAACCTTCAAACTATGTAGAATTTTGTTAGCAAGGAATCACAGAGAAACTTCTCAAGCAGAAGGACAGAATAGACAAAAGTTTGGGGGCAGAATTATAAGAAAGAAATTGTATGTGTATACCACTTCACATGAATCAAAATGTAAGAGAAGAAACTAACATTTACTCAACCCTGACTGTGTGTCAGCTACTACAGTAGGTCCTTGACCTCTTAGGGAGCTGGTTACAATCTCAGGCATTAAAGGGAGACAGTCAGGTTCCAGTCCAGCCTTCTGTATGTACTTTGTGGCCTTGGGCAAATTACTTAACTTCTCTGGGCCTCAGTTTCTTTTGTAAAATGAAGATTAAAAGTACTTGCATCATAGGGTCATTGCAAGGGTTAAATTACATGAGCTAACATTATAAAGTGCTCAGCATAGTGCCTTCCTATTCAGTCACCTTGAGTGTCCTTAAATTTTTGTCACTAAAAAATGTGAAGTACTGTTACCTCTGTATTGCAGATGAGAAAGCTGAGGCTCAGAGAGTCTCAGAGCAACATCTGTAACATATGCATAATTTTCCCAGGGAGTTCTCACTGGGAAGTAGAAATTTGGTTAGACCGAGGTTAGAACTGAGAGCCACTGGAGTTCCAAATTAAGAGGTTTGTTGTCCCAAGATGAACTGAGGTTGGGGGCCTAGTGTTTGAACTTCTAAAAAACTGAAATATATGACTCCTGACTGCTTCGGCATTTAAAATTTGCCTCTTGACAATTTAGGGGTCACTAGATAAAAAAGAGGAGGTCTGGAGGCGTGGCGTGGCTTATGCCAGTGTCACCAGGCTTAGCTGACATGTCAGTTGCCCCCCTGTAACTCCTAGTAAGTATCCTCACTGTCACCTAGCAGGTCCTAACGTACCCGGTAAACTTGACGTCAAAACGTTGACTGAGTATAACATTGCATCCAGTTACAGAGAAGACATTTAAAATTGTTATGATAGTTTGGTGCTTTTTTTCCTTATATTTATGTACATTTGTTTAGCACGATCAGTTCAAAAAGCTTATAGACACAACATTTACCAGATACAAATTGCAATGTCTCCCCATATACCATCTCGCTAAATATTATTATATCCATCATGGGTTTTTTTTCCTCCATAGCTATGAAGGGTTGATCTGTTCTTTTGGAGGGCTGAAGAAACTTGCCACTTTTAAAACAGGAGCTACTCAGTATTTTATTTTATCATACCTTAAACACAACCTATAAAGATCCCACAAAGGATCTAAAATAGAATTTTTCCTCTTCTTCCCGCTAAAACTTATGCTTTCCATTAGGAAAAACCCCTCAAAAATTTCATGGTAGTCTACTTTCAAATACACCCGTGCAAAATGCATCTGCAATTTAAAAAAATTCAAGTTCTCCATCATTTCATCTTAAAACAAATAAATGCTTATATTCATCATTTCATTTTTAAGATTCCCCATCAGGAGGGTGATAATTTCAGTGGTGTTTTCTGCTGTAACGGAAGGTACTGACATCGGGAGATCTAAATTGCGAGACTTATGTAACTTGCACTATACTCAGCCCAGCATCGTATGGTCTAATTAAATACAAACTAAGTCAGTTGGCAGAAAAGTACAGTGTTGTGGTGCAGAGATTAGCACCTTGTTAGCAGTCCAAAACCTGCTTTCTCAGGCAGAACCTATTTCTGAATGCAAAGTTTTATATAGATAAAAGCTGTAATGTTTGAAAGGCATTTGATGAACTTCTTTGAATCCAGAAAAAATATATATATATATTTTTTCTTACTGGACATTTCTAATTAAAAAAAAAGCTAACCCAGTATTCTTATAAACAGTGGACATTTTCAGAAACCATTGTTTTACTATTTAGGGTTCAATTTCCAAAAAAAGTAAAGAAATTTGTTTTTAATGTTATATAAATATAAATGTGTTATAAGGTCCATGTTCCCCTGACATGAATCTGTATTTCTTCATCATCATGGTTAATTCTTATTGATCACTCACTATGTTCTAGGCACTGTTGTGAGCACTTTATATTAATTACTTCAGTTAATCATCAGAATAGGTCCTTGAAATTAGTAGTATTTTTTTTTTTATCCTAGTTACACAGTTGAGGAAAATGAAGCACAGAGAGGTTAAGTAACTTGTCCAAGGTCGCCCAGATTGCACGTGGAGGAGCTCGATTCGAATCTAGGGTTTTAACAGCTGTGCTCTCCCCTCTCCTCACTTATGGCCAGAGGATGCTGCAAGCTGATATCCTACTGTTAGTCTGTCTTGTCTGTCTCAGAGGCCCTCGCTCGGTGCCTAACCTTCAGACGCCTACCTAACACTAGTCAGGCCAAAGCTAGGTTCGCGGTCTGGGGAAAAACGCTCTGGTTCATCTTTCTCTTTGTGTCACAACCAATATTAAAATTTCCTTTCTCACCGCCACTCATTGAACATCTGGGATGAGAAGATGATCGTTCAAAATGACTTGAAAGCCTGTCTTTCTACTATAGACATTCATTTAAAAAAATCGCCACCAAAGACCATACAACTGAGCCTGGCTCTGAGGCAACCTGTCTTAACTTGAGAATGTGTGGCTCACACCCAAGTGCAAGCAGTATCCAACACAATGATAATTTGTTGTCTTACCAAATGCAGACTGTCTTCTGAGGATTTCGTGGAAAGAATTCTGGAATTTAAATCAAGAGGCCTTTTGCTGCCCTTAATTGACTGTGTATCCTAGGCAGGTCTCCTCTTAGGCTGACCTCCTCATCTCTAAATAAGATTGTCTCCAAGGTACCTCCAGCTTTCAAGTCCATAGATCCATGCCTTTAAGGATAAAATACTTTGCTACCAGTATTGTTTTTCTGTTGTTTTGGTTATGGAGGGATCAGAGGTTTTTTAGATTAGGTAACCTGTCCAAAACCAGGTATAAGGTGCACACATTGGGATTCTACCTCAGGACCATGTACTTCCAGAATCCTGACCTGGAATGTCCGTGGTGATTCTAAAATTGAATAGACCTGTCCCCGACACTGTGCCTGGTCTCCAGCTTTATTAGAATTATAGTGTATTTCTACATAGTCCCATGTCTTACAATACACCAGTAACACTGTATTCATTAGAACTATATAGTAAGGGTCACAGATACCACAAGAAGAGTCTGATTGCTCCTGAATTCTAATATAAGGTATATACCACTGAGAAATTTAGCCTCAATATCACTTATATCCTGGTAAATGAGTTTACCAAATCCTTTCCCAAGAACGCATTTTCATAGGGTATATACAAAGAGACCTCGAGGGCCTGTAAACTTGAAAGCTCCTTCCACCCTCTCCAGAGTTGAGATGGGGCAAGCACAGAAAGGTTGTGCTGATTTAAGATAAATATCCTACCTACTGCACAGTTTTGCTGAGGGCTAGTTGGAGTGCGTGTGCGCGTGCGCACTCGAGGCAAGTATTTAGAGAAGTCAGGGTGGGTAGCTTGTGTGGGAGATAGGGGAATTCAATGAAGGGAGATACTTTAGCCTTTCCTTCAAGTACATCTCCCTCCTGAGTACATTTACTTCCATCACAATGGACTAGAAGAGATCCTTGCTTAGTGGTGCAGAACCCTTGAGACCTAATTTAGCTTTTATAGGAAATTCAAAAAGAGAGAGACCGCACAAGAGCAAGAGAACAGAACAAAGATATGAGTTTGTACAGGGAATATTGATACTTCTGGACTGCCTCTGTAACTCTTTTAAAAGAAATTTTCTAAGTAAATGCTGACTTAGACTTTTTTGTTAGTGGAAGGCCTGAGCTCCTCCCGCTGGAACAATGCACTGCCCAAGTCATCTTCACAATTCCCGACAGTCTGTCGTCTCGGAAGTTCGGGTTCATTGGTTTTTGTGCTGTGAAGGTCAGCAAACAGTTTGGAAAAAATAAATTTCCCCTTTTAATTTCTTAAATGTGTCCTCACACGGATGCCCAGAAATAGGAAAGTTACATAAATGCAAATTAAAAACATGCCTGACAAGCTGTGCCTGTTGGTCCCGTTGATCATTTTTTATTCACATTTCACAGCAATTTCCAGGAACATCACCACATTCTTTGTTAACTACATATCAATTAAAATACCTCTGAGAGACAGGTACAATAGTGGACTATTTATTATCCTTCTTCAACAGTGAAAGGCCCACTTTTACTAACTGCCACAGGTAGGTAACACATAAAGACTTAGAAAGAGAGAGAGGGGAAAAAAATAGCCTTCCCTTAAGGATTTCACAGAAGATGAAGAAAGACATTTTTTCCAATGCTGTAGAGAAAGAAAAAAAAAAAAAAATCCGCTGCTTCACCAGGCAATCAGTGGGAGGATAAGACCAGAACCCAGATATTCTTATTCCTTCTCATCTATTGCGGCCACAAAGTCTAATAAATTGTCACTCAAGCAATTTTGCCACACAAATATAAAGTTGTTAGTGCAAAGAGCCCAAATTACTTCTGTGGATGGCTATAGGAGTGTAGTAGTGGAAGGCAGACTGATTTAGAAAAGGGGGGGGGGGGAAGGAAAAGGTTGAGCTTTGAAATTAAGAGTCATTCTGCCCTCCTTCCTGTCTGAGCCTACCCCCTCTTTCCTCACCTAATAGGAAATGGAGACCTACTTCATGGGAGAGGTATAAGAATTAAATGAGGCAATAAATATCATATGCAGTGGGAACTTAACTAGCAAAATTATTATTATCTGATAGATAGTAATCAAATATAATGTCTGCACTTTAAAAAGTTGGCCTTATGTAGCTGCCCTGCACTGAATATGCCGCTCATATTTCTAGAGCTGGCTTGCTTTTCTGCATGCTGTGAACCTGCCTGTGGTTATGTTGATCTTGCATCTTGTCTGGGAACAGCTAAAGCATTAGGTCTAACTAACCTTAGAGTCTTTCACATCCTTTCCTTTATTTACTCTACAGCCCCACACCATTTAGGCCTGATGGGTATGAATACAAAACAAATGGTCAAATTCTGTGAATTAGCAGATTAATTAATCAGATCAAGATGTATTGGGGCAACCATCTTCATGTGACTGACTTATATTCACTTTAGTGGTTAGCTGGATGCTAACCGGCATTCTCTACCAGCTAGAAAAATACATCAGCATAACAACTCCCCAGCTTCTAAATCCTGCCGTTAACTAAAACTTGATTGTACCACTGCATTAATCACCGAGCATGAGCCAAAACTGTTGTTTTTATTCTGGGAAGATGATTTATTCAAAATAATGTTTCACTTAGAGGTCTAATCATAAGCCCGAGATGATTCAGATGGTGAAGTCCAGCTGTAACAACAACAGTATCATCCAGAAAAATAACCACATGTATATTGAATCCCTTGAAAGTTTTCCATAACAGATCTAGGGATGATAAATCATGCAAACTCATTCTATAATTAACTAAAGTGTTCCTTTTCTTTCACCATAATCCGAAAGGATTAGCCCATGGTCTTTCATTGGATAAGTCAGGGGGCCATAATTTACTCTGCTGTGCAAAATTAAATTCAGATTTTAAAATCTGATCAAACTAAATTCCAAACACATGCAAAAGTGAGCCTTTTCAGAAACTTTAAAAGGAATTTTCACAGCAAAAAGAAGTTTCAACAATGGATAATGTCTCTATACTAACTAGCAGAGGTTTCAGTAATCTATTTTAGAACTTTTCCATAGGAATCTCCTGAAACTTCATGGTGATGTCATCCAGTTATTGAGTTAGTAACATGGGTAAGCCAAAAGAATCAGGTTTGTACAGTTTATCCCTAATCTTGGATTGTCACAAGACTAATTTTTCACCCTGTTGCCCCTACTGAAAAATATAGTAGCTGACACAAATGTTGAATGAATGCACCCAGGAAATGGAACCACACCTCATTTTCTATCTGTAATGATATGAAAGTACAGTGACCCACCTTTGGGTGGTTTACTATGATATTACAAGGACTGGTAAAGCAACATTGCTGTAATATTTCAATCTTTCGTAAATATGCTGTTGTTTCTTACCTCCTCTGTCTCCTGCTGCTATTGCCAACAGGCCTTGGTTCTGTTCCTGTCTGACTTTTGTTTTCTGTTGTCACACTACTGATAAATTCATAAAAATTTATTGTGCAATCTCTTAAGACCTTTTTTGCAACCAAGCAGAGATGGATGGATGGATGGATGGATGGATGGATGGATGGATGGACAGCGGACGGACAAATAGCTTTCTTTTCAAAGACCATTTATAGTTGCTTTTAGCAGCACACCTTCAATTTCAATTTTACATTTCCAGCTCTCTGAAAAATTGATCATCTTTGGAGAATTGTACTGTGCTGAACTTACTGATTTCCACCGAGCATGTTGAAAATGGCCAGTACTTGATATATCATTAATATAATAATTGAGATCAAGCATTTTTAGATCCAGAGTACCTGACATCAAAATTTCACAAGCATTGAAAAAATAGATGATAGAGATCTCCTTCTCTCCAGGAAATACTGACCAAAATTATTCTATACAGTGTTCTCTTTGGCATTATTTTCTAAGTTATCTGTATGTAGGTCAAATAAAGGCCGAGAAATTGAGTTCACATTATTAACCCAAGCACCGATCACAAATTGGTAATACAGCAGTGAATTGTTGTTTACCTCAATAAGGAGAAAGCCTAATTCTTTGATTTTGCTGCGATAAATCATTTAATGCAGTGCACTGTGTGTGACTTGTTTCCCTAGAGGACGGTGGTGGTATTCAGTTCTTTAAACTGGTTACCAAAAAGAGAAACAGCATAAATCAGAATCTGTGTAGGTTATTCTTCACAAGGAACAACCTATAAGCTGAAATCATTGTTTGGTTTTCTACTGCACCCAGATAATAAACTAAGAATGGAAGGAAGCGTTTTGATGAATAGGGGCATCACTGCAAATCACTATTATCCTAAAAAAAGGGAAGGAAAATGTAAAATGCATGTGAGTACCTTTTTCTGGCTTCCAGCTCTCTCTAATCCTTATTAACCTAGCACAGCACACTGATTTATAGGATAGGGATGGTGCCGTTTGAGTTTAGGTACTTAACAGGCAGTGAGCATTTGGTAGATACTTCTTGATGTTTGACTCAGGTTGTTTGCTTTGATTTTCTCAAATTTTCTTCTGTATAATAGGCTTAACTTATATATATATGTGTGTGTGTGTGTGTGTGTGTGTGTATACATATATGTAGTCAAAAAGTCTATACAAACTATAGTCTTATGTTTTCAACTTATATTCTCTTCCATGAGAATATATCCTTTTTTCCCCTGTCATTTCTGGTTTTCTGGGTTTTTTGCTTTTTTTTTTTTCTGTTGTTTTTGTTTTTGAATCATAGCCCTCCCACCCCCCCCACCCCCCCGCCTTGGGATTGGTTCCTTTTCCCTCTTCTTTTGTTATCGTTCTTTCCATCTTTTCTTCTTCTTTTTTTTTTTGTTTTCCATTCACCTTATCTTTGTTCTTTTAATTTTTTCCCCCATTTCTTTTGAAAGAGTTTGTTTGACCTAAATCTTCCCCCCTCCCCATTTCCTTACTCTGCCCATTCTCATTCTTTCTTTTAAACACCTCTACCTTTGGTTTGTGGGGGATGGGCTAGATGGGTGATGGACATTAAGGAGGGCACCTGTTATGATGGACACTGGGTGTTGTAAGTGATGTATCCCTGAATTCTACTCCAGAAACCAATATTGCACTGTATGTTGACTAACAAAATTTAAATCAATAAAAAAATAAATAAATAATGAACACCTCTACCTTTGACAAAAGTTTATTAGAAGTGCCATAGGATTAAAGAAGAAAAGATGTCCAGATCTCCTTCTTGTACCTTTGAAAACTGGGTTAGATGCAAAGCACAAATCCATATTTACAGGCCGTGGATCTGATTTAAAAGTATGTTTGCCCCACATCTGTGTTGTTTTACATATATGAACATTTCACAAGTTGAAAACTCTAGCCAGCCCTTTCAAAATAAAACCTTTGGCTTTATTGTTAGTGCCCCATAATCAAATGTTAAAAGAAAAAAAAACCCACTTGTTATGTTTCCAGCTGGACTCTTTTTCTAGGAGACTATTAAACCAAACACTTCTTAAATTTAATTGTTTTAATAACAATAAACAATCTTTTGTTTCCTGTTGAATCCTTTTTCTACAATTAGTCATAAGTGTGGCCAAACAATGTTGATGAATTGATCATGCAGCTGAAGCTGTTCAGGTTTATACTTAGTCTTTAGTTCCCGTACTATGAAAAACTCTTGAGAAAAACTCGATGGTGCTACACACCAGAGTTTTAAATTTGCAGCATGGAAATTATTGCCATGGCTTCATTCACTGGGTTAACCACAATTTCTTTTTAGCAAATACTATGTGCCAAGGCCCATGCTAGATTCTGAGGGAGGAAAGAGAAATAAAGGTCATAGCATAGAGAGAGAGCCAGAGATGTGACCTACCAGTAATTACAGGGCAGTGTGATTTGTCAGGGTGGGGTTTTATCCAAGGGGCTATAAAATCATAGGAGAGGGGACTTAATCTGCATTGGATCTGGAAAAACCTGAAGAAAGGTGGGATTCCTTCAGAGAAAGGAACAATTAAGATCAACCCAAACAAGAGCAATGTCCAGAAAGGGATTCAATTTTACCAGATGTAATGGATAATGAAATTGGGGGAAACTTGCTCTAAATAATTGATACCACAACTATATCATTATCATCTCTTAGACACTAAGTCTTAAGAGATCGTGAAAGAAATCCAAAGGTCTTGACTTCTGCTGAGAAGCTAATTAACTTTATTTTCTGCTGACCTTTTCATTTCCTTCCCATAAGATGAGCTGGTGATTTAAATACATGCATGAAAAGGTTTAACTAATTTATAGAAGATGATGTTTAAATATTTATTCTATTGTTCACTCAAACCGTTCCTGTGGTCTCTTCTCTATTTGCATAATGTAAATACTTTTTTTTTTTTAACCACTATTGATTCTTCCCTTGTCTGGTAATCAAAGTTAAGATCAACTATCATAGATCAAATATGAAAAGCCAAATTCAGAAAAATATATTATTTGTCTTCATTTTATATTCAAACAATGAAAAGGGGAAAAAATAGTATTATATACCTGCAAAGATAATATCTGGAAATCCATTGATTTTTTTTATTTTTATTTTTTGAGGATATGTCTTAGATTCTAATAATACATAATAAGGAAGACTTTCAGAAAGGGAAATTATTACTTTTCACCTTGGATTGGCTTTAGCACAAAGTTCGGGACATACACAGTATTCAAAAATTACTAAGTTATATTTAATTTTATTTAATGCTGCATCCACTCAGTGATCTACATCCCTAATGCTGGTAAATAAACATAAAAAATTAACCAGAACTATATCATCTTCAGATCAAGAATGATGATGTTAAACTCCGATTTTCAGAAAACAAGCAATATCTCATTTTGTCAACTGAATGGAGAAAGAAGAGAGTACTTCTGTGCCATAATTTCTACTGTGACTGATTAAATCCTTTGTACGTAAAATGTAGAAGTTATAAAGAGTTGGAGGTTATATTGATTTTTCATTACTGGCTAAAGGCTTGCATGCCATATAAAATGGATTTTTGACATCGAGGCAGGGAGAAGTCGTTTCTGAGATCCTTTTTTAGAAGTCAGCAGGAAACCAAACCATTGTATAGACTAGTTAATAAAGTCAGCCAGTAGAGTGATGGAACTTTATTTTTTTCTTTCTTAGAGAAAGCTAGAGATTTATCTTTATAATTGGTCAAATAATCATCAGTTTCCCATCTTGCATTTCATGTGTTATTAAACCAGCCAGGAGTTTATTCCTGGGTTGCTCTTGAAAAGAAAAGAAGATTCCACACCACATATTAGAATTTTTGCTAGAATTCAAATTAGAATTAGCAACACAGCAAGGGAGCAGGTATGTGGGAAACCTGCTTTTAGTTCAGATGTTCTTGCTGGAAGATGAGTAAATTAAAGAATACCTGTGTTCAATTTTTGTAATAAATACAGAATTCTACTGTTTTTGCTTTCCGTCCCCATTCTAGCAGCAGCCTGATGAATGTTCACCTTTGCTTACTGAAATCCGCAACTAAATTGGAATCTCTTGCCAGAAATATGGCAGGTGATTCCAATGCAGAGCCAGCCAAGACTGAGAGACACTGAGAAGACAAATGCAAACACACTGTAGTTGACCACTAAATTTTCAAAAGGAAAGGAAAACAAAATTGTAAAAGGACTGGTTAGAAAATTACAAGATATGATACAGTCACTTTAAGAAAAAGTAAAGTTTGCTCCTATCTAATTTACAGCTTTTTCACACATACTTATTTTCACAGTAAGAAAACCAAAATGGACTATCAGATTTGCCTAATTTGGAACCACTCAAGATGCGGTCAGCTCCTGGCTGGCATCAGATTTACCAGGCAATTTATTTAAAAAGCACATTACTGGATCAGAATCTCTAACTGGGGGACCTAATAATTTAACAAATGTCCACTCTAGCAAAGATCCACCAAATGATTCTACTGGCAGCTTGAGATTCATTACTCTAGTTAACAAACACACCTTTCAGGGAGAAAAAGCCTAAAGATTTACTGACACGCCTAAAGATTTACTGAGACTTGGCTAGATAATCACTCACAGTGATTCAGTTTCTTCTGTGTAGTGCTTCCTTGTCCTTTCCCACTTCTGCAGACCAAGGCTGCCACAGTTCCATGGGTCCATTTTCTTCAAGCACTGGGTTCTCCGAATTTCTAATGACCTTTTCATACTACTGGGGATGCCTATGTGAGACATCCAATATAAGCTTCCTGTCAACTACCAAAAATTAAAGTTTATGCCAGAAATTGGGAAAGGTGTATTTTCTTAGATGCACAATGCAGTGTCAGCCATGATGTGTGATCTTCCTGCCATGATTTCTGTTTTTTTAAATTATGTAATTATCATCAATTTCAGAATATACATCTGTCAGGCACCTGGGTGGCTCAGTCAGTTGAGCGTCTGACTCTTGATTTCAGTTCAGGTCATGATCTCAGGGATCAAGCTTCATGTTGGGATCCCCGCTCAGCTGGGAGTCTGCTTGAGATTCTCTCTCCTTCTGCTCCTTCCTGTACTCACGCATGCTCTCTCACTCTCTCTCTCAAATAAATAAATAAATCTTTAAAAAAAATATACATCTGTAACAATATAAAAGAGATATCTCAGGCAGATATGGGAAACTTCTAACTGATCAGAAAAAAAGCAGGTGATTATACTTTCCAGAAATATATGCTTTAAAACCCTAAAAACAAACAAGACAATAAACAACAGCAAATATCAACCAACCCCTAACCCCAAATAAAAAAACAAAGACAGTGAAGATTTAATGTGAGAGAGAGAGACATTCTATGACACCAGTAGAACCAGGCCTTATGAGTTTAAGTGACTAGAAAGCAGATTTCCATTCATAAAAAGGAATAATTGTCTAAGAGAGCTGTGTTGGGCTCAATCATTGACATGCTCAAGCAGAGCTTGAAATGGTTGACTTTCAGGGCTGTTTACAAACATAAACCTCACTAAGTGGAAGATTGGGTTTAAAGATCTAAATTCTTTTCCAATGCTAATATTCTATGTTGATATATTTACAGCTATTCACAAAAGACAGTTTGGGAAAAGACATCCTAATTAATTAAAGCCAGCCAGAAAGCCCATGAGAATTTGGACCTAGAAACCATTAGCCTGAGCAGTCGACCATTATCTGTTATTAGTAATACATCTTTCAGCATGAGAGGACTTTGATTATTATTTTAATTTTAAATTAGAAATTTATTCTCAAGCATTGTTTAGATAGGATGGATAGGATGCAAGGAGAAACTTTAATTACAGTACTCTACAACAGAAAACAGGAAGCAAAATTATGAACAGTTGTAAGACTCATGCATTCTGTAAGTATTTACTAGGCACCTATCATGTGCCGGTAACTGTTCCAGGATCCGAGAAGAATACTGCAATAAACAGAAAAGATGCAAAATCTCTGCCCTAGTGAAACCTACATTCCAGAGAGAGAGACAGACAACAACAACAACAATAATAATAAAGTAAAATCTGTAGTGTTGTGATGGTAATAATTTCTACAAAGAAAAATAAAGGAAGAGGGATAGAGGTGATAGCATGGTAAGAAGTTTCAGGGAATTATTGTTTTTTTCTGTCTACACCATAAAAGGATAGCCATGCTTATAACTGCCAAGAATGATTGTAGAATTCATAGACTCGTGTCACTTAGTTCAACCCCTGGTTTTAGAGAAGAGAGAACAGAGCCCGCAGCAGCTCATGTTTTGTCTGAGATTCCTGAGGCCTGAGTTCAAGCTCTCCTATTGCTCTCCATGTACATTTCTTATGAGTTTAGAAATTTTCCTTCAAATTCATTTTGTCACTGCAAATGAGGCCAGACTTTGACTAAGAATATTTTCATTCTTCCAAAATATTTCTCTGTGTGTACATCTCTCCAGCAGCATGTTTATAGGTTAGCCCGACGACTTCATGTACTTGAAGATAGATGGCTGTTAACACCATGTTGTGAGTGATGACGTAATTGCACATGATTTCCAAATGGAGTTTCAAAGCAACTCTTCCAAGACTGAGATCTATGTAGACTATCAACAGATGACCATAAATGTAGTTTGCCATCATTTATTTTTAAACGATCTGCTTTTAAAAGACACTCCAAATCTGTCACTTCCTTTCCCCTAAAACTTAAGTGACACAAAACGAGAGATCATTTTTCTATTGGGGCAAGGACCAGGGAGACCTTGAAGGGAAAGGTGGGCAGGAAATGACCCTACTTCAGTAAAACTGTAATCTACATAAAGGGAGTGGGGGATTCTTTTAGTCCAAGTGTTGCAAACATGTTTAAAGTGCAGTTATTACTAGAAGTAACTGTGAAAATACTATTCTAGTACAGCTGCTCCTTCATATTTGCTTTACTGAAAAAAGAAAACTGTTTATTATGGTTAGTAATGCAAGCCTCAGGCATCAATGTCTCAAGTGTCTCCTAATCTCTCTTCACACAGACTTGCGTGTGTGTCTGGGTGGTGGGAAAGGCAGCAGCCCCAGATGTTTCAATCCAGGATTTAGTGTGCTGGGCCAATGTCTTCCTACCCTTTCCACCTGTAATTGCAAACAAATGAGAGAAAGATAGAGACGGACTGTGGATACACCTAAAGCAGCCTTTACACTCTAACTGTAGGTATAATTGGATTTTCAATAGATTTTAGGGCCAAACTGAAAATTATTTCTTCTGAATGCAGTGTATCACTGAAATTATTTTCCTCTTTGTTGTCAGTGTTGCCCTAGCATTTATTGAAGAGGTAGTAGTTGTAGTTCTATGTGCTTGGTTTTAGGTTTTGTTGCACTGGTGAGAGGCGTAACTAACATTTCTTGTGTGCCTACTGTGTCCCAGGCACTGGGCTAAGAGATTTACGTTCATGACCTTATTCCATCTTCACAACAAACCCATGAAGTGGATACTGTTACTACCATCATGTTTTAGATGAGGATGTGAGAGTAAGAGAGATTAAACAACAGACCCAAAGTTACCTACTTAGTGAGTGTTGGTGCTAGGATTGCAGACCAGAAAGATTCAAACTCATGAAGGTTCTTTCACCAAAATGTTGACTGGATTCTCTTTATCTGACCATTTTTTACAAAGGGGGGGTGCCATATTTTTTCTCCATGAAGATGGTTAAGGAGTGAAGAGAGTATTTTTGCAAGTATCAAATGTTTCATAATTTTAAAAATAATTCCTCACGCTGTCAGAGAATTTGGAAGCACAGACTTTTAGACAAGAATATTTATTTTCTTCATAAATGGAAGGGATATTGAAACCCAAGGACTTCTGAAGGTTGCCTTGTTATTGGAAAAATGAGGAAGAGAGGAAAGAAGGGTAGTTTGTAGTGGCGAGAAGATTGAACAGAAGAACAGAGGATAAAAAAAGGAATCAATAAATTAAGAATACTAGGAAAATTACAACACTAAGATCAGATTTACTGATTTAGTTGTTAACCATAAAATAAAACTTCTCCATAGTCTCTGCTCCTTGTAGAATCACTGCATATTTCTTCAATATTTAGGTCTTTGAAAGTTGAGGCTTTCTTTAGTAATAGTACCTGGCTGAGTGCCCTGTTGTGAGAATTAAAAGAGTATGTGCACTTAAAAGAGCTAACACAAAGTATTTTTAAAAAGTGTTTTCAACAGTGCCTAATACACAGTAAACAATAAATGTTGGAGACTTTAAGTTTTATTATTACATATCTGTATGTAAAAGAGCATGATATCTAGGGGAATAAAAATTAGTGTCTGTCCTAAATATGAGGATGTATCATTAAACTGGTATATTAACTAATTTAGCAACATTCCAGAGCAGTATCACATGGAAGTATATCAGACTGATTTCATGCTTAGGCAGAGGTGTAGTGTAAATATTCTGTCTCTCATCCCAAACACAAAAGAATTCATGTTTTTTCTGAAAACTGATCTTCCCTTTCTGTTTCTACAGATCTCTGAGATAATCCAAAGTCTAGCCCAAGTATGATGAAATACGCATAACTAAAACATTTCCCAAAAAGAAGTAAAATTTTACTCCCTATTAGATTTCGGTGGTTAAGGAAGAAAACATAGTTCTCTCCACTCCTTTTGAGAGTTGGCTGTAAATTCTCTATCTTTTCTTTGGGCTTAGCAAAATCAAAGCTATCATATTTGATATATATACCCTGAATTTGAAACCAAATAAAGTCCCAACAATTAAAGCGAAGCCCGTATCTTTAAAGATGACACCAACCAAGTTGTGGATACTGCTGTAAAATCTTTGCAAAGCTTTCTGCAAGTGAAGTTGGTCACATGGCCATCTGAAGAGGAAATTTGGTCTTTCTCATCAGGTAGATCTAGGGACACTGGACAAAGCAGAGGAGAAATTATCAGGCCTTGCCATTTATGCTGTAATCCAAAGGCATTCGTCTACCAATTAGACGGAAAAACTGGTGGCTTATGGCCTAAAATTACTCATTTTCCTTTATTTCATTATTTGCTTTAGGTGCAAATTAAAACCAGCAGCGCTTCTACCCTGGCCTCAAGGTGATTTCATTTCTAATGTGGGTGAATTGTTCATTTCCCAATGAGTACTCGAGACATTTTCTTTTAAATGACATCTTCCTTCTTATCATTCTCATTTATTAAATGTAATTTTCATCCCAGAAATCAATTTATTTATAACCCTTCCTTTCTTCCTTGTTGTTTCATGAGGCACTAGACTATTATACCCCTAAATTCAACATTTCCCTTACAACATGATGATAATGCTCCCCCAAAGACACTATCTCATGAAGAGACTCTGGGTATCTGGGAACACTTTGCTGGTTTATTGTGAAACAAGGTTGTCAGTCAGCATGAGTGGGCTCATACCTGGTTGAAGATGTAAACTGACAATCTAAATACTGGGATTTCACTGATTATCGTATCAAAGTGACAATGACTGACCAAGGTAAAATGCTAGTTTCAAGCTTTCTGCTCTTTAAGATGCACCCATAACCTCAAAGCTGTCGAATTCCACTGGTTGCAAGACTGTGCCAAATCAAGCGTCTCCAAAGCTCCCAGTTGTCTACGTATTATGTCCAAGCATAGAGTAAAGACCTGGAAGTACTGAGGAAGCTGAATTTTCCTCCCTGAGTGAATGACATTCCCATTTCACAAATATCAAGCTCGTGGTTTTATGCCATTTTATCCCCCTGTAAAATGCAATTCTATTATGAGATCAATTTATAGGGTTCAGACCTATTAGGTTCAGACATCTGAGCTTCAGATATGTATAACCACTGTGTAATTGCCTTCTTTAAGTAGGATGACAATAGAATTTTATTATTATTTAGCTTCTTTAATATACAAAAGAAAAAATAAGCTCTACATTTTTACATCTTCTTTTGAAAGAAAAATAAATATAAGTCAATTCAGAATAGCTTTTCTCTCTCCATCCTTCCCCAGTAACATTTGAGTCTACACATGCTAAATCTTGGATGATAATCTTTTATAAAGACTGCTAAGTCTTCTTGCAGGTAGGGTGCCATTTATATGAAAGGGGGTGATGAATTCCTAGTCTTGAGATTCAGTGTCAAAATTATTGCCATTTAATGTCATGTCTTGAAATTTTTTCATCGGAATTAATGCTATGTGATGTTTGAAGTCCATGAAAAACCTTCAGTGTTTCTTTTCATCTAAGCTGACACACTGTCACTGTGAATAAAAATAAAAGAACATATAATGCTGTGGAATTGTTTGCGATCAGAAATTTTCTTTCAAGCTTACCTATCCTTGATCAGCTATCCATGACCTCTGCAGTCAATATGAGCTTCTAAGAATCAAAACCTGAATATTTCTGTAATTCTTTCCTGAGCTATTCTACACATCACAGAAATGACCAAGTGTAAATGCAATCCTATTTCAACAGCAAGGCCCATTGCCTAGAAATGTATGTCTGTGAAGACCATTTAGAATGTAACAGATCCTCCGCCCTACCCAACTTCTTCCCTTTTTCTCAGTGACCACTCCAAGATTAGTTTTTATTTTCTGTCTCCAGTTTCATTCACTCCCTCTGGTCTTTATTCTTCAAAATATCTGATCTATTCATATCATTAACTAATTAGAAGGAAGAGTTGCAAGGCTATCCCGTCCTTTTGCGGGTACTGTTGGAGAGTTGCTTTCTTTACTTGGTTCGGTTCCCCAGATATACATCATACTCTTTGAGATTAAAATCCTGTCTTCAACAGGTACAGTCTCTTTCAGAGCATCAGTAGTGAACTTCATATTCAGGAGACTGTCAGTAAACATGCATAATGTGGTAACATGCTGTGTAAATTGCAAATGGCAGCTGGTGTGATGAATCCCAACAGCATTTTTTGTTTTGTTTTGTCTGTTTGTTTTTTGGTTGGTTAGTTTATGGTTTGGGCTCATTTTGAATAAGTAAATTGCCCTCATTTTAAAAGCAGGAAACTTCACAGAAATCCTATTTCCAGTTTCCCTTTGAAAAAAGTCAGGAGCTTTGGGCTTCCATTCTTACCAAACAACAACTGTAACAAGAAGTGGCTTTCCTCCTCAGCTGGGCATGCGTTCTCTGTTCCCTGTGTCCGCTGGACTTGATTCGTTCATTATACTACCTGCCTAGCACTTCGAGTTTGCTACCCCTGCCCTGCCCAAACATTGTTCAAAGGCTTTCTAAACCATTTTACGAAATTATCTCACAAATGCAATTTCCCCTTGAAGGAAAACGATAGATGCTTTCCTAAGCTGATAGGATCCAGTCAGTGTCAAAATGTTGTTCCTGCAGCTTTCCTCCTATTTATGCAAAATTTTGCATGACTTTTCTTTATGGTTCTACAGGAGTCCTCATTTGGCTGCTCCCACTGTGGGAGCATGATGAGCTCTGCATTTGTGAAACGTTCTGTAAAATGTCCTGAAAAATTACTAACAGTGGCCGTGACAGCAACATTCTCACCGAGAATAATGCTAATGGCAATCAGAGGGAAGCAGAGTGTCTCCCACATCTTTGTTTTAATCACAGAGCAGTTCTCTAAGGGTTAACAAGCTCTGATGCTTATTATTTTGTTGTTGTTTTGTTTTTTCCAACCTACTCCCTAACTTTAAAAAAAAATTCACTTAATGCAGACGGGCCTGTCAAGCTTATTTAAATTGATTGCAGGACTGAATTTCAGTCTGAAGAGATGATAGCACCAGTTCTTACTAGCTTGGCTGTGTTATTATATCCATGAGCTACAAGGACTTATGACTCCTTAATTAGAAGGAACCTAGAGAAACGTTTTTAAATCTCTTTTAATGTATGCATTGCTGCTGAAATTTCAGACATTTAAGGATACTGATTTTGTTCTCTTACTGAAAAATGATAAGTTGGTGACGTTCTCGAAAAAAAAAAAAAAAAACTTGCAGAATGGATTTGGTAGAGGGTCCTTTAAGGTGGACATTTTACCATTATTGACTCATTAATTTAGTCCTGTAGTTATGGCGAAAATAATCCATCTGAATAGTGGATGGCCACTGTGGCATCTGGATAACTGATCTGTTGACAAAAGTACTCCTTTCTCCACTGAGCATCCTCCAACAGACTGAGTCCAAATGTGACTTTTCTGATGACGTTTCTCCTGCTAGTTCCTAAGTATCTCTTCCCTGTGTTTCCTGTTTCCTTGAGATGATTAAAATGGCCAGGTTCATTAAAGAATAAAGAATAAACAAAATGCTTTTTAGCACCCCCTTCGGGAGCAAAGAGCATTGTGAGAAAGAAGTTCCTCTCAGATATGGAATGCTGAATAGAGGTTGATTGTCAAAGGGCACCAGTTAAATATGATTGATAATGGCCTGATATTATTTCTTTGATCTTATTTCTTTTTTTCCCTCTTTAATCCACATGAATAGTAATGAACACAGCTGAGTGAATGAACACAAAAGCAGATAAGCTACTGTGCACATTTTATACCCTCCAATCTAATGAGCACATTGTCTTTAGCATCATTAATGAGTTTTGCAAAATCTGTAATATTTTTGTAGAACACTATCGCAGCTTGTCTAAGGGTCATTTGACCCTATTTTGCCCCTGGCACTGGAGTGATGACTTCATTTTTAATTATAAATGCTGATTCTAATTAGCAGGCCTGGAAAAGTCAGATGGAGTTCTGTGTGACCCTGTCCACCCATTTGCACCCCAGATGCTAACTTGAACCGCGAAGCCAAATCTATGAACTCTTTCTGCAGTGCCCAAGACAAGATACTGAAATAGCTGCTGCACCCCCTATGATAGATACGGAGTCAGGGAATATTTTGATGTAATTATGGCAATAACATTTTCGCTCTGCAGCTACTGTACCCCAAAGTGGCTATGTCAGGGCATCATTTCTTCTTTTCCTGTTTTCTCAACCACAAAACCAGGCTCACAATTGGATTTGGCAGCTGCCGAGCTACCCTAATATAGCAGCAGACGAATCCAGGCAAAGAACAGATCTATCACTATATCTGACTGATCTTTCTGCTTATGCACAGTGACAAATTCTCACCTCTCCATATAGATCAGCGGGCACTGTAACCAGTCAGTCACGCATAAGTTGTGACAGCTCATCACAAGATTGGCATTTCGGAGCCCTGGAGAACAAGGTGAAACGTGCAGTTATTTTACATGAAAACAGCAGTCTTTCCCAAAGCAACATAGGGGTGTGTGTGTGTGTGTATGTGTGTGTGTGTGTGTGTGTCTACCTTTCACAAAAAAAGACACACTGTTCTGTTCACTTTAGTAGAGTACATAGAGAGAGGAGATAAAAAACACAAATGGTTGTATCGCAGGAGAGGGATTTACATTGTTCATTGGATAAAGACTACCGGGTTTTCTTTTCCCCACTGCTTCTGGGTTACTCAGAGTGGCTAAATCAAGGGAACCTCTGCCTAATGAGAACATGCGTCCATGTCTCTGGGATTCCAGTGCTATGCTTAGGATGACAGATGAAAAACATCTTAGGATAAATTTTCCAATGTTTCTCCTCCCATTTCCATTGAAATACATCCTCAGGAGGCTCCTCTTTACCCTCATGAAATCGAAAACCTCCCACTTTTATCTCTTGATTTAAGAACGGTGAGAAATGGTTTTGGTATTTGCACGGATTTTAGAGAAACTCCCTTTGTCGTTGCATAGTAAGCATATTCACACCCACACACACATACACACACACACAGCCTGACTGCTTCAGAAGTGTTTCAAGGTATAAGGTGAAAATTATTCCCAAGCACTATCCAAATTTGGAAGAAGGCAGTAACTTGCTAATAAAAGAAACCTATTAATAATGTGTTGGAATTTATAGATGAGAAGTATACAAATTAAGTATATTTAGTATTTTTCATGGATAAGGAACTAAATCTAAAAGCCAATGACTCAATAATAAAATAATGTGGAGTTTTAGGATTGTTGTTGTTGATTATCTGTAAGTTACAGATATAAGAAATAATGAATCATGGTCTTAGGACCATCTCAGGTCATTGACTCAACAGATAACCCCCAAATGGAAGCAACACAATCATATATAAAAAATAAAGTCTCATCACATATAACAAATTGCTGTGCTTACATAAAGTATTAAATTCTTCCATTAAATTTATTTCCAACTAAGAAAAGACAAGACCTTATTTAGTCTATGGTTTAGATAGTTAAACGGTTAAGCCCAGTTTTAGTTAGTTAAAATCCAGGTTTAAATAGTTAAAATAACATCTATTTTTAGGTTTAAAAAAGGGAGGAATCAGCTGTTATACTTATTGTGCTTAAAAGGAGCTAAGGCACTACATTAAAATTGAGTAGGAATTCAATATTTGATGAGGATGATGAGGAGGAAGAGTGGAAAGGTAAGAGGAGGTAGAAAAGGAAGAGGAGATTAGGGAAATTATATTAACTCAGACATAAGCTTGTAGGATGATATAGAGAAGACACTAAGTCACCCAATTAGTTTTTTGAGTTCATATAAGTCCTTGGAAATATACATTCACTGAAACTCCTCACTTCTTTTGGGAACATTAAAGCACCATTAATTAATTAAAGATTATGAACAACTCAAAACCTCCCTTTCTCTTATTTTCTGGAGCGAACCCAATGGCTATATTATTTTTAAATCAGTTGCTGCTCACTCCGACTGTCCTGCAATAATAAGACCACGTCAGTAACTTCAAGGTTCCAAAAATGGATTGTGTAGCTGAAATCATTTATTAAATTGTTCCCATTGCATGAAAAAAGGTGGGGGGAACCCTGAAATCCTGAAGATGTAAAAACTACAAAGAGGTAATATCAGCTGACCTGCCCAAGGTCACCTGGTGAGACAGGGATAAGGACAGAAGTTTAATATCTGCCGTTCAAAAAGCTTTTAACTTGTAGAAAAGGAAGAATGTTTAAGCTCTCCTCCAATGTGTGAACGTGCTCGTGACCCACATAAGGAAGAATTCTCCCTTAGATTGATATGGAACTTTTATTCTTTGCACATGCATGCAGCTCACTTATTTGAATTGATTCCCCCAGTATTTGGTAATATATATATTAGGCAGATGTAAAACCCATTTTACAAATAAAGAAACTGAGACCCAAGAACGTAAATGACTTACTTCAGGTTATAGAACCAGTTAGGAACAGAGCTGGAAGGAGAATGGAAACCTTTATTCTCCTAATCTAATATTTTTAGAGCACCACAATGCTTCCTTCATTATTACCTCTTCCACATGCTTCCTGGCTCAAAAATCTGTTTCTGCTTGGGGGATTTGAAGAATGAAGACTGTACATTCTCTTACTTATGTAGTAAACAGAGATGAGTGAGACATTAATATTTTTTTATTAATGTCTCCAGCCAAACTATGGAAGGAGACATTAATATTTTAAGCATCTGATGGCAAAGACATTTTTCTGCACATGGCTTTCTAGTTCTTAAGGGGTTTTTTTCTCTTACTTTCATAAGTCCCCATAGTGCCTCCTGAAACTTGAAAAAGCTAATTTGTTTCCTCCACATGAAACCGTCAACTCTGGTCAAATATAAGAAATCTTCAAGCAGTCGTTTGTTTTCTTAAAAACGAGAATGACATTTTAACTTTATTCATTCTGCTTCAAAAGTAAGCATTTTATTCATTAGTTTAAAATGAAACATTTTCCAAGAGCTTCATTGCTGACTAGTTTCATGCCATTTGAAGTTTTAAATGTCATTTGATGAGTTTTAGCAGTGCAGACATAGAAATAATAAAAAAATTTTTGTTAACTGATAAAACACACAATATTCTTGTTCTCAAGAAGAACACTTGGGTAATTTTAAAATAGTGAAAAGAAATGTTATCACTGGAGAAATGTATCGCATTTGCCCACTATTAACCCCCTCAGTAAAAAAAAAAAAATTGAAGATGAGTAAAAGAAAACAAAATTCTAGGATTCAAAAAACAGAAAAACATTTCCAAGAGGCCATCTATTTAGCATAATTTACTGTGAAAGTACTTTCTCTGTTAGAGTTTTGCTTCAGCGGTAGCAATATAAATACTGTGTACTTCAATTATTATTCCCACTATGTATTAATAATTATTAATTTCAATTAGCATACAATTAAAATCAGAACTTTGGGAGGCATTTATATATATATGTATTTATTATTCATGATCTACTGCATAAAATAATTTTAAGTAGCTTACAATAAAAGACAAAGATACAAATAATAAATAAATAAACAGGGTTAAAAGGAAAAGCTAAATGGTAAAATGGAGGTAGTCCAGTTGTGATTAAGAGCACGGACTTGGGTCAGATAAAACTGGGTTTGAATCCAAGCTGGGCTGGTAAGTAGCTGTGTGACCTTGGACAATTTACCCAACCTCTCAGATCCCTAGCTCCTTAATCTAAAAAACAGGGATAATGCCACCTCAGTGAAGAACATGGTGGGTGTTTTTGTCTTTATTCCTGAAATGTCTTTACTAATGGACTGTTGCGATGAAACACAAGAAGAAAATTCTGAGCGACATCCTTTGCCCCTACTCATGATTATATAGAAATATAAAAACAAATGCTGAAAAGTTCATTTTTCTATGAGGTTAGAAAGATCAAGTTAAATTATAAAACAAATTCTGTGGAATTGAGTTCATGAATGTGTTTCATATGTTGATCAATACCTGTGAAAATAAGCAATCAATTAAGAACCACAACAGAAAATTTGAAGCAAACATCAGAGAGAACTGCATACCTTTATTCTTAAAGTTCTAGGTATGTTTTGTGTTAGATTTCATTGAGAAGTTGCTGGTTTCTCTTTATAACACCCCTTGAAAGGCAATGTCTTTCGAGAAACGAATTCCATAAGACCATGAAAATGAATGCACAGCATTCCAAGATTGGTTGCTGTTTGGATGAGAACAAATAAAAGAAGCAGGAAATTATGTAAAAAGCTGCTCACTTTGAATGTATATATTTATAGAGAGAGATTAAGCTGGGACTTTCTGTTAGTAGCTTCAGTAAATACTTACTGGAAGTGTTCTGGGCTACAGCCTCAATAAACCAGATAAGGTTCTTGCCCTCATAAAGCATTTTATTCATTATTTCAGTCAGAGAGACAAATCATGAACAAATAAACATGGCAACCAAAATAATACACATGATAGTTGTTGGTAAAAACCATGAACTAAAATAAAGCAGGTAATAAGGGGTGATAGGGAACCAGAGGCAGTGAGATGGGGCCACTTATTATTATGATTTTCATGTGTGAGTAAAAGTAAAACATGATTGTCACGCACAATTCCAGAAAAACCGTAAGTTTTATCATTAAATTACCAGATCACCTACCCACCCAATCCCTCAAAAGAAAAAGTTCCTAGAGAAAAAGTAACTTTGCTTCTTCCTTCAGTCCTTAAATCATCTCCCAGACACAAAAGCAACCAACATTTTCTATTGAAGCCTAATTGAAAACGATAAAGAAAAGAGTATTTTATTTGAATGAAAAGATGTTTTTCATCAGTATGACAGAAAAGGAGGGCTAGAATAGACAGGATTTACAGGGCACCCTTTGCAACTTCCTCTTCTAGCAATATGGTGAAGTAAATAACTTGCACTGAAAACAACTAAAAATGCTGGATTTTAGGTAGATAGATATTTAGACAGATAGATAGATAGATAGATAGATAGATAGATAGATAGATAGATAGATAGATAGACAGATCGACACAAAGTATACATGGAGATCTCTTGTTCCTGCCCCTGCCTGCCCCATCTCCTGCACTGTCCTCTAACCTGCTTCCTTTTGTTTCTCATTTTTATTAGTTTCTTGTGTATCCGTCTACTTCCTAGCTATGTGACTGGACATGTTACTTAACCTGTGTTTAAGTTTCTGTATCTGCAAAAATGAGGACACTATTATCTACCTAAAGTGTCCTAAATGAGGATGAATTGGGTTGATGGTCATAAAAAATACATAGAAGAGCTCCTGACAAAAGAAAAGTGTTAGGTACATAACTCATTAAGTGAATAAATCAATACATACAGCATATATACTAGTAATTTCCTCCTTTATTGTTCAAAGGTAGAATATAATGTACTCTATTTTATAATTTGGCTTTTTTCACTTAATATATCTTAAAACATGTCATTATTAGTTCAGAGAACTCTACCCTTTTTCTGAGCTGCACAGTATTCCATTGAATCAATGTACTCTATATTTGGTTTGACGATTTCTCCGCTGATGATTATTTGGGATGTTTTTAGTCTTTTGCTTTTACAAACAATGCTTCAGTAAACAACCTCATAAATATATCATTTTGTAGGCATGCAGGTAAATCTGTGGGACAAATTTCCAGAAGTGATATTGCCGGATCAAGAAGTCACATTGATTGTTATTGCTATTGTTATTTTACTAAATATTCCCAAACCTCCCTCTGTAGTGGTTGTATCATGTTATACCCCGACCAGCAATCTAAGAGGATGAAAATTGGAGTCAAAAAAGTAAGGACTTCTGAGAAGTACACACATAAAGTGAAAGCAAAACTGAAAAGAAGCAGAGTCTATTATTATACTATTATATTTAAAAGACAGTTTAAAATGATAAAATAATTCCTATAATAAGAACTTCAGTTGGTCTCCATGGTAAAAAGGACAATCCCCTCTGTAAACAACCATCCTACCCTCCAACTCACCTTCCATTTTCTTAAACTGAATCTCTTCAACTTGCGATTTATTGTTTTCCTAAACTACATTTTGGTATTTTAGCAATGATGTTGTTCAAAGAAAGGGGTGTTCATAATTTTGATGTGTGCTTAAACTGTAAAAGATTTTCAAAGTTTAAATATAAAGTTTTGCATAGAAAAATATGCTTTGCCTTCAATAAACTTACAAATTTACCTAATCCAGAACAGGAGAAAGGAGGGAAGAACTGTCTTTCATCCCAGGCATCTGCCAGCCCCCAGGAGCTTCCATTCTGATGACCATGGGGGGTGGAGGAGGGAGTTGAAGAGACAGAATAATGATCCTAGAACCTTCCCAAAATGGGGATTCTAATGAGAGATCCCCACATAAAACTGGGAAAGGCCATTAATCCCTTGACATTAGAGGAAAAAAGCATCTCTCTTGGAATTAATAACCATAAAGTAGTTCTTTTGTGGATTTGCAGCCCACATTTATACTACCTGTGTGTGTGTGTGTGTGTGTGTGTGTTGGAGGGGGGCAGCCTAATCCAATTCAAAAATGTATTTTAGATAATAAAATTAAATTTTTAAAAAATGTATTTTAAATAATTACTGGTACCCTCTAATACCTAACAGAAGCAAATGCAATCCTCTCTGGAAAAATGAAACTTCAATCCAGATCTCAAAGAATTCACAAAAAGCTCTGAGGAACATAAGTTATCCATCAAAGATGACCAAAATGCTCAAGGAACAAGGCATTCTGACAGAAACAGTAGACAGAAACACTGGATTCACAAAGACTTCAGATATTGGGGTTATAAAATTCAAAACGTGGAGAGGGTAACTATGTTTCAGAAAATAAAAAAGTGAGACATAATATGGGAGTCATAAATAAGAGATAAGACTGAGCATATCAGAAAAAAGAAGCAAAACACTTATAGAAAGAGAAACATTGGTTCAGAAGTCCAAGCAATCTGGAATGAAAAAGAAAAACCTCAGCTCAGTGGAAAAGGAAGCAAGAGAGTTGAACTGTCGAAATGACGCAGATGTGTTCAAATACAACCAAATCGAGTCAGTAAATAGTATCTCTCTAATCGCGTATCAAAAGCTAATATAATCCTTTATCAATGATCTTTAAAATTAGAGAGTTGGGAAATGTTTTCCTTTGTAGGAATGCAAAGGAAATTAATATCACTTCATCTGAGCATGAAAAGAAATGATGGAGAAACACAGTCTCAGCTAAATGCACATAATACACAGCCTGGTTTGGTCTCTCCGTATGTACACTAACTAGGATGTGATGTGGGCTTGCAATTAAGTAGAACACCTTGAAGCTAGACTCAGACTGCTGGAGGATTTTGTTTCCAATCCCTTGGGCTTAAATTGGATGGAATCTTTCAGAATATTATGCCAGTGACTCTCTTTGGTGGAAAAGAGCCCGTGAAATGTACTGTCAGCCGACACAATACCTTTTCACTTTCTTATTTTGTCTTCATTACTCGCCCTTCACCCCCACCGCCTCCAAACACTCTGGGGCTTGCCGTTTGCCTTGGTGCCCCTGTTTGCTCCATTCTCTATCATTATCCTTCTGATTTGAGGACACAGCTATGGATGTTGATTGCTATCTGGTCACGTGAGGGAGGCTGAAAAGGCCCACACCGGTACCGCCAGCCCTCTTTTCTTCACTCTGCACACACGTAAAGACTATTCTTTAGTCTCCAGCAACCACAGGATGTCTGTGCACAATTGCACAATTCCGTCCTGGAAATTGTTAAAACCAAAGACGGGGGGAGCGGCGTGTTCCACTGATTGTGTTATACTTTTCTAATTTGCACACAGTGGGTCAAAATAAAGAAATACACACAGACACAAGGGATGTGCTCCTGATGGAGAGGGCTAGTCCTGCGCTCTCATTCAGCTTCAGAGCCCGAATCTCTTCTCCCGCCCCCCTCCATGTGGGCTTTGCCCTCTCCTACCCCTGCCTCACCTGGCTTCCATGCAGTACTGTCGCTCATGGGGGCCTCAGTTCTGGGGCCCCATCATCACCAGCTGTCCTCTGAGTTTTTTTTTTTTACCATGCGTATCCTGGCAGAAATGGTACAGAGAGTCCTCTCTCCTCAACGTGCACAGGGATCCTAAGGGAGGAAGGCTTCCCCCACCTAGCCAGCTAGATGGGCTAAATTAACGCCAGCCTGCAGAACGATGACAAAGGTCACAGCCAGATCCCCATCGTCTAGGGGAATAAACAGAAACTTTGGAAGCCCGTCTTTAGAATTCGCATTCAGCATGGCCACTGACCAGTTGTGTGCAATGGGGAAGATGGGGCATTTAGCTCCTCAGAAGCTTGTTTACTTCATCTTTAAACTGGGATATTGTGGCACTTAAATGTAGAAATATATCGAAAGTTCTTTGGAAATTTTAATGTACTGACTACAGAAATGTGAACTGTCCTACTTCCATTGCCACAAGGATTTCTTGCAACACTCATTTTGAGGGTCCTTCCTTTTGCTTTTCAAAGCAATAACTAGCTAGTGTTAGATTGGGTGGAGCTTATGGTTTAATTTGCTTAAAGCTAATCCTTACTAATGTTGTGCTTCAAAGGGGGCCTTTTGGATGCCCTGTTATAACCCAAAAGTTTGTTTAGATCATGGGGACTTCTGGCACATCAGTAGCTCTAGCAGGAGTAATGAAGTAGTGACTTTTTGTATCCATCAACTCTCTCCATTATTTTATGCAAAAAAAGAAAACTAACCCACTGGACTCTTTGAAGTGACCCAAGTCTCTATTTATAGTAAATCTACCTAATATTATCATGGCTAAGTCATTCTCTGTTCCAGTAGATGGACGAATCCAATTCTCCAATTTAGGTGATTAGGGGAAGCTGTGTAAAATAGGTATTGTCTGAGAAAGGCCTTTGAAAATCACAGAAAGTGGTGAACTACCCTCAAGAAGAGGAACAGGCCAGGATAAAGGCAGAGAGATGAGAAGGTTGGAGAGAAGTTGGAGAAAAATAGTCTGGGTAAGCTGGGACAACTCCTCTGAAGGGAAAAAAATCCCCGGGATCCATTAGGTTTGCCAATGGTTCATACATCCTTCTTGTAGATTTATAATGAGCACAACAATGATAACTTGTAATTTGGAAATTAATTTAGTGACTCTTATTTTACCTGAAAATCATTTTTTTCAGGGGACATGTGTCTATTATCATCAGCATGAACCAATGACAAATAGATAACTGGTAGAGCTTTTAAATCAGGGAGGTGTCAAAGTCAGCATTTTGTTTCAGGCGTATTCATCTAATGAAATGCAAATACACAAAGATAAAAAGAGGAAAACTATCCATAGAAAGGTATTTACAGGTTGTTGTGGTAGTAGTGAGAATTTTCCTGGTTATGCGAAAAAAAGGACAGACAGATACGGCTGAAGGGGAAAATATAGGCTTTGGCTTCTGCTTGATTATCGGGGATGATCTAGATAAAATAATCTAAAGAGGACTTGGAGGTTTCAAACTGGGGTTTCCGGGAATGATAATGGGTTTGATTTTAGGTATAGTAGATTTGAGGTTACGGTGGGAAAACAGGAGAAATTTGAGTCTACTCCAAGAAAGCAGAGATATGCCAGAGTTTGAGGAATCATCTTCAGAAAGGTCACTGTTGAAATTGCTAAAGCAGCTGCTATTTCAAGAACATAGTGAGATAAGAGGTGAAGGCTGAGGTAAGAACCTCGGGGGATTGTCTGCGTTCCAGAGGCAGGAGGAAGAGGTGCTAATAAGGATATGGCAAGAAAGAGAACCAGTGTAGGTCACCGTCACAGAAGCAAGTGGGGGAAAGAGATGGGGTTGAGAAGGACATAATCAGCGACGTCGCAAACTGATACGAGTTTCAGGAGGCGGAGAGCTAAGAAAAAGCCACTGACTTTAATAATTAGAAGGTTAACCACTGACAAGCTTAGATAGAAAAATTTTGAGAGGTAGCAAACAGCCTGCAGGAGCCAAGGCAGTTCTCGGTAGTTCTCAGCCCAGTCGTGCATTTGAATCACCTGTGGATTTGGCCCTGGTGTTACTCTGTTCTTTTTGCGCAATGCATGTAATCAGAACCCACACCTGATGGTTCAGATTCAGTTGCCTTAAATCACTTGTGAATGAATTAGTGGTGATAAAAATAGAGGAAAGAGCTATGTCCTGAGAATTTTGACGATGAGAATGAGGAGCTAAGAGTGTCAGGATCAAAATCTGTTGGGTTGTATTTGGTTCATTTTGTTTTAAGAGAAGAGATCCAAGTACATGTATAGGTTGGTAGAGAGGATGAAAACCGGGAGATAAATGTATGGGAGGAAATCCCTGATGAAGCACGACCCAGAGGAAGGGAAGAAGGAACGGGATCTGAGCGTGAGTACAGGGCATGGCTTTAAATAAGCTGTGATCTTCTTGGGAGAGAAGAAGGCTACAAGGAGGAAGGGTAGGTGAGGCACATTAGGTTTTAGAAGTAGTGAGGTGGGAAGATATGGGAAGGCACCTTTAATGATTATAAATGTTGAAATAGATTTCTAGGCCCAAGATGGAGCCACTCCTGTCCGGGATACCACACCAGCAAACTGAAACTTGGATAACTTTCTGTCCCCATGAATGCTCCCTTTGACCAGAAACAATGTATATATTCAGTCAGCCAATCCCCCAACACCAAGCCAACTCTGGGCTCTATACTTATTTCCTTATTCCTCCTCACCCTAAACAAGGTTAACTCTGTGGCCCCAGTTGGTCAGACTTTTTTTTTCTGTTCCTTATTTTATTCTCTATTCTTTATCTCATAAAAGCATCATGCCTTCTGCCCCATTTTGCAGTTCTCCAAATGGAGACTGTCCGCTTCATAAAGTGTTAAATGAGGTTTGTTTGTATCACTGAAATTGTCTTCTTCAATCATTTTTTTTAACACAAACCTCTGTAACAAAGGACAAAGGGTCAGCTGAGAGTGTAAGGGACTGTATTAAGATAAGGGAACCAAAATTGGAGAAGGTTTGTTATAGCTGATCTGGGAAATTCTAATGGTAGACTCAAGAGGCATGATTCTAAATAGGATGGTCAAGGACACCTCACTGAAACAGTGACCTCTGTGCCTAGATCTCAAGTTGGTGAGGGAGTAAAGGATGTGGATATCTGCTGAGGAGCAGCATCCCAAGCAGCGAGAACAGCACGTGTAAAGGGCCTGAGGTAGGAGAGCACCTGATGTGTTAAATGAACAGCAACATGCAAGGAAATAGGCTCAGAGAATTAAAAGGGAGAGGAATAGTAGTGATTACTATGATCCATGATTGCATAGGATCTTGTACACCATTGTAAAGGATTTAGTTTTATCTTGTATAATTGAGAATCAACTCAGAGGTGGACGAGAGAGGTGACATGGTCTGACTTACATTCTAAAGAGATCCCTTTGCTTGCTGAGAATAAGCAGAAAGGATGAAAGAATGGAATCAGGGGGATCTGCTGGCAGGCTACTGCAATAATCCAGGCTGCAAAGTAGGGTGACTTGGACCAAAAAATGTGGCTCTGAAAATGTTTGTTGTTGTTGTTGTTGTTTTCCGATACTGAGTTTTTAATATACTTTTAAAGAAAGAATCAAGAGAATTGCTGATGGGTTGAATGTAGGGTATGAGAAATCAGGCAAGGATGAGTCCCTGTTTTTTTTTAGCATGAGCACCATGGCAACAACATTACCAATAATGGGATGACCATGATGGATGGGGCGGGAGAAAGGGGCAGCTCAGCTAATGTATGTGAGTTAGCTGTTGTTATTGTGCCTTTACTTCTCTGTTCGCAGACATGACTTTTTGCCCTGAACTGATACTACCTTTGTTGAGATAATAGGTTCGTTTTGTTTTTTATATTTAGAACGTGTTTTCACAACTTCAGCTCCTCTGAAACAGCTATTGGCTGAGAAGTGTACAAAATATATAATTCCAGGATAGCATGAGGACAAACCATTTCCTAGAAAGGAGCTTTCTGGTTAGAAAAGATGTCCTTTAGCCCATGAAAACACAGGGACAAACCATATACTGGAAATGAGCTTTCTGGTTAAAAAAGATTTTTCATTATCCCATGGAATTCAGTATTTTTTTGGTCCAGATTAATTCTTCATAGTGTTTCTTATTTTGCAATTTATTTTGTTAGAAGAAGGGGATTTATGACATAATCTCAACTGCTGCCCACAGCTACGCAAACTGCACAACTTCAGGAACCACCATGGACCTGGTACCCTCCTGTTCCCTGCACAAGGCAGCTACCCCTGAAAGTAGTACCAGTTTCGAAAATAGTAACTAGTCACTGCAGAGAGTGTTGACAATGCAGAAACATATAAAGGAAAACTTAACGGAAGTTAGCGGGCTCTTTGAAATCAATTGGTAAATTTTCTTCCAGCCCTCTTTTCTAGGCATATGTATAAACATATACTTTTGTGTTTCAAATTTGAGGTTATGCTGTAAACAAATTTAGTATCCTACTTCCTATCCAACTTTTCCATTTAAAATATTCTAAGAATTTTTCCATGATCTTATTTTTCATTTTTCATATCCGTAATATGGGTAATGAAAACATCATATGTTTAATAATTGTACCATTATTGGATATTTATGATATTTCAAGTACAACCTATTACAAATAATGCTATTCCCATCCTTCATTTAAATTTCAAATCCTGGGGCGCCTGGGTGGCTCAGTCGGTTAAGCGTCTGCCTTCGGCTCAGGTCATGATCCTGGGGTCCTGGGATCGAGCCCCGCATCGGGCTCCCTGCTCAGCGGGGAGTCTGCTTCTCCCTCTGACCCTCCCCCCTCTCATGCTCTCTCTCTCTCTCAAATAAATAAATAAAAATCTTTAAAAAAATAAATAAATTTCAAATCCTCTAAGCCTTTGACCACATCAAAATGGAAATACTGGACCAAAGAATATCAGTATTTAACGACTTTTAATCTACTGTTAAATTATTTTCTGTGAAAGTTGTGTGTGTTCACATCCTCATTCACCTTCTTTGAGACTGCTTGTCTCATTCTGCCACTTTAAGGGTAGTGCGCTGTTTCTAATTCCCTTTCTTCTGGCGGTGCTAATTTCATCAATTTATTATATAAATACCAATTCAAGAAATACAGTTATCGATATTTTCTCCTCTATTTTGAAATGTTTTCTATCTTTCCACTGTTAATTCATTTGATGTTTTAAAAATAGAATTTGTTTTAACCTCAGGTATTTTTTCAATTAAAGTGGAAAAGAACCAATCTATGCTTTTAAAATATGATGAAAGAGAAGTCACTTCTAAATACCATCTAGATGACAGTAAAGAACAGAACTCACTCTTTTGAGAAATATATCCTTTCCCGCCCTAACTGACCTAAGAACCACTGATAAGTGGTTCTTTTTTTTTTTTCCACTGATAAGTGGTTCTTAACTTTGACAGCAATTAGACCTGAACTCCATCTCCAGAAATTTTCATTTAGCAGAGCAAGGGTGGAGCTTGGAGAACTCTAAGTTTTGAAAACTGCACAAGTGGTCTTTTAGCCTACCCCTGCTGAGAACTACTTTTCTATTAGTTTCCAGCGAAAGAAAAGTAGCTTTTATTTCTAGCTCTCTGCAACTTCGTCTTAATTGGACAATGCTAACTTTGGTCCCTTCCACCTTTCAATTACCACTTGACAGTCCATTTGGCAGAAAAGGACGTCACTTCGAACAGTTTCCTCTTTCCCTTTTATACAGCTACTCTGGAAGAAAGCAATTGTCAGGTCAGTCCTATATGCTGGTCATAAACAGCAAAATCCAAAGGGCAGCCCAAAAGACAAATATATGAACATTTAGAGCTACATTGTTCACAATGGCAGCCACTAGCTACATGTGGCTGTTGAGCAGCGATATATGGCTGGTTGAAACTGACAAGTTCTACAAGCATCAAATGCACAACAGACTCTGAACACTACAGAAAAAGAGTAAAATATCCCATTGTTGACTTTATATTGCTTCCATGTGAAAATGATGATATTTTGGATATACTGGGTTAACTAAAAAGTATTTTTAAATTTTACCTGTTTCTTTTTACATTTTTTTAAACGTGGTTTCTAGAAAATTTTAAATTACACATGAGGCTTGCACTATACTCTATTGGACAGTGCTGATCTAGAGATAAACTTGCCCACTGAAGCAAATTAAATTTATTCTCACATTATTGGAAATTTAGGCATCTAAAATTATACAATATAATTACAGACTTAAATTAGATAATTTAGTTTTGTTTAATCTTAGGCATCTTCATAATATATATAAAAATCTCTCAGGTAATTGCAACTCAAGAAGTTGCTCCTTGCAAAATGATAGAGGTTATCATTCTTTGATTTTCAAAACTTTATGGTGGAGTGCTTTTCACAACATGAATATTTTTAATTGAGTTGATGGAACTGCTGAAGACTTTTTTTTCTTTTTTTATTCTTATGTTAATCCCCATACATTACATCATTAGTTTTAGATGTAGTGTTCCATGATTCGTTGTTTGTGCATAACACCCAGTGCTCCATACAGAATATGCCCTCCTCAATACCCATCACCAGGCCAACCCATCCTCCCACCCCCCTCCCCTCTAGAACCCTCAGTTTGTTTTTCAGAGTCCATCGTCTCTCATGGTTCATCTACCCCTCCGATTTCCCCCCCTTCATTCTTCCCCTCCTACTACCTTCTTCTTCTTCTTCTTTTTTCTTTCTTAACATATATTGCATTATTTGTTTCAGAGGTACAGATTTGAGATTCAACAGTCTTGCACAATTCACAGCGCTTACCAGAGCACATACCCTCCCCAGTGTCTATCACCCAGTCACCCCATCCCTCCCACCCCACCACCCACTCCAGCAACCCTCAGTTTGCTTCCTGAGATTAAGAATTCCTCATATCAGTGAGGTCATATGATACATGTCTTTCTCTGTTTGACTTCTTTCGCTCAGCATAATACCCTCCAGTTCCATCCATATCATTGCAAATGGCAAGATCTCATTCCTTTTGATGGCTGCATAATATTCCCTTGTATATAAATACCACTTCTTCTTTATCCATTCATCTGTCGATGGACATCTTGGCTCTTTCCACAGTTTGGCTATTGTGGACATTGCTGCTATAAACATCGGGGTGCACGTACCCCTTCAGATCCCTACTTTTCTATCTTTGGGGTAAATACCCAGTAGTGCAATTGCTGGATCATATGGTACCTCTATTTTCAACTTTTTGAGGAACCTCCATACAGTTTTCCAGAGTGGCTGCACCAGCTTGCATTCCCACCAACAGTGTCGGAGGGTTCCCCTTTCTCCGCATCCCCGCCAACATCTGTCATTTCCTGACTTGTTAATTTTAGCCATTCTGACTGGTGTGAGGTCGTATCTCATTGAAGTTTTGATTTGGATTTCCCTGATGCCGAGCGATGTGGAGCACTTTTTCATGTGTCTTGTGGCCATTTGAATGTCTTCTTTGGAGAAATGTCTGTTCATGTCTTCTGCCCATTTCTTGATTGGATTCTTTGTTCTTTGGATGTTGAGTTTGATGAGTTCTTTATAGATTTTGGATACTAGCCCTTTATCTGATATGTCATTTGCAAATATCTTCTCCCATTCTGTCGGATGTCTTTTGGTTTTGTTGACTGTTTCCTTTGCTTTGCAAAAGCTTTTTATCTTGATGAAGTCCCAATAGTTCATTTTTGCCCTTGCTTCCCTTGCCTTTGTTTCTAGGAAGAAGTTGCTTCGGCTGAGGTCAAAGAGGTTGCTGCCTCTGTTCTCCTTTAGGATATTGATGGACTCCTGTCTCACATTGAGGTCTTTCAACCATTTGGAGTCTATTTCTGTGTGTGGTGTAAGGAAATGGTCCAGTTTCATTCTTTTGCATGTGGCTGTCCAATTTTCCCAACACCATTTGTTGAAGAGACTGTCTTTTTTCCACTGGACATTCTTTCCTGCTTTGTCAAAGATGAGTTGACCATAGAGTTGAGGGTCCATTTCTGGGCTCTCTATTCTGTTCCATTGATCCATGTGTCTGTTTTTGTGCCAGTACCATACTGTCTTGATGTTGACAGCTTTGTAATAGAGCTGGAAGTCCGGAATTGTGATGCCGCCAACTTTGCTTTTCTTTTTCAACATTCCTCTGGCTATGCGGGGTCTTTTCTGGTTCCATACAAATTTTAGGATTATTTGTTCCATTTCTTTGAAAAAAGTGGATGGTATTTTGATGGGGATTGCATTGAATGTGTACATTGCTCTAGGTAGCATTGACATCTTCACGATATTTGTTCTTCCAATCCATGAGCATGGAACGTTTTTCCATTTCGTTGTGTCGTCCTCAATTTCTTTCATGAGTATTTTATAGTTTTCTGAGTACAGATCCTTTATCTCGTTGGTTAGATTTATTCCTAGGTATCTTATGGTTTTGGGTGCAATTGTAAATGGGATGGACTCCTTAATTTCTCTTTCTTCTGTCTTGTTGTTGGTGTATAGGAATGCCACTGACTTCTGTGCATTGATTTTATATCCTGCCACTTTATGAATTCCTGTATGAGTTCTAGCAGTTTTGGGGTGGAGTCTTTGGGGTTTTCCACATAAAGTATCATATCATCTGCAAGAGTGAGAGTTTGACTTCTTCTTTGCTGATTTGGATGCCTTTTATTTCTTTTTGTTGTCTGATTGCTGTGGCTAGGATTTCCAATACTATGTTGAATAGCAGTGGTGATAGTGGACATCCCTGCTGTGTTCCTGATCTTAGGGGGAAAGCTCTCAGTTTTTCCCCACTGAGAATGGTATTCGCTGTAGGTTTTTCCTAGATGGCTTTTATGATATTGAGGTATGTACCCTCGATCCCTATACTCTGAAGAGTTTTGATCAAGAAAGGATGCTGTACTTTGTCAAAAGCTTTTTCTGCATCTATTGAGAGGATCATATGATTCTTGTTCTTTCTTTTGTTAATGTATTGTATCACATTGATTGATTTGTGGATGTTGAACCAAACTTGCAGCCCAGGGATAAATCCCACTTGGTCGTGGTGAATAATCCTTTCAATGTACTGTTGGATCCTATTGGCTAGTATTTTGGTGAGAATTTTTGCATCCATGTTCATCAGGGATATTGGTCTGTAATTCTCCTTTTTGATGGGGTCTTTGTCTGGTTTGGGGATCAAGGTAATGCTGGCCTCATAAAATGAGTTTGGAAGTTTTCCTTCCATTTCTATCTTCTGGAACAGTTTCAGAAGAATAGGTATTGATTCTTCTTGAAATGTTTGGTAGAATTCCCCTGGGAAGCCATCTGGCCCTGGGCTTTTGTTTTTTGGGAGATTTTTGATGACTGCTTCAATTTCCTTAGTGGTTATAGGTCTGTTTAGGTTTTCTATTTCTTCCTGGTTCAGTGTTGGTAGTTGATACATCTCTAGGAATGCATCCATTTCTTCCAGGTTATCGAATTTGCTGGCATAGAGTTGCTCATAATACGTTCTTATAATTGTTTGTATTTCTTTGATGTTGGTTGTGATCTCTCCTCTTTCATTCATGATTTTGTTGATTTGGGTCATTTCTCTTTTCTTTTTGATAAGTCTGGCCAGGGGTTTATCAATCTTGTTAATTCTTTCAAAGAACCAGCTCCTAGTTTCATTGATCTGTTCTACTGTTCTTTTAGTTTCTATTTCATTGATTTCTGCTCTGATCTTGATTATTTCTCTTCTCCTGCTGGGTTTAGGCTTTATTTGCTGTTCTTTCTCCAGCTCCTTTAGGTGTAGGGTTAGGTTGTGTACTTGAGACCTTTCTTGTTTCTTGAGAAAGGCTTGTATTGCTGTATACTTTCCTCTTAGGACTGCCTTTGCTGCATCCCAAAGATTTTGAATAGTTGTTTTCATTTTCATTGGTTTCCATGAATTTTTTTAATTCTTCTTTAATTTCCTGGTTGACCCATTCATTCTTTAGTAGGATGCTCTTTAGCCTCCATGTATTTGAGTTCTTTCCGACTTTCCTCTTCTGATTGAGTTCTAGTTTCAAAGCATTGTGGTCTGAAAATAGGCAGGGAATGATCCCAATCTCTTGGTACCAGTTGAGACCTGATTTATGACCTAGGATGTGATCTATTCTGGAGAATGTTCCATGGGGACTAGAGAAGAATGTGTATTCTGTTGCTTTGGGATGGAATGTTCTGAATATGTCTGTGAAGTCCATTTGGTCCAGTGTGTCATTTAAAGTCTGTATTTCCTTGTTGATCTTTTGCTTAGACGATCTGTCCATTTCAGTGAGAGGGGTGTTAAAGTCCCCCACTATTATTGTATTGTTGTCCATGTGTTTCTTTGCTTTTGTTATTAATTGCCTTATATAATTGGCTGCTCCCCTGTTAGGGGCATAGATATTTACAATTGTTAGATCTTCTTGTTGGATAGATCCTTTAAGTAGGATATAATGTCCTTCCTCATCTCTTATTACAGTCTTTGGTTTAAAATCTAATTTGTCTGCTATAAGGATTGCCACCCCAGCTTTCTTTTGGTGTCCATTAGCATGGTAAATGGTTTTCCACCCCCTCACTTTCAATCTGGGGGTGTCTTTGGGTCTAAAATGAGTCTCTTGCAGACAGCATATCGATGGGTCTTGGTTTTTTATCCAATCTGATAGCCTGTGTCTTTTGATTAGGGCATTTAGCCCATTTACATTCAGGGTAACTATTGAAAGATAGGAATTTAGTGCCATTGTATTGCCTGTAAGGTGACTGTTACTGTATATTGTCTGTGTTCCTTTCTGGTCTATGTTGCTTTTAGGGTCTCTCTTTGCTTAGAGGACCCCTTTCAAGATTTCTTGTAGGGCTGGTTTCGTGTTTGCACATTCTTTTAGTTTTTGTTTGTCCTGGAAGCTTTTTCTCTCTCCTTCAATTTTCAATGACAGCCTAGCTGGATAGAGTATTCTTGGCTGCATATTTTTCTCATTTAGTGCTCTGAATATATCCTGCCAGTCCTTTCTGGCCTGCCAGGTCTCTGTGGATAGGTCTGTTGTCAATCTAATGTTTCTACCCTTGTAGGTTACATATCTCTTCTCCCAAGCTGCTTTCAGGATTTTCTCTTTGTCTATGAGACTTGTAAGTTTTACTATTAGATGTCGGGGTGTTGCCCTATTTTTATTGATTTTGAGAGGGGTTCTCTGTGCTTCCTGGATTTTGATGCCTGTTTCCTTCCCCAAATTAGGGAAGTTCTCTGCTATAATTTGCTCCATTATACCTTCTGCCCCCCTCTCTCTTTCTTCTTCTTCTGGGATCCCAATTATTCTAATGTTGTTTCGTCTTAGGGTATCGCTTATCTCTCGAATTCTGCCCTCGTGATCCAGTAGTTGTTTATCTCTCTTTTTCTCAGCTTCTTTATTTTCCATCATTTGGTCTTCTATATCACTGATTCTCTCTTCTGCCTCATTTATCCTAGCAGTTAGCGCCCCCATATTTGATTGCACCTCATTAATAGCCTTTTTGATTTCTACTTGGTTAGATTTTAGTTCTTTTACTTCTCCAGAAAGGGTTTCTCTAATAACTTCCATATTTTTTTCAAGCCCAGCTAGTATCTTTAAAGTGATGATTCTGAACTCTAGATCTGACATCGTACTGATGTCCGTATCGAGTAGGTCCCTGGCAATCAGTACTACCTCTTGTTCTTTTTGTTGAGGTGATTTTTTCCATCTTGTCATTTTGTGGAGAGGAGAATAGATGAATGAGAGAACAAAATGCTAGCAGAGTAACAACGTCCCCAGAAAATATACTCTAAACAAATCAGAAAAGACCTGAAGCAGTGGGAAAAGAAAGGGAAAGAGAGAAAAAAGAAAAAGAAAAAAAAGAAAAAGATAAAGATAAAGATAAACACAAAAACAAACAAAACAAAACAACAACAACAAAAAAAAACCAGAATGTGATCAAATATGATCAGGCTGGTATATAGATCAGTGCCACACACTAGATTTGGGGTGTATTTTAGTCTTTTAGGAGAAAGTGCCTCCCAAAATTTTAAAGAAAGAAAAACTTGTATATGTACAAAAATAAGGGTTGATATGATGAAGGGATGGAATATGAGTGTAAAGATGGAAATTATAAAAAATTTTATAAAAGGAATTGATAAGAAGTTGTTTGAAAAAAGAAAGAAGAGGATTTAAAAAAAGAAAAAAGAAAAAAAAAGGGAGAGAATGTGATCAGGCAGGGGAGTAGAAAAAACCATATACTAGAGATTTAGGGTATATTTTGATCTGTTAGAAGAAACTATCTCAAAATTTTAAAGAGAGAACAACATATATATATGCCAAAAATATGGGTAACTACTATGAAGGGATAGAATATGACTCTAAAAATGAAAAATAAAAATGTTTTTTAAAAAAGGGATTGATAAGATGTTGGTTGAAAAAGGGAAAAAGAAAAATTAAAAAAAAAAAAAAGAAAAAAAGTAAAAAAAAAAAATTAACTCTGAAAGAGTAAAGAATCATGGTAAAAAAGCCGTGAATTCTATGTGCAGTAGTCCTCTAGCGCTGGAGTTCTGCCGTTCTCATTGATCGGTAAACTTGGTCTTGGCTGGCTGTTCTCGCTGATCTTCTGGGGAGGGGCCTGTTGCCGTGGTTCCCAAATGTCTCTGCTGGAGGCGGAATTGCCCCGCCCTTGCCCCCTCCCGGCTACGTCATCTGCTCGGGTTTGCTCTCCGGGGCTTTTGTTCCCTGCGAGCTTTCCGTACAGCTTTGGAGGCAGAGAGTGAAAACGGCGGCCTCCCAATCTCCGCCCTGGGGGAGCCGAGAACTCGGGGCCTGCTCCTCAGTGAGCCCCCAGAGAAAAGCCGCCAGTCACCCCCGTCTCCCCGGTCTCCGGCCGCACTCCGTGCTCACCCGGCCTGTGACCGCGCGTTTCTATCTCTGGCCCCCGACCCCGGGTGGAGTCTCCAAACCCAGCAGATCCCTGCGGTGCCCTCCCGCGCGGCTCCTCCCCGGGGAGGAAGGGGAGTCTCCCCGGATCTGCCGCTTGTGGGGTCCCTGCTGGAGGAGCAGGGGCCCGACGGTGCCGCGGATCCCGGTCTATGGCGACCCCGAGCTGAGAGCCCGCGCCTGGGCTCCGCCTCTGCAGCCGGCTTCCCCGCTCCGTTACCTGGGAGCTCTGCCCCACTCAGGCACCCCCGGTCTTTCTGTGACCCCGAGGGTCCTGAGACCACACTGTCCTGGAGGGTTCCACCCCCGCTTAGCCACCAGAGTGACGTCCCTCGGCGGCGCAGACTTTTAAAAGTTCCGATTTTGTGCTCCGTGGTTCTATCACTTGCCAGAAGCGGCCGACGGAGGCCCCTCCCCCGCCGTCTATCCTCCCGAATATCGCCTCGGATTCACTTCTCCGCATGTCCTACCTTCCAGAAAGTGGTCGCTTTTCTGATGAGAGAGTTGTTGCTCTTCTTTTCTTCGATCTCCTGTTGAGTTTGTAGGTGTTCAGAATGGTTTGATCCCTATCCAGCTGAATTCCTGAGAGGAGGTGAAATCCAGGTCTCCTACTCCTCCGCCATCTTGCTCCGCCCCCGGAACTGCTGAAGATTTTTGAGCACAGAACGAGTTGTTATTCAAACACGGTTCCAAATAAGACTTTTTCTCTTTTTGGTTTTGTTTTGTTGTTGTTGTTGTCGTCGTTATGCAGAATGGGCCAAGGGCTGGCCCAGGTGTGGTCCAGGAGATATAATACTGTTAAGGGCCTAATAAAGTACTGTTTCCAAAATGAAATCTCTGGGAATCCAGAACAAGCAAATCAGCCAGCCTGGATGTGGCATACCAGACAGGGGGACAGGGTTGTTAACAAAACAAACTCTGGACAAAGCAGGACAATCAGGGTTAGCAGCAGATTCTGCAAACAGTGTCAGCATGGCAATGTGGGCAGGACAGCAATCACAGGCAGAGGGATGTCTCCAAACTCTGATTACGGTCTAAAGCCACAGGATGATCCACGGTGCAACTCTGGAAGGAAGCAATTGTCTCTTTGAGATATAAATCTCACCACCAACTTCAGGGCCGTGCTTTTGATATTATTCACAGATATCTTTCTCTAATAAAACAAAACAATGCCTTTCCAATATAAGGACATTAACTCTTCAGGATCCTATAATGTTAGACTACAAAATTACAGTATATAGAACATTAGAACTGGAAGGGGCTTTACTGAGATCATCCAGCGATGCTGATTAATGTTATGAAAGAAAATACCTGAAAAAAAGGGGAGGTTTAAATGTTGAAAGGAATTCTGTTCTTTCTGAGTCTTCTTAAATGCTATTAATATATATCATGAATCTTCAAGTTGGTGATATGGTATATGGCATTCTCCAAACCTTTATTCTCTGCCCAGGGAATCCACTGCTCTGAGCATCACAATTTGGAAAACATGAGTTAGTTCCTCCCACTTACTTTCCAAATGAAGGCCTAGGAATGTGTAACAATTTGTCCATAATAACAAAGTGAGTGAATGGATGAGTCTATACCTCATTTTGTCAACTCCGCCAGAAGAAAGGAAAATATGTGTCAAAACTATATATTTGGTAAATAATGTTGCTATACATCTAGAGCTGGTTTTTTAAACTTTTTGACTAGGACCCGCCGTTGAAAAATTTTTCTCATGACCCATGTACATACACTCATGCACACACACACACATGCACACACTGTGCACATGAATTTAAGTATCATAAAATCATGCCTACCCTTACCACATATGCTGTCCTCTATTTTATTTTCAGTTTTTGAGTATTGGTTATACAATTTATTTGTAAGAACATGGGAAATTTGAATAGTGACTGAATATATAATGACATTAAGGAATTCATTTTTAGATGTGATAATAATTTGGTAGTTATCTAAATAAAAAGTGCTTATATTTAGATGAAATGATATGATGCATGGAATTTGTTTTACAATAATTCAGGAGGAGAGAGAGTAGGTGAGGTATAGTTGAGACGAGATTGGCTATAAGATGATAATTGTTGAAGCTGGGTCACATACACCTGTTGGTTATGTTATTTTGTCCACTTTTCTATATGCTTGACATTCTCCATGGTATTTTTTTTCTTGAATTTAAGGAGAAGAAACATGTGATCCACTAAAAAGATTTTACAAGCCACTGATAGACAGCAGCCCACAGTTTGAGGCAACACTATTTTAGAAAAATCTTTCTCAGATTTCTTTTTCAAATACAGGTACTATTTTTCAACTGATTGACTAGCTTACGATATTGATTTTTTTTAAAAACTAAAGTATAATCTTAACACAAAGCTACACAATTAGAAGAGAATTTTGCTGCACGGCAAAATAGAAATTGTAAGTGAATTAAGATTTTCAAACAAAAGTTGGAATCAGTAGGTGCTTAGGCTATCAATGAAGCCATTATTTTTTTCTGTTAATACCCATTTATAAATTCTATTAATAACATTCATTAACAGAACTGTATTATCAATAATGATGGAGAAAATTTGTCCATTCTTTTGTGTTGATCAGACCAAAAGAAAAATACTGTATTCAATGCTGGGACCAAAAGAGCAACCAGTATAGCAAGAGGGCTAAAGTATTACTAAGCAAGAGGCCATCTAAAGGATAAGAGATGGTCAGATTAAAGAAGAAAAGATTTGGGTAGGCAATGCTAAGTAGCTTCCAAAATTGGAAGAGTCTGTATGTAGAAGAGAGATGAAATTTGTTCTGTCTGTCGGCCTCAAAGAGTAGAAGTAGGACCAGGGGGTAGAGGAAACATTGGGAAAAATTTGGGTCACAGTGTAAGGGAGAACTTCTTATCAGAGCATGCAGTATATGAAATGGGCTGAGTCTGAAGTGGTGAGGATCTCATCAGTAGAACTGATTAAGCATAAATGGGGTAGTCATTTGGTATGGATTTTTTTTTTTTTTTTTTTTTTGCAGGTAGTACTTATCTTAAGAGCCTCATCTTAGCATCCATTATATAATGGTTAGGAGCACATATTCTAAAAACAGACAACATTTGTAAAATGTGAAATACGATGATGGTACTATATCTTAAGTTTGATATGCAAAGAAAGTGTTAATATATTAATAAATAAAGCTCTTGGAAAATGCCCAGCATACAATGTACAATATAAGTGTTTAGCTAGCTTAATGTGGCCTCATGTTTCTATAGAGAGCAAAAGGATCTCTCCCATAGCATGTTTATAGTATATCATTCATTCATTCATTCATTCATTCATTCAACAAACAAATGCATTGACCATATATAATGCGCTATGTACTCTGCTAGGCTCTAAGGACAGGGTAACCAATATAGAGAGGATTCCTGCCATCACAGAACTTGTATTTTCAAGAGGAAATGTGTGCAGACACGGATGATGAAGATATAATTATCCAACAAGGAAAACAGCCAGTAACAAGTGCTATGCAGCTGACCTAGGATTAAGTGACAGAAAGTGATTGGGCAGTCATGGAAGATCGGAACCAAAGGAAAGACTCAGCCCAGAGGTTGTTTCAGTCACAAGGTGCTAATGTGCAAAGGCCCTGAGAAGGAAACCAACTGGTTGTGTTCAAGGATCAGAAAGAAGGTCACTGTAGGATTTAGGAAGCTATGAGAAGACAATCTAGAATAGATGGGGTTGGGAAAGGTAAAAACCTTAGTACAGAATTTGGATTTTATTCTGAGAGTGATGAGAAGCAATTGGAGGATTTTACAAAGAAGGGTAGGGAGCAGAAGCAGAAGCAAGAAAACCAATTTTGGGTAGTCCTGGTAAGAGAAAATTGTTTAAACAATGATCTAACCCTGAATCTAGAGCTACCAGATGGGACTTACAGAGTCTCTCTCTCTCTCTCTTTCTCTCTCTCTTTCTCTATGTGTGTTTGTGTGTGTGTGTATATATATATATGTGTGTGTGTGTGTGTGTATGGAGAGAGATATTTATTCTAAAACAGATCTACATTTCATGTACTTATATTTTAAAATCCAGAACCATAAATAAATGTTAATTCAAGGCAAGAATGCTCTCATTTTACAGATAAGGTGTTTGAGACCCAGAGTGGTGAAATGACTTCTCTATGGTCACATTTTATTAACAACAGAACTAGAATCAGAATTAACATCACATGATTCACCAGTGACTGCACAGACCAGCAGTTATTTACCAAGAACCAGAGTCATATTCAACAAAGAGGTGTATTTATGTAAGAAACATGATTTTATTTTTTATTTTTTTATTTTTAAAATTGTTTCCAGCTTTATTGAGATATAATTGACATAGAACATTGTGCAAGTTTAAGGAGTACAATGTGTTGATTTGATACACTTATATATTGCCAAGTTAGCTAACACCTGCATCACATTACCTAATTACTATGTCTTTTTTTATAGTGAGAACATTTAAGATCTACTCTCTTAGTGACTTTCAAGTATATTATACAGTATTATTAACTACAATCAGTATGCTGAAATGTATGTAACAAACATGATTTTAAATGCAAGAAATAAAGATACAAAGAGAGAGAATACAGTCGATTAACATGAATTTATCAACAAATAAATTTCCAACTATGTCTTTGCAGGACAATTTTCATAGATATTGACAGATTGCCAATTTAAAAGAAATCATCTTGCACTTTCAAGTAGACACTGGTCATCACTTTCTGTTTTAATTATCAAGTGAATGACTTCGAAGAAAACTTGGAATCCTGTGATTTGGGCTGAGTTATGGCCACTCCTCAGTTCTCCTGACCCAGGCATAAACAGCATATGAAAGTCTAGTTCACATGAAATGATGTGCAGCACTTTAGAACTTGCAGATCCTTTGGAAATCATCTAGTTCAGTAGTTCCCAGCGAGTGGTTCCCTGACCCACATCCATCAGCATCACCTGGGAAATTATTAGAAATGCAAATTCTAGGGCCCCACCCCAAAACTGCTGAATCAAAAACCTTAGAGCTGAGGCCCAGCAATTTGTGCTTTAACACGATCTGTAGGTGATCACCCTTGACCTCTGCTGAAGTTGGAGAACTGCTGATCTGGATCAAACTTTATTACACAAATGAGACAACAGAACCAGAAGAATCAAAATGATTTGCTGGAGATGACCCTGGTTAGCATCACAGCCAGGACTAGGACCTGGGCCTCCTGACGCCTGGTGTGGTATATTTGCATCTTGAACTGGACTTCCTTCCTTTCTCCGCAATTGCAACCTGAGAAGCCCCAGTTGGGCCCCATCGTCATTGCTTTTTGTCCGCGCACGCCTATCCTACATCAGGGAAAGGTATGCTTCCCCCAAGCACTGGGCTCTTTCGTTTCTTTTTGGACAGTTGCAGGAGTTTGTTGTTTGGAAGCTGCATAAATAATGAGCAGGCCCAGCCAGCCCCATTTCGCTACAGCTAAACCTTAGAAGGGAGTGTAGAACTACCCGAAGTCCAGCCTCTTCCAGATGCAATTTGAATAACTTAAAAAAAAAAAAAAAAAAGAATAGAGGTCCACTATCTATTTTCACACGCATTTATCTGATCATAGCTTCAATACAAGCTTTCTGTTTGTTTGTTTGTTGAGGAATGAATTAATACAAAGGTCCCAGTAGAAGTGGAAAGATAGTTGAAACACTAGCCTGAAAATTCAGATGACCGGTGACTGTTTGGTTAGCACCAGGCCATAGCAGTGTACCCCCTCCTTTCTTTGCCGGTAAGATGCTATTACGAATTCAGTCCCCGCTAAAAAGAGATCTTGTCATCCTAGAACTTCACCTGGCATCTCCTTTCTATAGCTGTCCGTATAGCCAAATACGATACAGTTACCCCAGTGGTTGGGTGTTGTTTCTGGCAGGGGTGATTGCAAGCATGTCTGTGTGCCTAAGAGGTGAGCAAAGGAGGAGTTAGAAAAAAAATGGGCAAAGAAGCAAATCAACGCTGAGAACCAGCTACCTGAGGAAATCGGTCACTAAAACGAGGCACATGCTAATTGCACGGCCCGGTCCCCACTCATCTTCCTTCTTGCCTCCTTCCCTCTCCAGTTTATTCTCCCCAACACTGGAGCTGCAACCCCACTGCCTCTTATGTAAGACTGAAATCAGGTCTGGCGTGTGGTTTGTTTTAGCCTGTCACAGACGCAGGGCACTGTGTTGGCCTGACAAGGCTGTTGAGCATAGCATATGACTGTAAATCTTCTTTTTCATGCACCACACTGGGGACCTTTGTCCTAGCAGTGATTTAGCAGCTTTTATTAGCCTGAGAAGCAGCCAGTAATCAGGAAACATTTAAAGCAGGAGCTTGCTCACTGCGATGGAGAAGAATCCAGAAACCAAGAGCCTTTTTAATCAAAGAGAAATAGAACCTTAGTAAATATAAGTATATGTGTATGTTTCCGATTTAAATCTATCATTGCTTTAAAAGGATCCACACATAGCAAAGATTTGAACTCACAACTGTTAAAGTATCTTTTAAACTTTGCATTTGTCAAGTCACAAGGCATGGGGGTTTATTTAACTTCGAGTTTTCAGAAGTGTGCATTTTGAAAGACTGTAGGTCTTGGATCGCAGCGCCGTGTATGTTATTCAGATCCTGGAGTGTCCATTGCTTTTAAATTCACTGTAATTCCAATTAGAGCTTGGGCTCGGGGATTGGCAGCAGCTGCAAATACGAACTAATAATGTTTCATTCCACTACTTATGTATTCTGCAAATGCGTTCTTGACATGGTAGTTTGCATATGATGTCAGCGTGGGAAAATAAGAAGGTATTAGCATCTGTAAGCCCAGCAGAAATTTCTCAGAGAAGTCACCTCTCAAGCTCTTACAGTTGATTCCACAATTTAGGCAGTGTGTGCATTTTAAAAAATGTATTTGGTGATTTCTTTTTATTCGTTGAGTCATAAAATACCAGTGGCTCTTTATTTGCATGTATTTGCAAGTTTTAAATTCACTTTCATTGAGATCAAGTTGTCCATTACACATTGGTGGCCTTATTATTTTCTGCTTTGTAATTTTTATACAGATAAAAATAATTATTCTCAGAAATTTCACCATGTGTGTGTAGCCATCAGTGTGAAGGCTTTTGTTGAAATGATTTCTGTAAGTTCCTAAAACTATTTGTGGGAAGACAGAAGCTTTATATGAATTCAGTTCGTTTGTGTCTTATACTTATTATTGATATACGCTATTGTAGAAACACAAGCGCCTCTGCTGTAGGTCTTAGGACCCTCTGGGATAGTGAGTGTTATATGATACTAAAAGAGGAAAATGAGCCTTTCAAAAGGAACCCTTGCTTTTAAAATGTGGCATAAATGATCTTATCTCTACAGCAAGGAGTTTGATCCTGATTCACAAAGAGCGGGAGTTATGCAGCCAAAGAAAAGTGGAGGGCTGTCCATTTATCTGAGGATTTGGGGACCATCCACAGTGACCAGGCAGGTTGTTCAGGAAACAAAGCCCACCCTTCCCTGCATTATCTGATGGCATAGATGGTCTTATATTTCCCAGATAATTGCACCACACACTGTTTTGCTTTGCTGGGTCATAGCAATTGGCTGATCGGCCATGAGATAAATGGGGGGAAAAAAGCAAGAAAGAAAGAAAAGAAAAGGAAAAAGAAAAAGAAAAAGAAAAAGAAATTCACCAGGAAAGTCATTCCTTTAAAAGTATTTACCTATATGCCGTAGTGGGTGCTTTGTGTTTAGGGAGCAGATAGCCAGGATGGGGGAGGGAGGGAATGAATAACAATCTGATAATGGAGCTGAATGGGGCCATAGAATTATTTTTACACCAGCTTGCTATTGTTGCAATAGCTGAAACCCAGCAATTTTGTGACTTTCCTCACAGTCAAATGATTTGTTAATGCCAACCCCCGGAATAGGTTCTGGGTGTCCTGATTCATATCCTGTTGATTTTTTTCCCCACTATAACTGTACTACCATGTAGTAGATATTATTCCTTATCTACTCAGTATTTATTGACTGCTTTTCTTCTATTTACTAGAACCCCAGGCCACTCAACTCCCTGCCTTTCTTATGTAACCCCAGGGACAAACTCTTTTCCCAGGTAGTGCATGAGACTCAGGCACTGTGGATCCTATTCCTATCTGCAATCTAAATCAATCAAGATAACCACCCTCCCTTGCCTGGGATTGGTCCAGGAAAAGATGCTTAAGCCAATCATCACAGGGCATTCCCTAACGTCATTATTGGTCCAGATAAACTGATGGAAAGGACTTCCATTCCATACTTGAAGGGGAGAAGTTCTGTTGCCCTTCCAGAGACATAAGTAAGGAAGCAGGTGGCCGAAGTTGGGGCTGGCAGCCATCTTGAAACCATGGGAAAAGCCAACTTGAAGAACAAGCTTTACAGAGGGCAGTGCCAGAATGCTAACGGTATTGGGCCTTGAACTTGTCCTGCCTCTGGGTGCTTTAAGGGACTTACTAAACTTAATCATTTCAACCAATTTAAGTCACGGTTTCTGTGACTTGCAGTTGAAAATATCCCATCCAACACACAGTAATGTACTCAGATGTGTGAATACACCCAAATATGTGATCTGGACCAAGGGAAGGATTGTGCTTTGACAGACAATCCCACTGTCATTGTTAAGACAGCCTTCCAGAACTTGATCTTTAATTATAGTAATGGCAAAGAACTCTTTGTGACATCCCTCGCAACTCAAGTGACCTCGTATAGATTGCAACAATCAGAAGCATAGAGATGGGAATTCTGTCTTGTCCCTTTATTTTAGTTTTGGTTTTGATTTTTTAACAAGGAGAAAACACCATGTTTGATTACCTTCACATTACTCATATTAGGAACATTGGTTTGTGTTGTTGGTTGTGTTGTATTTTCCTATTTAAGTTTCTGGAACTTAAGATGTGATAACCAATTATTATGTAAAATTTTTTAAATAGTAAACAAGAAGAAATGGAAATGACCTCTTCTAGTCCTGTCCTCAATAGCAACTCATTGCCAGCAGATGATCACATATGCTTTTGCTCTCTTACCAAGGAGTATGTATTTTCCTTAATATTTATAAAAATGCTATTTTTTATGTATTTCATTTTTCATATGATGTGGACATCTTGATTGTTATATTCCATTTGAATTCTAACACCCCGCAAAGCTACCTTTTTTTTTGTGACTGCTCCTCAGGTAGCTCCATCCAGTTTGTGTGCGTATGGATTGAAAGGATATTCAATTGAGCCTAAGCAGGAGGGGGCCACTGTCAGAGCTGGGGAGTGCTATTATGCAGCATTGAAAATCTACTGTCCTGGGATTGGCACCTCTTGGAGATATGCCCATCACCTCTGTCAGTTTTCCCTCTTTCTCTACCTTCTTATCTTAGCTCTCATTCCCACTTTAAGATTATATTTAAACAGAAACATATGTTGATGTTAGAACTCTAATGAACTGAAGATTCGCTTTTTATGATAAATTGCATTCATTCACTCACTCAGCACACCCTAGAATGGAACAAATGGATCAGAGTACCCGACCTTCCGGGTTCCTACTCTTCTGGGGGAGATAGACTGTAAAAATATCACGGCAACACAATGTGAGAATGGTAGAGCATAGTGCTGAGAAGAAATAGAAGGAGAAACAACTAGAACCTGCAAGCCCCGCTTCTCTTCAGGAGCTGTTCAAATTTGTGTTGTAACGTAGTTTTATGTAAGCCTTAAGACTGGTTACTTGCCAGTTATCCTGGGACTTCAGCTCTAGAAAGGATCTGAGTGATTGTCTGCTAAAAGTCCTCCTTGGAGACGGGTTCATTATAAAGCAGACACGTGTAAGTGGTCATTGTTAGCAACAATTATGAAAAGAAAATTCTAGGGAGAGCGTGATTGACCCATTTAATTAAGACTTCAATCTCTTGAATTGGAGCGTGGTTATCAATTTTAAAATGCCATATTTGGTACCCATATTTTCCAAACTGAGGATATAGGATTTCATAGCCGTGATGGGCTAGTGAGGTAGAATATATGGAATTTACTATTAGGTTGAAAATCCAAGGCATAGGATCACTGTAAACCATATTTCCTTGCATATTTGCATTTTTTGAACAAGTTGTTTTATTTACCTTCTTTACCAGAGTGCCAAGTAGTAGATTCTAAAACCCTGAAAGAGACACAATGAGTCTTCAGACATTGCCTCCGTAGATCCGAGGTGTAATAATTAATGGAAGGCAGACATTTCAGAGCTGCTTCTGCCAGAACATGCAAATGAGGCTGGTATCGTGTGGAGTTCCTGGGGACCATCCCCCCTGTCTAAGGCCCCTGAAACCCATTTCCCAATATCCTCGGCCACCATCTTTCCTTGACTGTTTTTCTCTCTGTGAGATATTTTTTTTTCTTTTTAATATAGCCAGAGTTTCACCTTTGACTTTGCACATTATTGATAGAGCTAGAAAGTTGATGAAATTTAAAAACAAATTTAGATCTTTCAGACTGGAGTTTTATACACAAAGACAGGACCTTTGGGCTTTAATGTTCATTCAGGCTAGATGTGATAATAATAGTAATATTCTGGTTTTCTGTGACATCTTCCCACAAAGAAGATGAATATACCTTGATAGCAATATTGAAATATTTATCACATTTCCATAAAGTAGATGTGATACTGTTATCCTTCCCTGTTTATAAGGAAAACAAGGCCTGCTTCTTTTAAAGACATTGTTCAAGATCATACAGAAAGTGGTTGAGTTGTACTCTCAGGGTCTTTAGAGCAGGGACACTAGGGAAAAATTTAAGAATTCCATGTAAATGTCATACAGCCACACTGCAAACCATTTATAAAATCTCATTTGAATGTATTAATATTGAATAATCATATGGAGTGAATCCTGCTTGAAATTCACAAAAAACTATAACAGTGTTCAGAAAATCTTAAGAAAATTGGACATTTGTTTCCTCTATGGTTCACCCATTTCTATTCACTCTTCTCCAGTGACATGTAAAAACCTCATGGTTCTCATACAACATGTCATTTAGGAGTAAGAATCTATCTCTGGAAGCATCCTTTGGCTATTTCCCTTACAGGCTAGTCTACAAGGTTCAAATTGCAGGTCACAACTTCAAGTGCAAGATATTTTTACTCTATTGTATGCTCGTGAGTGTGGTGTAATGAAAGTACTCAGAATCCGAGGTGGGGCGTAAGGCACATTGTAACACCATCTCTTAAATTCTCCAGCAACACAAGAATGTTATCTTACACAAAGCGAGTCAAAGAGCACTGTGTCTCCATGTATTAACGATTGCTGTGCTCTGATTACCTCAAACTCTAAAGCAGCTTATTGAATTGAAAATATCAGGGGGAGAAGTATAATTAGGGTTGGTTATTCCTAGATTTAAGAAAATACATAATCTCGCCATTTGCAACAACATGGGTGGACCTAGGGGGTATTATGCTAAGTGAAATAAGTCAGGCAGAGAGACAAATACCAAACAAATGAATAAAACAAAATAGAAATGGACTTACAGTTACAGGTTGGTTACCAGAAGGGGGCAGAGTTGAGGGGCAGGCCAAATAGGTAGGGTTACTTATTTTTCTTCCTTTTTTTTAAATTTATTTTTTAAATTTTATTTTATTATGTTATGTTAATCACCATACATTACATCATTAGTTTTCGACGTAGTGTTCCACAGTTCATTGTTTGAGTATAACACCCAGTGCTCCATGCAGAACGTGCCCTCCTCAATACCCATCACCAGGCTAACCCATCCCCCCACCCCCTCCCCTCCAGAACCCTCAGTTTGTTTCTCAGAGTCCATCATCTCTCATGGTTCTTCTACCTAACAGAAGGGGATTAAGAGGTACAAACTTCCATTCAGAAGATAAATAAGTCAGGATGTAATGTGCAGCAGAGGGAATATACTCAGTACTGTTGCAATAACTTCATATGGGGAAAGATGGTAACTAGCTTACCATGATCATTTTGTAATGTATAAATATATCGAATCACTATGATCTACACTTGAAACTAATAGAATATTGTATGTTAATTATACTTTAAGCAAAATTTAAAAAATATGTATATTCTCCTAAGTTTTTAGCTTTGGTAAAAACATTTGAGATTTTACCAAAGAGAGACTGAAGATTGTTGGGTGAATCTTAAAGTAGATTCAAAAGTCTGTGATCATCCTTTTGAAATCTAGTAATATGTGAACTTAAACATCTTCAGGATTGATACAGTGGGTATAAATGATTACTACCTACATATAACTTCAAAATCAATTGCCCCACTAAAAATGAAAAGTAAGACAAATAGTTCTTTACTACAATCAGGAGGGCTTAAGTTTCTCTTACATGATCCCCTAAGGACTATTGAAATGTGTGCCATTTGCCATGATGCTATCTGAAAGTACATCTGTCATGAAGATTTGGCCTGAAATCTAGCATAAGACAGTGGTCTTGGCTTTCAGTGTATGGAGTAGATATGAAGCTGTTACCCTTCCCCGCCCTTGAATCAAATTAAAGATCATGTTGCCTCCAGTAGATACAACTTTTCTTTCATTTTTGTGTAAGAGAGTAATCCTACTTTTCCACATAATCCCAATGGATGGAACCAGGAGAAGAAATATTAGCACCAAATTGCAGCAGTAGAAATCTCCTTCTCCCTGGGATGCCTTGTTGAGTCTTTTCCAGAGATGAGAGGAATTTGAGCTGATCAAGTTACCCCTCCCAGTACTGTATGTTTCTCTAGTTCTTGTCCTAAGTGTCAATCAAAAATAGAATTGAATGGGGGCGTCTGGGTGGTTCAGTTGTTAAGCATCTGCCTTCCGGTCAGGTCATGGTCCCAGGGTCCTGGGATCGAGCCCCACATCGGGCTCCCTTCTCCACGGGAAGCCTGCTTCTCCCTCTCCCACTCGCCCTGCTTGTGTTCCCTCTCTTGCTGTGTCTCTTTCTGTCAAATAAATAAATAAAATCTTAAAAAAAAAAGAATTGAATGTCAGGGGAAATAGTGACTAAAGTACCACATTCTTTCTCTGGAAAGATACACAAAGTAAATATCTTATTTTTGCATAAATACTCTGAGCCTATGGAATCGTGCTTTGACATCTCCCTATAAGTACCAACTAAATGAATATGAGTTTAAAATTTCAAACCTTTTATGTCTCATATAAAATAACATTTTAGAACATAATGAGTCATGTTTATGCACAAAACTGAAGACATTCAAGATAGAATTGTAACAGTTTTATTAAGAAGAATGAATCCCCATCAACATTTTATTTTCTACTTTGAAATGATTTTAGAGACTTACAGAAAGGTGCAAAAATAGTCCAGAGAGTTCACATATGCCCTGTAGTCAACTTCCTCTAAGGTTAACAATTTCTCCAATTTTTCCTCCAGTGTTCTTCTTCTCTTCCAGGCTGCAATCCAGAATTCTACATTTTGTTTAATTGATGTGCCTCTCTAACCTGTGAGAATCTCTTAAGTCTTTTTGGTTTTTTTGTGGCCTTAACACTTTTTATGACTACTTGGTCAGATATTATATAGAATCTCACCCAACTCAGTTTGAGCTTATCTGATGTTTTCTCGTGAATACATTGAATATCCATTTTTGGCTAAAATATCACAGAAGTGATGTTGTGTCCTCTTCAGTACATTATATCAAGGGCTGGCACATGATGCCAGTATGTTATATTGCTGATGGTGTTTACCTGGATCATTTGGCTAAGATGGTATCTTCCAAATCACTAGTAATCTTGACTCTATTACTCGTGAGCCAGTGAATCTTCTACACCCAAATGTGCTGCATATTCGAATCTGCTATCCTACTAATCCAGTTATATGTTAGGTGTGACTCCATGTCTTACCTATAAGGGTATGCTAAAATATTATTCTTGGTAACTCAGAGTTAGATCCAAAGAAGCAAGAATTCAAGTGGAAGACTTTATCATGTACTTTGACCTCTGCAATCTTCAATGTGTGTGTGTGTGTGTGATGTGAATAAATTTTTGTATATGTAATATAAGACATTAAGTGATATATTTTATGTCAAGACTATCAAGAAATTTATAAATATGCATTTATTTGTGAATCCCAACTGAGAGTAAAGCTAGGGCTCTGAATGCCTTGGGAGGCACATTAATTAGTCTCCTGCTGGTTTACCCCTTCTTAGACCTGATGAGCTAGGTGGCCATCTTTTCTTCTCCCCAGGCCTTCACCATGGTGGCTCATGTGACTGTGAAGCCAAGAAAGGGTTGAATGGTGGGATTATCATTTTTCAGTAGACAGCAGTTAACATGGAGATTAGAATCCTTATCAGTGAGGGTCCTGGTATGAGACAGCACACTCAGCTAGAATTCTTAACGTTTTTTAAAATTTTTTAAATATTTTATTTTGAAAAATTTCTGATTTACAGTAAAGTTAAAAGAATAGTACAAAATACTCCTATGTACATTTCACCCAGATTTCCAAATTGTTAATACTTTATCAACATTGCTTTCTCATTCTCTCTTCCTCTCTCCCTCTCTCTCTCTCTAATTTATATATATATATGTATCTTATTATATATATCATTTTTATATATAATATAGAAAGAGATATATGGAGAGGCCTGTATAGAGAGATTATATATATCTCTCCATATATATTATATATATAAACATTATTAATTTTTTCTATTCCATTTGAAAGTCAGGTGAAGACATGATGTTTCTTACCTTCCGTAAATATTTTAACGTGCATTTCCTGACAGTAAGGACATTATCTCATATAACCGCACTACAATCATCAAAATCAAGAAATTAACAGTGACACATTGCCATTACCTAATGCACAGTCCTTATTTACATTTCACCTGTTTTCCCAATAATATTCTTTATAGCAAAAACTTTAAATCTTGTCTGGAGTCCAATCCAGGATCACACACTGCATTTAGGTGTCGTGTTTTTTAGTGTCCTTTAATCTGTAATATGTCTTAGGTGTGCCTTCTTTTTCATGGCAATGACATTTTGAAGTATAAAGACCAGTTATTTCATAGAAGGCCCCTCAACTGGGCTTTGTCTGAGGTTTCCTCATGATTAGATTGAAGTTGTGCATTTTTGACAGTGATGTGTCTTGAAGACACTCATGACGGAGGGACAGTGTTTACAGGTATGGGCAGGATTAAGGAAACCAGCAAGGGATGCAGAGGCACTTAAAACTAGCAAAAGAGGGTAGTCTGCTCTGAGCTAGAGCAGAACCTTGTGGGGATGAGGTAGGTAATCACTGTCAGAGTTATGCCAAAGCAAGTGGGAGCAAGAGTGCGTGCTTCCCAATGGCTGAATACAATTGAGAAGCCAGAAAGCAAAGAAGACCAGGGTTGTCATTCATGAATGTCAGCCCCCTGTGGCCCAAAGCACAACAAAGGAGCAGAAAATGGACTCAGTAGGCAAAAAGAGAGCAGCCACTGCAGAATTTAAGATACCCGCTCCACATTCCCTCTCTTCTAAACAACACTTGCCTTCAAGCTCCAGTACGTAATGTTCCATAACATAAAATATCAAGGATTCTAAACCATGCATCAGAAAAACGAGGCTCAGTTGCTAGCATCACCTTCTTCTGGGCATGTCACCTTAGGCCAGACGCTAAGGCTTCTGAGTCTCTGTAAAGTCAGGGTCCTAACACCTGTCCTTCTCCTTCATGGCATAGTTACAGAGATTATTATTGTGCTATATAATAGGTGTAGGGCTATGAAGTTAGCCACAATTCGTTAACTTAGAGCAAGCATAAATGAAGCATAATAATTTGTGTTTATGCCTCACATTCAAGGTGAAGACAGCTATGCCTTTCTATTAGAATTGTTTTCCAAGAAAACTGTTTTCTCATTTAGTGTGCCTTTCTTGCATCTACTATATTACTGCTTCCCTGTGAGTTGCATAAATCATAAACAGCTCTAACTTGCAAACCCACCATTTTCCTCCATTTGGGGATATCACTGAAAAGAACTGAGCTTATTTTGACTGCTCTGTCGCCTGTTTTCTGTTTTTCTTGCCCTTTTGAATTTCGATAGTCATTACTTTGTATAGGTGACCACGATTCTTCCAATCGTCAGTAAATATCCAGTTGGTGTAAGGTAAATAGAATGAATGTAAACATGGTTTTTATGTATTATTTTTTAAAAAAATAGCATCCACAAGGATTCAAAAGGACTTAGAAATGAAGATTTTAAAAAATACGGTGAGACAAAGCACTGATAGGTGGAGATTTAAAGGATCTAAATCTCAGTTCTAGTGCCTTTTTTTTTAAGGTTGTAAAGATGCCAGGAGCTTAGCCTTAGATTGGTGACATAGAGAAACTGTGGCTTTTTGATTGGCAGCAAACGTCCGAACATCTTTCTACTTACATCTCAGCATGGGTTGAGTAAATATTGATTCACTGGCATCTTCAAGCAGTGGTGACTCTTACAAAGAATATATTTTTAATGCAATGGACACTTGTCAGATACATGAAAAGAAAATAAGGCATCTCTTTAAAATTTCCTATTTTATTGTTAAATCTCTTTCAGTGGTGGTTCCAATTTGTTACTCGAATCTGGTACTCAGGACCTAATGACATAAATACTAGATATCAGGATAATTCTTAGCACTCACCCTTTGCAAACACACACCACAATATATGCACTCAGAAGAGAGCTTCCCCAGAAAAATCCATTTATTCACAAATTTACACAAATAAATTTACTGTTTGAGAATTGCTAGAGAGAACCTTTGGGTTACTCTTAACAATTCCTTCTTTGGCTTACCACTTAGTGACCTTGGGTAGGAGAAGAGTTAATTGTTGAGACATATCCACATCAAAATCAGAACATTGATTTAAAATCACACAAATTATGAATTTGGTTACTGTTTATTGCCCAGCTTTTGCTTTAGCTGACTAATATCAGTGTCAGACTTATCATAAGCACTCTATCTTACAGATCAATGTGATTTTGTTTATTTTTAAAGACACTCCACTTTGTGAGCACTCACATGACTTGTAAGCAGTTCAATTTAGAGACTGTGAAGTCAAGATAAAGATCATTTATCTTACATTTCTTCAAAAAGTACCATATAAAACTTGTCTTAATATCTTAAAATATGCCCTTCCTTAAAAAGCATCTTCTTTTTCATACATTTTTGTTTAAGCTTTTCTGTTTGTGTGTTGGCAAGCTATGTCTCTTTCAGGTTATATGTGGCTGACCCATGGCCATCCTGTCAGTGAGATCTCCTAGTTTTATTCTTTATACTTAGGCATAAGTCATATCCCCTCAGGACATTCTCTTACATGCATATCAGAATTGTCTAATTCAAATGAAACGGCCCTGATTAGTGGCAAGTGCTCTTTGAATAAGATGATCTGATGATCTCCAATCCTAAAACTCCCTGTTAAAAAGGTTCTATAGAAATACTTCATGCATCATAATCTTGCTTTCAAGCACTGACAAAGTCTTAGTGAAAAAGACCATAATCATCATGTATTTGTTATCTCTTGAAGGTGGTGGAATAGTACCCTACCCAGGGGTAAATCTGCTCCCTTTCTCTTCTGTCTTTTACCAACCCCTATCACCTCAAATGTTGAAAGGAAGAGTAAGGAAATGATAAAAATTCAAGACCAGGAATGCATAAGCCAAAATACTCTCTCCATTAATGCCTTCACACCTCTCCAACTTTTACCAGCTTTATGAAATCTAAACTTTTTAAGTTAGAATCTCAAAAATAAGCCTGCTCCATACAGCTGTTGGATTTCTTACCATGCATTTCTTATCATGTTTTAAGAACATGTTATTTCTGGGCGCCTGGGTGGCTCAGTTGGTTAAGCGACTGCCTTCGGCTCAGGTCATGATCCTGGAGTCCCGGGATCGAGTCCCACATCGGGCTCCCTGCTCAGCAGGGAGTCTGCTTCTCCCTCTGACCCTCCTCCCTCTCGTGCTCTCTCTCATTCTCTCTCTCGCAAAAAAAAAAAAAAAGAACATGTTATTTCTGCTGTTTTCCACTATTTTATTAGTAGTGTTCATTTTATTATCTTTGCCTATACTATTAACAACCGTTTTCTATTTCTACAGCGGTTCCTTATGCCCCCTAAATCTTCATCTTTTCTAAGTCTCTAAGGCTTCTGATTACCCCTTCCTAAGTTAGCTGTGGGACGTGGGGTAAGATGTAAGGCTAATAGCCCCAATTAAATCAGAGAAATCATTAGTATTTCAGCAACGGAACCATATTCATTGTCACTTGATATGAATTATCTGCCTATGCAGGAACCTAAAATAACTTAGAAATTTCTGCTAAAAAGGAGTTTGATCTGTAGATTTCGGTTTTCTGAAAGCTGTTGCTTACCTGCCTCATTTGGGGGTAGAGATGCCCTCTATTTGATGAGACCCTCTAGTCCTAGGAAAGCTGGGTGCATTCCAAAGGAGATTAAGCCATATTCATCTGGGACACAATTGAATTGGGCATTCACATGTTCTTTTGATAATTAAGCTCACATAACGAAAATAGGAAAAAGAGGAATGAAAGGAGGCAAGGAATGAAAAGTAGACTTCCCCAGTGTCCTGGCTCTTAGGAACAGGAACATGATAACCATGGTGGGGAATGACAATCAGGATCTACCCAGAAACCATAGTTTTGATAGGTACTATCTTTTCCAAAGCAATGACACATATCAAATTTAATTCAGCACCATAATCTCCCCTCTTTCTGAAACTTTGCTGCTAATCTTAAGGAAAACGATCCCTCTCATGAATATAAAGACTCAGCAGTCTTATTTTCAATACTCTGAAACAGCGTATCTCTTTCCTTGAGTGAGCCAGTGCTTTTATTCAAATATATTGCAAATACCTGTGCTTCCTTTGCAATAGAGTGCCTTGAAAGAAAACACATTTTTACCAATTACAGAGCAAACATCAAAAACTGTCAGATGACCTGTCACAGAGCTTTTAAGTCTAGTGTCATTTTATTTTTACAACCCCAGGTTTTAACAACTCAGAGGCTTTCTATAATGTTCACTAATCATAAATCTGTAACTTAAACACACAAATTCTCCTGTTTAATAATCGAACATATCATTTCCATTCGTATTTTCCATTTCTTCCTGCTCTCCATACTCCAACTAGATCCAAATATTTCAAACTTTTATAACATCTTTCACATGTTAAAAGTGCAGTTTTGCTGAACAAAACAAAATAAATAAAATTCAGCACTGGACAGCACTCCCCAAAGCTGCTTGGTTCAGGTGAAAAGTACTCTATTTCCATATAGGCCTGCGGCAAATATTTATGTAAATTTTCTGAAAATAGAAATCCAGCAAAATTATTGTGATTTTTTTTAGGTCATTACTTTGGGGATAAAGAAAGGTCACCTAATAATAATTAAAATTAGCAAAAAAATATGACTATGAGAGTAGTAATAATTTCTTCCCCCACCCCCAAAAAATCTCGATATTTGTCTTAAAAACGTTAGATTGATTTGAATAGCACTTCCATCTAGATTAAACAGGTAAAATCTAAATCTAAGATTATATTTCTAAATATAAATATATATTAAAATAGTTATAATTTCTGGAGGATATTTACAGTGTCACAATTCTGCAGCTATGAAAATCCTTCATCATAATTTTACCAAATATTGAAAATCATAAACATCAAAAAAATTCCCATTACAAGAAATACTCTCCTAAGAACATACAACAGATACCCCCCTGCAATTATAGTGAATGTACCAATATTAAATGAAGAGTTTGTTCCTAGAATGAATATAAACTATTGAGACGTTATCATATGAATAAAGCATATATCAGTCTACTTCAATCACAGCACATAAGTGGGACAAAATTTTAATGGACCACAATAAAAGGAAATTGTTGTTATAGCCCAACTTTTCTTCATTTTATTAATGAATATAATGACCTATTTGCCATTACTTCAAGCTTTAGCTTATAAAGTTCATATGTATTTTTCTTAGTTTTTATAACTATGTGAGATTCATCTTTTAAATTGTTGTTGTTAAAAGGATTGTATTCAAAGGAATTAGGAATGTACACATATACATATAGAAATGTATAATATTAAATATATACATATTAAGTTATATGGTGTGGCCATAGTCAGGGTTTATTAGAAATATCAATGCTGGGGTTCCTGGGTGGCTCAGTTGGTTAAGTGTCTAACTCTTGATCTCAGCTCAGGTCTTGATCCCAAGGTTGTGAGTTCAAGCCCCATGTCGGACCCCATGCTGGGTATGGAGCCTACTTTAAAAAAAAAAAAAGTCAATGTTCTTTTTTGCTAAAGTTCATTATGATGACAGTTTAAAAAGTGAGGCCAATTCAAGCCTTTGTTAAAAACAACAAAAATATGTAATAACTATTTACATTGTACTTTATGGTGTCTCTGGGGGTAAGATTATTTCATAAATTTGATGTATTGCATTGAAATATCCTGTAAAGACCAGTCACAGATACTTTGCCTCAAAGGTAAAATGTATGCTGATTTTGAGCCGTAATTCATTCTTGAAACAACCTGGAGACCTCAAAACTGATCTACAAAATTTTAAAATTTTGACATTTTTTGTTTATAAGTAAGTTAAAAGTACTTCAGGGAACTTATAGAGAAAACTATGTACTACATTTTCCACAAATATGACTCTTTGACAACTATAATACAAATGCTAATTTCTCTTTCTTTGGCGGTATACAAATAAAGCCAAACATCCGGCACAGTCAATAAAAAATTCAGTTCTATGTTCTGTCTGCCAAATATTTGGGAACATTTTATTTTATTTTATTTTATTTTATTTAAAGATTTTATTTATTTATTCAACAGAGAGAGAGACAGCGAGAGCAGGAACACAAGCAGGGGGAGAGGGAGAGGGAGAAGCAGGCTTCCCGCAGAGCAGGGAGCCCAATATGGGGTTCGATCCCAGGACCCTGGGATCATGACCTGAGCCGAAGGCAGACACTTAACCATCTGAGCCACCCAGGTGCCCATCTGGAAACATTTTAAATTTTTATTCCATCTTTTTCAGATCTTATTAAAGTGTTTGATTAAGGTCATTTTTTTTAATTCTCCCTCCTCCTGTATACCTTAAAAAGGAACAGTATATGCATTCCAATAATTGAAAATTTCAGTTGATATTTTTTAAGGCTAATGAAACTGTATCAGTCTTCTAACACTTAAGTTCTTTCTTCCTCTGAAATCTTTTTGGGAATGATATAGAGAATAATTGACAACAACAAAAAATGTGATTCCTTAGAACTTAAAATTATTTTTAGTAAAAGGGATTTCTACATAAGTTTGTGGAAAACTTTGTTCCGCACTTTCTCACTTTTTAATGTATCATTACATGCCATTATTTGTTAAATTAATAGAAACTTGCATACAGGCATATATGTGCTGAATGTGTAAATGAATATGTATTTGTCATCTTTAATGTATTTGAATTTGGCTGATGTACCCATAAAAAAATCCTCCAGCATATTTGCATAATTAAGCATAATATTATGATAAGCCATTTCAAAGAACAAAAGGTTTTACCCTCACAATATGTTTACTTCTTTTAACCTTGTATACTCAGAATGCATCTGTGAAAACAATTGGAGGTAGAAAAATTTGGCTTTGCTTCATGAAGAGAAGTAAAATATTATTTTAATTAATCTGGTGTTATGCCAAAAAGCATAATTATGTAATAAATATTAAACATGATTGGTACAATTTTAAGGGGTACGATTACCCTATCTTTTCCAACTTCCACATAAAAAGAGAATTCCAGAAGGCAGTATTGATTGAGATTACAGTATAATACAGCTGTGTGTGTGTGTGTGTGTGTATGTGTTATAAATGTGTCTATTCCTGAAAGTCACCAAAGTGCCTGATAAATAGCATTCAATATTGAGTCCTTGATCAATTCTTACTCACCCCTGAATTATATCATCATAACATATGTGTAGGTTAATAAGCAAATAGATCTTTTGAAAAGATATTTTAAAAATTTCATTATTAATATTTAAAAAATAAATTTAGAAATGTATAAATTCTGAGAATTACACTGTAGTTGTAAATTAATAATAATAATATAGTAATAGATGGCTATTAAGTGTTTCTAGTTTGATGAATAGAAAGAAAACTCATGAACAAAATAGAAAATAATTTAACCTATGAGGAAATGCATGCATTAAAGTTCTTCCCCAGAGCTCTAAGTTGGTACTGTAGTTATTGGTGACATCGTGTGGTTGATGTTGGTATCTACAGCAGTCAGAGAGTTTCCTAACAGTTAAATTACCCTTATTAGCAAATGTGAACTTTACAATAGAGTGTGATCAACTGTAGTCACCATGTTATACACTAGATAATCAGATCTTATTTATCTGATAAGTGAAGGTTTGTACCTTTTTACCAACTTCTCCATATTTTCCCCACCCCTGAGCCCCTGGCAACCACTCTTCTACTCTCTGTTTCTGTGATTTAATTTAAATGTTCTCACCACAAATGCGTGCGTGCGCACACACACACATACAACACAAAAGGTAAATATGTAAGGTGACAAATGTGTTAATTAACTCAATGAGTGGAATCCCTTCACGATGCATATGTCTATCAAGTCATCACCTTGGACACTATAAATATCTTATAATTTTATTCATCATTTATACCTCAGTAAAGCTGGACAAAATTGCTGTTCAGAAAAAATAGAGTTTAAATATATATTGTCCAAATTACATTTGAAACAAAGTACTTCACCTATATCATGACTAATAATTTGTCCCTTAAATTATACACTTTTTTCAGAGTAATGTAATGTGCAGCCGCTTGTGAGATTTGGTGAGTTCTATTACTACCTGCAGAGTATGCAAGGACAGTATTTTTTACTATAGCATTTGCCCCTGTCCATTTAAAAGAGCTAACATTTTTAATTACTAGAGTTGGACAGTAGTTGTTTTTCTCAAAAGAAGGTAGAATTCTCTGTTCACTATCTCATCTCTTTACTTGAAAAATGTTACCAGTATTGAAAACACCTTAAAGGGGCACCTGGGTGGCTCAGATGGTTAAACATCTGCCTTCAGCTCAGGTCATAATCTCAGGGTCCTGGGATCAAGCCCCGCATCGGGCTCCCTGCTCGGCGGGAAGCCTGCTTCTCCCTCTCCCACTCCCCCTGCTTGTGCTCCCTCTCTCGCTGTCTCTCTCTGTCACATAAATAAATAAAATCTTTGAAATAAATAAATAAAAATAAAAACCCCTTAAAAACTAAATTTTATCCTGTTTTTTCACTTAAATAATCTATGATGTCTTCATCAAACATTACCATTTCTGGGGAGCACCTGTCATCACCAAAAGTTCAGCTGTGTTTTGTCATAATTCCCTTTGCAGTTCATAATAGAAAGAAAATGATTTTCTTGTTAACTTTGAACTTAAAAGGTCCTTAAATGAGAGTGCTGGTATCTAATTGAACTTTCATCTCTACTGTGTCCTGTAGTTTGATGAAACAGGGGGTTGCAGATGTTAGCGGAGCCCTCTGTTCTCCTGGAGGACAGGCGAGGCTGAAGTACAGGGTGGCGCAAGCCATCTCCCCCCAGCAGAGCAAAGAGGGGACTATTCCTTCGGTCAACATTCCAGTTTGTCCCCATCTCTGCTCCCTCCCACCTGCAACTCTTGCCTCTTGCCACCTTACATTGTGTTGCACAATACAGAGCCTTCTGGGAACCTTCTGTCCCTACCTGGGGAAGGACTTCTAAATTCTACCGTATCTCCCCCTGAGCTATCAATTTGCAACTTTTGCCAGGGTTTAGTGAAAGCAGGTTCCCTAGAGGAACCCTTGTGGTGCCATGCGATACGAAACGAAAACCTCTCCTTTGCTCTCTGTCTTTTAAAATCCAAGCCACGAAATGGAACAGGAAGGGGGTGCACAGATAACATTTATTCATATAGACGATTGTCACTGGTTTTAAAGAAAGATGGGAGTCGTGGGTACTGGCGTTAGAGAAAATATTATCGTCAGTTATGTCTCAAGACCAAAGTCACAGGAAACACAATCTTTCATTGAGTAGGAAAGCGTCTCAAAGAAAGCGCAGGGATGAACAGTCTCTTTCCGGAGCTTGGACGACTGAGAAATCTGGGATGCGCCTGGCATGGAGGTGCAGGCTATTTTTGGAGAAAGCCAAGACCTGTAGTTGCTTCTCCTCGAGAGAGATGTCCCACAGTGATATCCGGTTATTGGACTGGTGGCATTGGCAATTGATGAGGTGATGGTATCGTCTGTTAAGCGCAGGTCACAGGAGGAAAACAGGGTGATCTTGAGGGCACCAAGATACAAACCCAGCAGAACCACACTGCCATTGCCCGGAGCTAAATTAAAACCGGTAAGGAAAACCCCTTGGAATATTTTTCCTTCTTCACTCGGGGCCGGTCTTGGGACTAATTAACTAAAATCAGCTGAAATCGCCTTGTTCCTCGGCAGAATTCTCTTCATTACTTCATATATTCCCTCATCCGGGTGTAACAGGACAGTCTGATGCTCAAACAGGTCCCAATTTTCTTCTGTATGTGGCACAAAGGACGAGAATTTCTAGAATGTGAGGAAATTGCTTATCGCATGACTGTTTAAAGATCAGCAAATTGTAGCTGAAGTTCAATGGGTAATTTTCACCCTTCAGAATCTTTTGACTGTAGATTACTAAGATCTCACCTTTTTTTTTTTGTATTAAATTATTTTGGTAATTCATCAGGAGGCCCACCTTCCCACCCTATAAAATATATGACTTGAGGTAAAAGTAACAAAAGCTTCACATGTATTTTGACTGCTGAAAAGACTGGCAAGTTCTCAAATGTGCTTTTTCCACATCTTAACTCTATCAGTCTTGCTTTTTTGAACAGAGTACGGAGTGCCATTTTGGACATTTAATTAACTGGTATATCTTGGAAAAAATTCAAGTGTGATCTGTCACTGTCTCGAAGGGACTCCACATCAGATACTGACGAGGGGCCAATCAGCTGCTCATGTCAATTGTACAAGTGGATTTTCCCATTGAGTTTTGGTTCCACTCTACACGATGACTTCAGCGCTTGAATTTATTCCCCGGGAGGCCAGGAAAGCACTGTGTTCTCTAAGCTCGACGGGACAACCTTCAACCAGAGGCTGAACTTTTGTTGTCAAGAAAAACTGGGCCTAATGATCGCAGCAAACAGGGCTGGGATTTTATTGGTGTCCTCTCTGTGACTGTGACAGTGTTGACATTAAATCAAATTCAATTAGCATGGGCTTGCTAATGACTTACCCTGCTTCAAAAGGTGGCGAGGACAAAGCACTTGGCAAAAATTCTCCCGGTTACAGTCTGGTTTTCAGCTCCTTTTGGTCGCTTTTCAGTACGATCGTGAACTGCCAGCTTGTCTCCATAGATGAATGTTAAAGAACCTCACTAATGAAACTCTTGACAATATCTGTGTGCCATGAGGGGGATGGGGCGGGGGGCACCTCTGTCCTCAGGTGCTCTCGAAGCGACTTCGAAAACCACTGCGGAGCTCACCGAAAGAAACAGCTACTGCGTCCCTGGAGGGTAACTTGGCTGGACAGGGTATCAAAGCTGCGAGGGGAAATAAGGTCTGGGGTGGGGATTGGGTTTCCGTAAAGCTAGAGGCACCCCCTCCGAATGTGTGGGAGGCCGGGCCATTATCTGAGCAGCATTTTAAAGGAACAGAGAAGCCATTATGATACCCGCACCACCCCAGCAAGGCGAAGACGATGTCCATTCTAGATAGCCGCAGCTTTGACTAACTGCCTCCCCATTGTCGCTTCCCTGATCGGCGGCACTGTCCTTATCATACGCGCCCCTCCCCCAAAAGGGGGCAAGGACAGCTTGCATTCACATCCAAGCCTCCCACTATGCTGTCAGCAAACAGCCCCAGCGCTGAGTCACTTTCAGGAGTCCTCTGCAAACACAGTGTTGAGTAAATAAAGCACGATCTTAATTTAGAGAGTTTATGAGAGAAAAAGCCAATATCCTGCCATGTTGTTATGTCATTTTAATATTTCAAGCTGGCTTCCTTGAATGTTTATCTTCAAATTATCTTCTCCTTTCGCCTCATAGACATTTTCCCTTCGTATCCTTCTCTCTGTTCATTTACATAGACTGTTCCTAACAACTGCACAAAGAAGGAGCGTTCAAAGGCTCTAAAACAAGGCATGGTATGCGGTGAGAGCACGCAGATTTGTTTAGTCCTCAGGGATAGAACACCGTCCCCACTGTAGCGCAACCAGATGATTGTGAAGGAGCAAAGTCTTACAGCAGTGGGAACTGTGCAAAAACTGCAGGCTTCCTGGATCTGCTGTAAGTGACAGATAAATTTATCATGTAAAACTGCAACCTGGAAAGACCACGAAAGAGCCCCAAACTAGCGATGCACTTGAGAATCCAAGCCTACCTACCATGAGGGAGAAATCTTTTCTATTCTAGTGACTTCTGAGATCATAAATGAGGAGAAGAAGAGGGGGGCTACGCTGCAGAAAGGAGTATCCTGTTAGGGACAGCCCGCGCCAGCAGCTGCTCACTCCGAAGCCCGTCTGGGACTGAAGCCTGGCACTGGTCCGGGGCAAAGGAGTATTTGTTCAGGAAGAATACAATTACAAGAAATTCAGACTACTCTAAATATGTCCCCATTCCTTTAAACGTTGGTTGAGCCATGTGTAAAAGGAGTCTGGACACCTCAAATATCCGGACTAGTACAGAAGGGGAGGAAAGTGCGCCTCGCTCTTAATAACAGCAACTGCAGAATGTCCTTTTCTATGCCTCTACTCGAAAAGAATCCCCTTGTTTGCTCTTTATAATTACCCTGAAAAAAATAGGTGTTCTTCCTTTTACTTTACAAGCAAGGAAACTGAGGCTCAGCCTCAGGGGCGGCTCTAGAATTTCTCAAAGGCAATGTCCACGTACAAGAGGCGGTTCACGGAGAAAGGGAGGGCACTGCCTTTGCTTGACTGTCACTCTCTTCTCCCTTAACTTGATTATTGATGCACGTGGCTTAGCACTGCTCCTCTCTTAACCAGGAAAGGTGAGAAACTTTTCCAAAGTCTACCCGATAGTGGCAGAGCCAGGATGATTATAGACTGCTTGCAAAATATTCCATCAATGGCAACTTTCTTGACGGTTACAGGCTTCCAAAATCATGGTGCATGCCTGGACATTCACCCAGGAATAGGCTAACTATTCCAAAGGGTCCGATTTTTAAAGGTCGGACTGGCCCCAGAAAATGTCTCCCACTCTCCTGTCCACAAGTGAGGGATTTGCCTCCTGAAATTTTGCACACATTAAAAGTCAGAACGGGAAGGGATAAAGAGCGATCTCCTTGCCGAGTGATACAGGGAATATTACATTCCACAGAATAGAAAGGACAAAGCGGGACACAGAATTTTGTGAAGATCAAATGAGATAAGGCCCGCGGAAGCACTTTGCAAATGAAAAGTCACCGTTAAAATGTAAGCTGGTGTTATTAATGATATTATCACACAGGATTTCCCTGCCTCCGTTCTTAATGAAATAATGGTCTTCTTCAAGGTCTCTAGAAGCCAGACCAAAGGAGTGTGTTTCCAGAGAAACAAAATGTAGAAGTAATTGTGGATGTTCAATAAATATTAAACAGCCTTGCTATTTGTGGGAAGTTTCAAGTACATGATTAAGTTGCAGGTGATGGTAAAGGAAACCAGCATGATCTTTAATTATAAAATACTTGTTAGGTTTGATTCCAGCAAAATGCAATTACCCTTGAGACTTCCGGTTATATCTCACAAGAGGTTATGTTCTCAAGATGAAAGCTTTTGTGGATGAATGTTAGACTCCATTGTTTGGGACCATCTACCCTGATCCTGGCTCCTGTCTGTAACAGCTAATCACCGTTCACTTGGCGAGCCTTGCAGGAATTCCCAGTTGTATGCCAGCCATTCTGTGGCCCGCCTTGAAGTATGGAAACATCACAGAAGTGAGGATAAGGGCAACAGTGGCAGACCAGAGCATTAGCTAGGCTCAGGGAGAAAGGAACTTAAAGGAAATTCAAGATTTCATAGTGGACAAAAGAAGGCTCGGTAGGAGGGAGAAAATGGAATTGTGCTTGTACATGGCACCATGATTATAATGCAAACAAATATCTTTTTTTTTTTTTTCAAAGACTAGCAGGGAAACCTCTGGATTTCATTTTGGAAAACTATCCCATCAGCCTGTAATAGCTTCCTGTTAAACTGAAAATTTTAATCAGCGTCTGTTTTTTTGATACTGCCTATGGAAGCAATTGATAGACTAAGAAAATGCTATTTTGAAAGCCCCCTTTTTTTTTTTAAGTTTCATACCGGTAGGGTTCCAAAAGCCTTTTATGAAGAACATTCTATATAATAATACTAGCTAGCATTTAACTAGAGCTTGCAACATGCCATATACTGGCAAGTGCTTTATATATTCTTAACTCAATACTCCTAATGAACGCATGGGGAAACTGAGGCACGCTAGTGCTATTGAACTAGTCTCCAGTCACATGGGAGGAGTCAGTTCCTGTGTCCAAGCGGACTGGATGCAGAATCCGTGCTGTCACCCACCACACTGTACTGCCTCCCCACCTAGAGCCACAGCGGTTCCAGGCATACGCAGGTTATGAGAGAGGCTGCGTGTGTGTGTGTGTGTGTGTGTCTACATGATCTGTGTATTTTATGCATGGAAGCAATTGAATTTTGCTGTTTTCCTTCCCTTTAAAATGTTATTCAGTTTCTTTCTGAAATTGATTCTATCAGTTGGATTTTGTTTCTTCACTATGTCAACATGGTTCTATAGAAGAGTCCCATCTACCTTTTGAGAGTGGACTTGGAGTTTTTTCCCTTTGCCTTCTGAGTCATCACTGCCCTAAATTAGAGTCAGGAGCTTCAATGCAGGGCGACCAAGGTCTACTTTTAGGAATCTACCTGGTTTCATTTGCCTCATCCTACATTTGCTCTAGAGAGCAACCGCAGGCATCGCTGGACATGAATCTTCACGCGGAACATGCTAGTTAATAGGGAAAGTAGTTAGCGTATTTCCATTGGAAAGAAATTGGGTTCTGCAGACTATGAGGTGAGTGGTAGGTCACCTTCAAAATCAAGAGGAAACACTTCCTCAGAGGAAGTTAGTAGAGAGGGTGACACCTGTTCTGGGTGCAAAGTGAAATTAAACAGACTCAGAAACAAGACGAATCTGAGTTTAACTTACAGCTCTCCTATTTTCCAGTTATTTAGTCGTTCTGATCCTCAGTTTCCAACTCTGTAAATGGGGGCAATAAGACTGAACTAAAATTGGAACTAAACACTCTGCCTTCTGGGCATTTTTCATTGCTCTTGCGGCTTATTTTTTCTGTATTGAAAGTCTTAGACCAGTAGGGGTCAGCCAAGAGCAATCCTACTTCTAAATTTTTAGCCCGGTTTCTAATGACCATCAAGATCAGAAGAAAAAAATAGGGGCTCTAGGAAGGTCAGGAAAAGTATAAGTTATATTAGGCCTTCGAATGCTCATGTGAGAAAGAACAGTGACAGTTTACAGGTGGTGACTAAGATGCAAACTGAACATATTCTTTGGGGATGGTCCTTTTACCTTTTATTTGGTTCAGTGGAGTATGTTCAGGTCCAGGGCATGAAGGACTCTAAGAAGTCAGTTATGACAACCAGGTGATACAGGTGTCTTGCAAATGGATCCTTAAAATTGTGCCATAAAAATGTAGTGAAAAAGATTTTATTTTGAATATTAGAAGTTTACTTAAAGATTCTCTTAAAAATACTTAATCAATGCTGGGTACCAGTGACTTAGCCGAAATGGTACAAGCCCTTAGTTTTTTCTGCACTATTTCCAAGTGAAGGCTCTTATGGTTAAAATCACCACTGGGGCTCTGTCTTTCCTCTGAAGGCCACCTAACTCATATGCACAAGTTCCAATTGCCAGTCAAGCCCTCTGCCAGTTGATGTGTTTCTGTATGTATCCTTTTCCTTCTGCCCTACTCTAGCTCAGCAGTCAGCAATTGTCCACATGTGAAAAAAAGAGTATATATATATATACCTCTTCCTGGCAAGCCAGTTTATATACTGTATTCATTTTATATATAAATATATGCATATTACATATAAATGAATATTTGATCATTAAGTTCTTTTTGTGATTTTTCTAACGCCTATTCCATTATTTCCTCATCTAAAATAATAATTTACATTTAGTACATAATTTTAGTTCTTTAAGACATTTTCAATTTTGACCTTCAGCAAGTCTAGCATATGGACATGGAACTTAAAATTAGATATTAAGTGTCAGGTAATAGCAAAACTACTATTTATTATTTATACTTTAACAATAATTTACATGTTGCAGATGTGTACGTTCACTTTTTTCTGTTTAATGTTCTTTCTTTTGTTTATTTTAAGTTCTGGTGCCTTTTTTTTTTTTTTCCTAGAGAGGGAGAGAGGGAGAGAGAGAGTGAGTGGGGAGGAGGAGCAGAGGGAGAAAGAGAATCTCAAGCCGGCGCCACGTGGAGCCCGACACAGGGTTTGATCTCCTGACCCCGAGATCATGACCTGAGCAGAAATCAAGAGTCAGCCGCTTAACCAGCTGAGCCACCCAGGCCCCCTGGCAGCATCTTTGAGCATTATTAAAGGGCTGAATTCCCAAAGGCTTTCCTCCCTGAGTCACATCAGGGCTAACTGAGCTCTGAGGAGTAGGCCATGCTTTTTCTTATTAAAAGCTACAGTGTTGTCATGCGCAAGAGTTGGATAGACACACAAGATTAAAGTGTTGATGGTAAATAAATTGGTAAATAAATGAAAGATGGAAAAGAAGTTTCATTTGCCTAAGAATGTAAATTGCAATCCTGAACTTGAGAAGCACTTTTCCTATCATGTCACATCACTACAATGGGCGTATCTTATAAAACATCAACTGTAAGAATTTGAAAATACTAGAGTTTGATTTCAGTTTGTGTCAGTCAGCCTTGGCTGTCGGCGGCCAGTTTGTGTTCCCTCTGGGTAGACATATTTGTCGGGAGAACATTGGAAGGCATTTCAGAATAGCTTTAAAAAAGGCTTTTGTTTAGGAGGAGGTAACATTTGGAAATGACACAGGTGTCATAAGCCCCAACAAGAGGTGTAACTGGAAGGATGAGGAAATCATCAGTTTAACATAAACTTCCCTGTCACACAGTCTCCAAAATAGGCATGAAATACACTTGAGTGTTCTATGTTCTATGTTAATTTGCTAAGCCAATGTTATGTCTTGCCAAGATTTGCATGAATGTTCAAAAAAGTGAAATGATTCTTCTGGTTTTGCCCCCTTCCCACCCCCAGGTTTATTGAGATACGAGTGACACATAACATTGGGCAAGTTTAAGGTGTAAAATGCGATGACTTCATACACATATACATTGCAAAATGATGATCACAATAAGGTTAGTTAACACATCCTTCACCTCAGATAATTTTTTTTTTAAGATTTTATGTATTTATTTGACAGAGAGAGACACAGCGAGAGAGGGAACACAAGCAGGGGGAGTGGGAGAGGGAGAAGCAGGCTCCCCGCCGAGCAGGGAGCCCGATGCGGGGCTCGATCCCAGGACCCCGGGATCATGACCTGAGCTGAAGGCAGACGCTTAACCATCTGAGCCACCCAGGTGCCCCTTCACCTCAGATAATTACCATTTTGTTGCTTTTGTTATAAAGAGAACAGTTAAGGTCTTTCTTAGCAATGTTCAGCTATACGATACGATATTGTTAACTATAATCACCATGGTGTACATTAGGTCCCCACAACTTATTCATTTTATAACTGGAAGTTTGTACCATTTCACCAACATCTCCCCATTTCCCACTCCCATCAGCCCCTGGCAACCACCATTCTACTCTCTGTTTCCACGAGTTCAACATTTTTAGATTCCACATACAAGTGAGACCACACAGTATTTGTCTTTCTCTGACTTATTTCTCTGATCTTGCCCCTTGATTGGGATCCAGAAGCATCTTTCCAAGAATTACTGCCAGCAAGAGAGTGTAAGACACGGAAGTGTTTTTGGTATACTAATTAATGGTGGTTATGGAAAGATTAGAGAGAAAACGTCACTTCTCTTACCTGTTACTGCAGCTCCTCAAAAAGAATTCTATAATGATTTTTAAGGAATATACTGTTTTTCCAAGGAAGGAATTAAGGCCACTAAAATTTATTCATAAGGGGTGGTAGATCAAGTAACTAGTTGTAGCTCCCTCTGGGGACCCAAGGAAGCTGCTGGTCCCAAGTAATTCACAGAAATCAGTCCAATTTAGTGGCAAGAACACTCTAGGTACCGATGACTTATAATGATATCACCTTACCTTGGGATGGTCACTGAAATAAGCCATGCCTCCTGACCCCTTGGACTTGGACTATATAATGGGAATTTCTATAACAGCACAAGTAGCAGCGAGGAAAATTTCTTTAGTAAGTCCAAAAGTCAGTAGTGGAAGTGATAGGCTCTTTTAGAATCAAATAGTCCATTGAGTCTCCTTATGCAAACGAAGTTTTGTTGCATCAGGCTGTGGAGAAGAGCCAGAAGTTCAGATGGGAAAACAGCCTGACTCCTTCGCTGAAGGCTTAATTCCCTGACATTGGTAGCAGAGAACCCAAGAGACCCTACATAACTCCTTTGGGTCCCAAGGTGGACGTAAGAATGTATTTCCTAATTTTTCTCTTCCCTTACAAAAATTCACCAACATCTTGAGAATCCCAGCCCATACCTTCTTAAAAATCCAGAGCCCTAGAGAACAGGCTTATGCATCTCAGGCATCAAAAATGTTACCATTCCACAGAAAACTGATCATGGTCAAAGGTGGGGGCATGACATAGGATCCAGAAGGTCTCCTTTTTCTTGAGCTATAAACAAACATTTTCTATGTGCTCCATTCCTACATCAGCAGATAAATAAACTCACACCAGTTTCAGGATAGAGATGGGAAGAGAACATTTACTAAGGAGACCAGATTTGTTTGTTTTTTTATCTCCTATCCCAGGAGCTTAAGACCAATGGCAGACTTAGCAAGCAAGGTTTGCCAGCAATAAATTGATAGGAAATACCTGTATCTGCTTGAGAGGGAAGAGTGTGTAGACCTCAAACCAAAAGGCAAAGGAGAGAGGCATTAATGATAAAATGTGAGCCTCCATCCCCTCCCACTCTCCCTACAGATGTATCTGCATCAATCTATCTGAAGGCCCCAGTCTGTCTGACCTGCAGTGAAATTCTCTCTTAATGAAGTGATCCTCCCGGGGCGCCTGGGTGGCTCAGTTGGTTAAGCGACTGCCTTCGGCTCAGGTCATGATCCTGGAGTCCTGGGATCGAGTCCTGCATCGGGCTCCCTGCTCGGCGGGGAGTCTGCTTCTCCCTCTGACCCTCCCCTCTCTCATGCTCTCGCTCTATCTCATTCTCTCTCTCAAATAAATAAATAAAAAATCTTTAAAAAAAAAAATGAAGTGATCCTCCCAAGAGCCAACATCATTTGGTATTGAATTCATGACTACCAGTAGGCATTAGAGCATGGGACATTCCTCTGATAGATTATTTGATAATATATTTTATGCTATTTCTCTAGAGATTTAGAAACTCAGATACCTGCTACATACTTTATACACATGTAGGTTGTTATTTTACATTTTTTTTAAAAAGTAGCATTATTATTTTAGTTCTTAAAGTCTGTACTCATGATGTGAAATAAAGAATTCTCACCCATATCAGTCAGTTCAAAGAAAAATCAGATTCCTTGGATTTATGGTGACAATATAAATATTCTGTCATCTATCCAGTGTCTGTGTATATCTCTTCTTGAAATTCCCAGCATGGATGAAATATTGCATTCTGTCAGAAGAAATAGCACCCAAAATAGCATTATATTTTATGTGAAATGGAAAAAGTTTATGACCAGTTTACTTAGTTTATTAGGCCATGACATTAATAAGACCAAGGTTTGGGGTTGAAATTGTGAGCTTATTAGCCATACTGTGGTAATTTACTCCCACTTTCTGACATCAATTTCCAGTTGGCTTTTACTATGTGTACAAAAAAGAACTTAGCCAAGAGGGTAAGTGGACCAGTGGAAGTTGTCATCAATATTAGAAAAATGGCTCAGAGCCCATGGCCTGGGAATGGCAGGTAAGGAATGCCAATGTCACTTAAATATGTGAACAAACTATTAAATTGAAAAGAACCCAACAAAAGTTACAAATTTAAAGCCTGTTTGCAAAATACATGCAACAATGTTATTTTGTTTGACCCTGACAGTATTTAAAAATACCCTTATCAGTTACCAATGTTAAAGAATTGGAGGATGTCACACAAAATTTGGGGTGCTCCTTGTATCTAGATTTTTGCTTAGCAATAGTCAGCTAGATCTGAGCAGCAGCTGCTCCTTTGGACAGAGCATGTGCTTACAAGTTCACCACAGTCCCCACCATGCTCTGTTGTCTTGTGCTACAATCCCTTTAGCCACATATGTTACCTACCCAAGCCCAAGAAGGTACTTGAGCTTGCAACCTCCTAACGATCACATATGCACAAGACAAATAGTTGTAGAATCGCAGTAGTTGATCTTTTGGGGAAAGAAAGATCCACTCTTTGGCAGATGTCAAAATTTGTTTCAAAAGGATAGTAAAGTGAAAGTTGCTGTATCTTTAAGAGAAGAGTAAAGAACTTATATCACTTGTTCAGATCTCTGCATCGGACTGTGTGTCCTAAAGGCTCCGTTGATGTGTGAGGCAATCATGTGGCATGTGGACTGAGCCGTGGTGTGTAAAAATGGAAGGTTAGGGAATGCATACCTAGCTTTCCGTACCCATTCTCTTTCTCCAAAAGTCTGCAAGGTTTACCACTTCAAGAATTGACACCAACCTACTTTCTAATTCTAGGGCTCATGTAAATGTTTCTCTTTAGAAATTTACTATTGCCTAAGTAGATTGTTTATAAAGCAGTTTATGGACTAAAGAACTGGCATAGACACATACAGGCAATTCCCAAAGTTTCACCTGCCCCAGGCATCATCTTCCCTAAACATCCAGACAGTCCGCATTGAGCAATTTCCTGTACAGAGTCCTGGCAATTCTGCAAAACAGAGCCTCCTTTTCCTCCCTCTTCAGGATTATTTATAATTCCAAATATTTATTATCTGTGTTTTATTTGGTACAGGTAATTATTTGCCAAATAATTGTTTTGTCTAGTCAAATAGACTTCCAGAAGTTGTCCCCAGGCTGATGATCTGTCAGTTACCAAAGATAAATAATTCAGACGGTTGAGATGTAGCATCTAAGGAGTAAATACTACTTAGCTCTAAACCTCTCAAACTTTGAGACTCTGCTGGCTGAATCCAATTACACTCCGTGTGAGTTCTGATGGGCAGTCTACAAGTTAAAGATGTCTCTTCCCTCTACAAGGCAGAATTCAGCATTTGCCCAGCCAGAAAATAAATTCACTAGGAAACAGGCTCAGAATTTTGTTGGCTTTGCTCAAATTTATGCAAATGTTATCTTTGGGTAGAGCTGGGACAAACTGAAACTTTTCCATGAGGGCTTCTATGATGGTGAGAAACCATTTCAGAGGATTTAGCTTGTGCCATCCCTCTGCATGCTAGTCCTGATGATATTCTCTCCAACTTTGAGACACTGGCTGGACAGACTGAAAAATTAAAGACCACTGATATCATTAAGTGGCTATTTCTCCTAGGCTCTGTGTAGCAAATCATACAGAATTTTATTCCCATCCCTCTGCAATTTTACCAATTACCTGAGTTTTGTCTTTTTCTTTTTTTTAATACAGCTCTGTCATTTCTGCAGCACTGTAGACAGTTTAATGAAGCAGCGGAGAGGTCCTTTGCCCTGTCTGGGTTGCCCTGGCTGCATGACCTTGGGCAAAATATTTTTCTTCTCTCTGCCTCAGTTTCCTTGTGCAAAATGAGTATTATGATAATAGAACCACCTATGGGGTTGTTGTGAGGATTAAATGAGATAGTCTATGAAACAAGACTTACTATAATGACTGGCATGTAGCAAGCACTTACTTAAATGTTGATTTCTGATTATTCCTCCAGGCAGCGTAGTGTGCTGGGCTTTCAGAACAGTCTGGGACTGTCACGGTGCCATTCGTTCATTGGAAAGGTTATCTGTTTATGCAAGAGTCTACTGTTCTTCACGCCAGCTCCGTATCACAGAGGACAGAAGCCATTAAGAACACACTTAGGTAGACCTTAGTTTATTCTATTTAAACTCATTGTTCGTTGGTAATGGAGACACACGCCCTGCCAACAGTTGTGATTCTGTCTTCGGTGACTATTGTTGCAGACCCTTAGATTAATGGAGCTGTGAGTAAAAGGGAAGCAGAAATGGAATGAATCTGGAGGCTGCCTTCAAAGTGAGATCACCAGTTAAATGTCGTAAGGCTTCTGGCACTGGGACTGTCAGTGGATGTAAAGTTGTGTTGTCACATACAAAACAACCATACATAATGTAATGCTATAGGACGATATACCCAGGGCTCTGGTGGACAAGGTCTCCATTCTCCCTTTCAGTCTCAGCACCAATGCAATGGTCCAACAAGAGACACTCGGGTAATGGCAGAGTCACCCAATCTATATGTGCACAGAGTGTTGCGTGAGGCTAAAAAATGTTACCTTGTACAGATAGATGTGACCATTTTTCAAATGTAGATGCTTTACTGAGGGCATTGGTAGCATTTTATAACTGTGACTCTTCCCCATCAACAGATTCTTTTTTTTTTTTAAGATTTTATTTATTTATTTGAGAGAGAGAATGAGATAGAGAGATCATGAGGGTCAGAGGGAGAAGCAGACTCCCCGCCGATCAGGGAGCCCGATGCGGGACTTGATCCAGGGACTCCAGGATCATGACCTGAGCCGAAGGCAGTCACCTAACCAACTGAGCCACCCAGGCACCCCACATCAACAGATTCTTAGGATGGATCTGAAAATCTGCCTACCCTAAGTAAGTCTTTTTATTCCAAATTTTAGAAGCCACTCTCCCTAGCCTAATTTCAAAAAATATCAGGGACCAAAAGAGCAATGCATGAAAATACAAAAGTTATTAGAGTTCTCCAAAGGTTAAATAATCATATGTTATATGGAGTTTTTGTAAAGGATATAAGCAAGTGTCTGCTCTCAGATTTTTCAACCAGATCATAAATTATTCAAGGTTTGTCAAACTGAAGATCTGTTGCTTTTCAGCAATCTTGGTAAGTCTTCTTCCTCTCTCTCTGAATTTTTAATGTTAGAGGGAATGCAGATGACGACCATAGTCTACCCTTTGTCCTAGCCATTAGGTTATGAAGAAGAAGAACTTCATTGGTGCTATAGTAGCCCACCTTCTCCACGGTTTTGATTTCCACGGTTTCAGTTACCTGTGGTCAACCACCATCTGGAAGCAGACCATCCTTCTGAAGTACTGTCAGAAGGTCAACAGTAGTCTAACATCATCACAATGCCTACGCCATTCACTTCACTTCACCTCCCATCACGTAGGCATTTTACTATCTCACATCATCACAAGAAGAAGGGTGAATACGTTCCAATAAGATATTTTGAGAGAGGCCACATTCACAGAACTTTTATTACAGCATGTTATTATAATTTTACTTTATTATTAGTTATTGTTGTTAATCTCTTATTATGCCTAATTTATAAATTAAACTTTATTATACATATGTATGTATATTAAAAAAAACCATAGTATATATAAGGTTTGGACTGTCCACACTTTCCAGTATCCACTGGGGGTCTTGAAACATATTCCCCACAGATAAGGGGGAACTACTGTATACTGTCAACTCGTCCCTTTTTTTCTCCCCCATAAGAAGCTATTCAGATTTCGCTTTCAACTCATACTTTTAGGCTTGTTCATATTATCACTTAGTTCTCACCCACTCTAAGTTTATGAACACTTATATAGACTTTTAAAAATTTACACAACAGTTTTTTGAGACATTATTTTTAGACTTTAGAGGAGTTTTAGGTTCACAGTAAAACTGAGAGGAGGGTACAGAGACTTCCCATGTACTCCCTGCCCCCACACGCATAGCTTCCCCCATCATCAACATCACTTACAGAATGGTATATTATCTAACAAGGATGAGCCTACATTGACACATCATAAGCACCCAAAGTCCACAGTTTACCTTAGGGTTCACTCCTAGTGCTATACATTCTATAGGTTTGGATAAATGTATAATGACATGTACCCATTATTATAATAGTATACAAAGTGTTTTCACTGCCCTAAAAATCCTCTGTGCTCTGCCTTTTCACCCCTCCTCACCACCCTCACCCACAGCACTCTTTTTCACAGAAGATATTAGCACAGAATATGTCCATAATTTACCAAAGTGCTGATAATCCATAGATGCCAATGGCATATGAAATTCTAGAATGAACAGCTGCCTTATATTGTAAAGAAATAGATTTCATTTCTTTTTGTTTGTATTTATTGATTCAGGAAAAATAAAATTGTGTATGTATGAGTGTGTGTGTATGTGTGTGTGTGTTATGTGTGTGTTTTCAGAGTATTTTATTTTTGGAATTCTTATTTTTTGCCTCTGTGTTATACGACTCCACATGGACAAAGTTGGATCTTTTCTCGGAGTCTGGCAAACGTTTTTATTTGCATTTTGCCATGTTCTTGAATTTCGAGTAGAGAAAAGATTGTGGGAGAAATGCTAACAATGTGCCCTAGCATCACTCAGGAGATTGGTCAGACTGAGAACAATTTTTAACTTTGGTTTAATCATAAAATTAACAGCATAGTCCTCTCCTGCCTATGTCAAAGTAAGTGCGTTTTTCAGTTTCCGTATCTAATGCTCCATATTTAAAAGTCATGTCTGATAGGCTCCTAACCAATGTATGCATTTTCTTAGTACCAATATTAGCTGGAAATTCCTTGCAGAACAGTGTTTAACTTTGGCTTCACTTTCTCCATAAATAAAATTAACAACTTCATCTAAATGGACAGTGATATGATAAATTATAGGAATACTTAGGAATTAAAAAAGATAAAATAATTAAAGGAGTTCAGTCTACGTTGACCCACAGTGCTCTGTATGGATGGTTTGATGGTTTGGGGATTTGGATTTGAATCCATTAGAGCTTCCTTTCAGTGAGAATCAATCTCTTCACCTAAAATATGAGGAATTTGGGTTAAGCCTCCTTCTGACTCTGATAGTCTACAACACAAGATGTCCAGAATATGTATAACAGTAGACAACTTGAATCTGTGCTTCAGTAAACATATGGATATATTGCTCTATGAGGAAAATATTGACCTTGGCAAACACAAGTCAATAAATTTTGATGTTTGCCTTAAAAAAAAATTCAATACCCACTTTTTTATCTCCACATAAAATAATGCTTTCAAGAGCCAAAGCTAGTGATGGAAATGAGTTTACCTCTCATCCTAATAAATGCATTATATACAATATAATATTATTATAGATCATCATTTATTACGGTTGGATATTCTTTGATTTAGAACAAAGATAGTATACTCTTAATTCATCATTCAGTTAACTTTTCTTCTGAAGGAAAGATAAAAAACATTTCTCTTTTGGGGGCCATTAGTACATGAAATAGTATATTCATTACATAAGAACACTCGGAGCTTTTAGGCTATCAATGGAATCTTGTTTAGTCAGCTAAAGTACATGTATTACCTTGTTGTACGGGTACAAAGTGATTCAAAGCAAGATATCTTTTAATCCTGTGAGGAAAACAGTTGTGTATTTCTCTGGCCTGCTTTCACTGTTAACGTTTCTTATTTCTTCTGGTTTTCCTTTGGATTTGGCTCTGACCATTAGATGAGATTTTTTTTTAAAACAAGAAACCCAGAAAAAAGCAAAGGCTTTACATGCGTGCTTGGCAAAAGAATGATTCTAACCATAATTTTTCTTTAAAACGAAACACCGGGGGTGCCTGGGTGGCTCAGTCGTTAAGCGTCTGCCTTCGGCTCTGGTTGTGGTCCCAGGGTCCTGGGATCCAGCCCCACATCGGGCTCCCTGCTCAGCGGGAAGCCTGCTTCTCCCTCTCCCACTCCCCCTGCTTGTGTTCCCTCTCTCACTGTGTCTCTGTCAAATAAATAAATAAAATCTTAAAAAAAAATTAAACACATTTATTGTGTGAGATGCATCTAGCAAAGTATCCTAACTCAATAAATATTAGTTTTCTTTTTCACACTTTCCTACCTCATCTCCACATCCATGAAACTAAATTTAAAAGGAAAAGGAAAAACCACAGGACGAGAGCATCACAGAGGTTCTCACATGCCCTCCTGCATAGCCCATTCTCTCCTCTTTCCAGGATCGGTAGAGCTGGCCCTCTCTGCACTCTGCCCCAAAACTGCAAGCCTCCGGTCTTCCTCAGAGAAGCATTTTCAAACCCAGAGATGAGGTTGGATGTCCAGTTACACACACCTTATTCTTCTTCGCTGCAATTTGCACACTTGCTGTTAATTCCTTATATAACATTAAATATTAATGCTATTACTAAATTAAACCCTGACAATGATTGGCTCTCTGTGGCGGCTACGAACATGGACTTTGGGGGTCAGGCTGCCTGGATTCTAACTCTAACTCCTCTACTTATGACCTGTATGACCTTGGGCAAGTTACTTAATACTTCTGTGCCTCAGTTTCCTCATCTGTAACACGAAAATAACACTATCACCCATCTCAAGGAGATAATAGAGAGAGAGCATTTAAAATCGTGCCTGGCACAGAGCAAGCTCCGAGTCATAGTGCAGCAATAGGAGTAGGAGAAGAGCACTAGTTACTGATCCTAGCCCTAGGTGTACTCAGAGCACTGGGAGGAGCAGCACCCCCTGCTGGACTGAAAGGCACATCTCTTTGGTTTAGCACCATCCTCAGGGCCTACCTAGGTTTGTGTCTGGCCCATAGGAGGCACTCAGATATGTTTGTTGACAGACTGATGACTTTTGGACCAATTATGAGGCCCTCTATAATGTCATGTAGGGCACCTGGGTGGCTCCGATGGTTAAGCGTCTGCCTTCAGCTCAGGTCATGATCCCAGGGTCCTGGGATCGAGTCCCACATGGGGCTCCCTGCTCCTTAGGAGCCTGCTTCTCCCTCTGCTTCTCTCTCTGTCTCTCATGAATAAATAAATAAAATCTTTAAAAATAAATAAATAAATAAAATGTCGTATAAATTATCAGTCATATAATAACAGTATTTGCTAATCGTCTGGGTTATGGTCTAAGAGTTGTGGTGCTGGAGTCTATACTCTGACCTCAGCCAGACCTTAGTTCAAGTCCAAGTCTACACTTGACTTTGGGAAACTTACATGCCCCCCATAATCTTCTATTTCCTCACCTGTAAATGGGAATTGTCATGAGGATTAAATAAGATAATACATATAAAGTGTTATGCATACTGACTTACACACTGTAAGGCTCTTTCCATGATTTGCTGTCATGTTGAGCGACCTCCGGCCCATCCAGCTTGTCCCTCACAAGGCACCCAAGGGTACTTTGTGAGAGCACGTTATTGCTCATTAGGAGTTATTTGTATTTTCTCTTTGGAAATCTTCCTAATCTGAGCAATTTGCTTATTTTAAATGAAATTTTCAGAGCCAACTGTATGGCAGCAAAAAGGGGGGAATGATGAAGACATCTTCAACCAAATACTAGAAAGCCCTGAAATTTCTAGCCAAATTGAGTTCTTGTAAAATGGACTTTAATACAGACTGAACTTCTACAATTTAACTGACCTTCTATTGCCTTTAAAAAGTGACCCCGATATTGAATTGGGACCATTGATAGTCTATGCTTGTGACAAAATGGCTTTTCCATGGTGGGAACCAGTGTCTATCCAGCACACAAAACATCATGGTCTTCTCACTAATTCTCTTTTTAAGATGAAGTCCCTTAGCATTAAAAGTGTTTTAGGAGAACACAAAAGTTACACACGCTCTAGTTACCAAGGAAAGAAAACTTCAGATTTATAGCAAATAAACGTAGAGAAGACATAGTCATAAACATTCTAATTTAAAAGGTGGGTAGCTGTATTAAATGGACATAGATCATAAAGTGCTGGTGACTGGTCTGATTATTCCTTTAACTGCTCTAGAGAGATATGGTTCAGATAATAAATAGGTGCTTTCATGGAATTTGAAATTGTTTTTCACATAAAGCATGTTTTTTTTTTTTTCTCAAGGCTGGATTTACCTAAATTCACTGACAGCTGGAAGCCAAATATATTCACATTAAATTGTTTACATCACAGGGATTCCCGTAGATAAACTACATTTCATTTATTAATGTACAACAAATAGAAGAGACCCTAACTCCTACGTTTAACCAAATATGTTTCTCATCATTTCTAATGCCTAGAATGTTACTGAGAGATCGTGTTTGTGTGTGTGTGTGTGTGAGAGAGAGAGAGAGAGAGAGAGAGAGAGAAAGAGAGAGAATAAGGTTTTGACAGTGTACCATTATTTATATTTGTTTTCTCTTTGGTTTAGCAAAATGGAAAGTGGATGACTATCTAGAGTGGCTCTGATTTTGGTAGTTCAGTGACTGACCATAGCCATCCATATCCACTTTCCCAGGAATCCTCAATCTCCTGCTTCCTGCCTTATTTCCTGGAAAATAAATGGTGGGAATGCAGAACTTCGGGAATGACAAGACAAGAGCTCGCTTTCTTGTTAGAGAAAATATAATTCCCAGAGTAGAAGGATTTATCGGAAATGCAGACTCTCAAGCCCCTACCAGACCCACTGAACCAGGATCTGCATTTTTAAAATATTTGTGTGTACATTAAGGCTTAGGAAGCACTGCCCTGGGAGGTCCCCTATGCTGCTGGCTACTTCCAACCCCCAGGTTTTTTGGAATATCCTCATGACATTGCTGTACAATTTGTAGAATGGGAGAATAAGAAACAGCCAAGGTGTCAAGAAAATGTGATTCTTTCACCACTCACCACTGGACAGATTTTCTAGGAATAGGTGATTTAAGGGCCGGTGAAAGTGTAGAAAGTGAAGGACCTCAAGGGGGAAAGCAGATACTGCCTTTATATCATCTGAGAAGCCAGATGAAGGCTAGCTAGTCATGGTCAGTAACATGCCTCAAAACCTACAGGAGGTACTGTGAACCTGTCAGGGATATTCCAAAAGCCACGATTCAGGAGTGAAGGGAGATAGGAAACTGGGGAATGCCATCAGTGACAGGCCTGTGAAGAGCTTGCTGAACCTTAGGAAGGTCTTCCTTGTGTCTCTAGACTGTTTCTTGAGCTGACAGCAGTCACAGCAGCTTTCTACCCATGGAGGTTAGAGGGCCTGCCCAGATTCTTACAGTTGTCCAGGTATAGCCCTTCATCCATCTGTAACTCAACTACCTCGCACTGTCATTTCCCCAGATACACATCAGAAATTTAGTTTCATTCAATTTGACAAATATTTATTGATCTCATGTGTCAGGTGCCATACTCATGACTCGTATTTTTTAATTTAAAAAAAAACCCTCCAAGTAACCAAAATAGGCAACAAAATTCATTACTTAAGCTCATGTAGCTCATTCTTCCATATAGAATCAGGGTGGGCCTAATTCTGAGTCTATTTTTATTTGTCTGTTTTAGTCTACTTTACACACAATTCCAGCAAGCTCAGTTATCTGGTTTCCAAGTCCTCTGTAGGAGGAGTGAATGGTGCAGATGGAGAGAAAGGGTTAATGCTGTTGCCCCGGGAAAATGTCCTGATTCAGCCAGAAGGGCAATAGATTGTCCTTAAATAAAGAGACAGAGATTTGCAAATAGAAGACAAGAGCTCAGAAAGCATAGCCATCTGAAGCCATTTTTGTGTAGAGACCAACATTTCCCTTTACCTCACAAGATCTGGGCCATGGTGTGTTACATCAGTGCATTGGATCCTTAAAAGGGAGCTGAACCTTTAAAAAAAAAAAAAGTTGAATCATATTCAGAATACCAGTTTAAAGAAAAATAAAACTTATGTAACATATTTTAGAAAGCTCTTCCTGAAAAGAGACTCCAGTAGAAAAATCATAATGCTTGAAAGAGCAACACACATTTTAGGGGAATTTGCAAAGGCTCAAGCTATAAAATTCTGGATATGTGAGGCTTTAGTATATTTTTTAAGGGATTAAACTTACTTGGCATGACATCAACAAATTGAAATTAGGAACACTGTCTTAAATGGACCCTAATTTATTCTACATGTCTTTTGCATGAATGAAGTTTTTATCCCCAGCTGTACATTTATGAACATGGCATAGCATTTGCCTATGACATCTGAGGACTCAGAGCTGTCAGCACACCCTTCTCATATCTCAACCCCCATTTCCAGGTTCTTGAAGATCATTTCAACTCAACTTCAAACAAAAGAACCATGACTCTTATTTGCCTGCTCCTTAGGAAATATGCAGAAATAGGGATATCTGAGTATAAAGGATCATGGAAATTGTATGTACAATTTGTACATAACTTGTTGATATAGTTTATTTAACACACACATATATATTTTATATTCTATTATCACACACATATATGAGCAAAAGAGCGAGAAAGGGAGAGATGGGAATATGCCAGGAAAAAGTTCATAAAAAATACACTCAAACTCTTTAGCAGTGGTTTTTCTCTGGGAAATAAAATTAGTTGCATTTACTTTCTTCTTTAGATCTCTGCCTTTTGTGAAGTTTTTGCAAAGAACACACACACATACAGACACATGCACTCACACCTTTCTATATATAAATTACCAGTATTTCCATTTGGAAGGAAAGGAAGAAAGAAAGGGAGAGAAAGAAGAAGAAAGGAAGGAAGGGAAGAAGGGAGGGAAGGAGGCCTGGGAGAATGAGCAAGTCGGTTCATTGATCTCTTGAGTGCCACTGAGCCAGCTTCCCTTCATCCTTCTTCATTCTGGGATGTCCTATCCTTTTTAATATATGGGACTTCCATGTCATCGCCACAGATCATTTTGCACACCCACTCCCTGAGAATGTCCTTTTTGGGTAGATGATAAAAACCAGCCTGAAGTCACAAAGCTAGACTTGGGTACAGCCAAAGATCAGGGACCCTCCCTCAGCTGAGTCTCTCTCCCAGCCACACAAGGCCCTCTGTGACGCTCTCTTTCTGTCCCATATGCAGTCTGGTTATCTTCCTATTCAGAAACACATCTATGAACCAAAAAACAATCCTTGGCTCAAAATGATGGTCACATTGTCATGGGTTGGTGCATATTAGGACAGGCTGGAGAAAGAGAAGACTTTGGGTACAGTCAGCCTCTCATTGGGTAGAGTCATTGCTCAGCCAAGTAAGCAGGGCATAACTCATCCAAGGAGGTAGTTTTATTTTTTCTCTCCTAAACATGCCCTTTCTTTGTATGCTATTTAGACTAAACAGTATAAAATGGGATTGACATTATGTAATTACTTGCCTTTTACACTGTGCTAACTTAATTTGCTTTTCATTCTCAGGTATTTAAGAGATCATTATTTTCCCATCAGACTTTACTGTCTGCCAATTAAAGCGTTAGATGGATGAGGTAAACTATTGTCTGGGAAGGTTTCAGGTAGACGTATTGAAGACAACAGCTTTGTATCACTTTCCTTTGGTCAAAGACAGAAGTATTTTGCCAGTTTATCAGTTTACGTGATACCCTCTGTGCATTATATGGTGTTTTTTGGTTCTACTTACAAATAAAAATGGCCATCATATGAGTTCTAGCATTTACGACTAGGTACAAATCAAGTCTCCCATCTCTGGGAAGAATAAGCAGATGGGCATCAGGTTCAGGAGCTGGAGTTGTTTTGAGGTCTCCCTTATCCCCTTGGGTGCACCTGCATTACAAAGCACGTTGTGATGGGGCCCACTGGTGCCTCAAGCTGTGCCGTCCCTCTGTTTTGGCAGGTCCACTTCATCAGAAATCACATCCTGGTTCCATAGGACCCACTTCAGTCACATGATCAAATAGGACTCATGTCCAGGGAAACACGGGATTTAAGTTGGTTTCAGGAAAGTGTGATGATCTGAACAACAACAAAAAAAAAAACCAAGCCACTTTTCTTCTCATCCACTCTCATTTTAGGTAATAAGAGCCATAGAACCAAGGATTTTTCATCTTAGTACCTGAAAACACAGTCATTTTCTTTTTCTCTCTGTCATTATGGAAAAGGCTTGTACTTCGAAAGTGCAAGAAAACCATAGTAATTGCTCAAGAACTGCAGAAGGAGAAAGGGTCCAAGATAAAGGTAGGGACATTTGTCAGCTCCAGAAAGCACTTTTCAGAAAAGAGAATTAACAAATAAGAAAGGTCACCATAAGCACAGGCAGATTGCCTGGACCATTAAAAAATTAATAGACTGTCAGTTATAATAACTCAAGGGCCAAAGGAAGAGAACAGCCTGTGCAATCATTAATTACAAAATAAGATTATGGTGTCATGGCCTTCTTGTCAGAATCTGTGGTTCTACTTCAGACCTGGAAAAGTAAGTCCCTTGGTCTTGATCAAGCAGAGGGCTACATGTTGTTTTGATTACCATAATCCTGGGTTTAGAACACACACCGGTTCAGTGAATCCACTTCATCTCTGTTCTAAGAGGGTAGCCCTGGAGAAGGCAGGGCTGTTGCCTATCAGAGTCCACCTCTGAGTTAACCCTGAACTCATTCCAGGTTTGGATTGAAGATCTGCACAGTTACTGAACCCCATGCCTGTCTGTAAGAGAGGCTCATTTGATAACCACTAGTCACATGTGACTAACTAAATTTAAATTTAAGGTAATTAAAATTAAATAGAATTTAAAACCTAATTCCTTATTTGCACTCACCACATTTCAAGTGGTCAATGGCCATGTGTCTAGTGGCTACCATATTGGACAGTGCAGAAAGTTCTGTTGGAGAGCATTGTAGTTTAGAAGCTCTTGTTGTCTTGGCATCCCCACCCCGAGGAACACCTCTAGACCTATTGTGATAGTTTTCAAGCTTGAACATGAATCTGAATCACCTAAATAGATTCCCATTAAAGGAATAGCTAAGAAAAAGGGCATAAGTATTTTGAAGGTTCTTTGAAACACTGAGCATGTTATGAGCATGCCTATCTCATTATACTCTTTCTGACACTATTATTATTTCAAAACAGTAATTGCCAATGGAATAGGTGAAAAACGGCCTCTTGATATCTCAAGGTTATAATACGATAACATACTTACCCCAGAGTGACTTCTATTTACCATTTAACGTGCTAAAATACAGATTGCTGGACCCTACCACCAGAATTTCTGACACAGTAGGTCTAGGAAGGGCCCCTCAGATTTGCGTTTTTAACAAGTTCCCAGGTGATGCAGAAGCTGCCATTCACTAGGACCACACTTTGAGAACCATGCTTTATATGTAGTAGGAGTAATACCAGCGTAAGTACAGGGCTACAAATATCAAGCCTTGATTCTGTAACTGAAAATGAGTATTATCTAGAGCTGCACCATCCCATACAGCAGCCACTAGCCACACATGGCTAGTGAGCACTAGAAATATGCACCTAAATATTAAAATGTGAATGCTATTTAACTTGAATTAATTAGAATTCAAATATTAAAACACTGTGAAATATTTTCCCATTTATTTCAGCTATATTGTTTTGGCAGAACTATATTTAACTTAAACCATTGAAAATGTAACATCCAAATTGAGATGTATGTGTAAAATGCATATCAGATGTCAAAGATTTCATACAGAAAGAGAAGGTAAAATATCTCACTAATAATTTGTATATTGTTTACACGCAGAAATGATAATATTTGGTACATACTAGGTTAAATAAAACATACTGAAATTAGGCTTCCCTGTTTCTTGTTACTTTTTAATGTGGCTACTAGAAAAACTTTAAATTACATATGTGGTTTGCATTATATTTTTGTTGGACTGTGCTGATCTAGAACTTACTCACTCTCTTGGACTATCAATTGCCCGTCAGTTATTGGTAGTCGTAGGCTGGAGAGGAGGAGTGGTAGATTAGTGACATGCCCAGGATCGTAAGGGTAAGTTGTGGCAGAACCAGGACTCTGTCTTCTATCTACACACCATATCTGACTTTCATCCGTGGTCCTAATGGCCGCCCCGTGATCATCTCTGAGCCAGACCATGCCAAGCAAACTTCAAACGTCCCAGAAACCCAAACTACTTTAGAAACTACTGGTATGGAACTTTCCCAGACCAATAAAGACGAGGACCAGCCCTAGACGAATTGTGGAGGGGTTGAATTTTTTCTTTAACAAATTTCTAACTTCCCTTCTTATCCTGCCATCTCCTGGCTGGTCTCATGTCTTCTTGCAAGATAGCCAAACTTTGCCACTGCTTCCTAAAGACTACTTTTCAATGATGGCACTCAGGGAAGCCTAGACACATCCCTCACCCCTTCTCCATTAAAACTTACTCCTCCTGGGTCTGCTTCACTTAGAGCTTTGTTGAGCTCCTGACCCTTAAGCCATTAGTTCACATTCAGAATAGAAGTGGCCCGTAGGGGTGGTTTCATTCTTAAAAGTAATTCCTTAGAGATAGCAATGTCTTCAACAAAGGAGTAAGTGATCAAATGGGAAATTTCAGACACAGGGAAGACCAGAAATGAGATATTTACAGACTTTTGGTGGTGTCCTTAGTCAAATTATGGGAATTGTCTATCTATAGGTCAAGTATTCAAAGTTAGTTAAAGTAGATCTTCCTGTTCACCACTGAAATGCTTTGGCCATCTTCCCTAAAGTTAGTCAGGATGCAGAAACCTTCACAAAGTCCCTCCTGAGGACACTTGGTGTCCCTGAGACCACTAATGGGCCACACGGCCTGTCATTCATGGTCATCATTTCAGATCATCCTCTGAACCACGGTTGGTCATTTGATGCAACATGAACTGAACCAACTCAAAGATCTCCTATTGGCTTTGGTATGGTTTTACTGAGAGAGACTCAGATGTTAAGATAGTAAAAGATTCCAAAGATGAATTTCAGAGCAGGAAACATCAATAAATTAAAAACTTTTGCTGAAGTACAATCCTATTGTATAGTAAAATATCTTCTGCATTGTTTTCCAGCGAAAAACTGAAATAGTGCAGACTTTATCCAAATCATGGGAAACCTAAAGACTGTTTCTACCAGGGTTGATCAGATTTCCCCTTAAAATTATAATTTTCTTAGATTAATACTTTTGGTAATTTGCCTTCCTCAGATACAAAACATAAGAACCAAAATTTCATGTTAAATGGTAAATAGAAGTCACTCTGGGGTAAGTATGTTATCGTATTATAACCTTGAGATATCAAGAGGCCGTTTTTCACCTATTCCATTGGCAATTACTGTTTTGAAATAATAATAGTGTCAGAAAGAGTATAATGAGATAGGCATGCTCATAACATGCTCAGTGTTTCAAAGAACCTTTAAAATACTTATGCCCTTTTTCTTAGCTATTCCTTTAATGGGAATCTAAGAGAAGTAAACAGAAATATGCATTTTATTATAGGGGCAAAAAGTCTTAGAAACAACTTAAATACCCACTTATGATAAAATCAAATAAATTAAGTCAAACCATGTGAAGAAGTACTACATATCTAATAAAAGTAATGTTTATTTGAGAATATTTTAACAACTGTTTGGTTTTTTAAATTTTAATTGAATTTAATTTTGCATAGTGAATATTTAATATATACACAATATTTTAATGGTTCAAATGTATTCTGTTAAATGCCCCCCTCACCTCTAACCATCTCCCCAGAAACAAATAGTATTACTGGTTTCTCATTTATCATATCAGAGATATTTTATGCATATACAAGTTCTAACAAGTGTGAATAAAATGTTTATTTTCCCTTGAGGACACTCATATTAAATTTGTAAGCTTTAAAAGAGATTACTACTCAACTCTAAATATCTTGACTCTTACTATAAAGCTTCCTATGAGATTTCCAAAAGTTCATTGTAGAAGAAGGAGTTAATACCATGTGACATTGCTAGAAATCCAATTTACCCACATCTCTATAGAGACCTGTGATCAAGAGCTAAAGAAATAAGAAGTTGTATTCATGCAAGCACTTTCTCTCCAGACTCCCAACAACCTATTATAGTTTGGTGGGAGAATGAGGGTGGATGAGTTTTCTTTCTCTAAGCCTAGAGGGTGGCCACCAGAAGACTATAATTTTAGTAGAATAAGCCAAGTAACCCCCCAATCTTGGCACAAGCTGTAGTGATAAGGAAGGACCCCATTCCCCCCTTAGAAGCAAGACTAACCTCGAACTTCGCTTAGCTCATGGTCAGCAGTATGCTGGCCACCCAGCACCAGGTATTCCTGCTCTACATCACGCTGACCAGGGGTCCAGCTCCATCATCACAGCGCATCTGACTCCCAGCTTGGCTTTCCATCAATGCCACCGCCCTCCCTCCCTCCCTCCCACCGTGCCTACAGGAAACCACAAACCCCAGAGAGCAACCCTACCCACTGTTTTTCCAGGTAGAATAAAATATCTTCCATGGTGGCTTTATGTTGAGACTTTGTGCTTTTTCCTCAGATTAAAATCATAAGATGTAAAATTTGTTCTATAAGCTGTTGGTTGAATTCCTGAGCCCAGCACACAAATAAGCATTCAATAATTTTTCAAAGAGATGCCTAAATGAATGAATCTTGTATTGTTTCAAAGAATATTTTTTAAAGAGGCATGCATGATGCCTTTTGGCACTGTATATTATGTTAAATAAAAACAGTGTGGGGGGATGTTCTGGTGGCAAGAAAAGAACCTGTTACTGTGCTTGAGAAAGATTTGTTACAGCATTTGGTTCGAAAGCCCTAATGATGACAGGACGCACAACATGGCAACAAGTGTCGGTCCACACTTTGCAGCTGACCTTATTAACAGGCTGTTGGGGCCCCAAGCTGTTTCATCTGAATGAGCCAGCCTTGGATGATTCCAGAATTACATAGCAGATTTTTTGTGTGTGTCTGAACAACTCCACTATGTAGGCAGCAATTCCTTTCCCCATATCTTGTTATTTAATACCCTTCCTTCTGTTTTGCCAAGAAATTCTTCATGATGTAAATTGGTTTCATTTATAAATGGTGAACATTTTCAAATTTTAAAATGCACATAGAACTGTACATAAAAATGTGCCATATAAAGTATTGTTACTTATAGTAACTATTATTGCTATTATAATTAGTGTAAGAATGATAGTGTTTATAATGTTTTCCCAAAATAACAGGCAGCTTGTTAACTGCATAACTAGAGAGTATAAATGAGCACTGGCCTAGGCAGTTAGTATGCATTTTTGATAGGAATTTATTGCTGAATTAATCAGTGGGTGTAATTTTTCCTGTCGTGGGATTATAGCGAGTAAGAACTAGCTTGGGAGGTGAGGTCCCATCTGGGGGAGGAGTGCATGGTCTATGGGACAGCTCTTCTTGAAATATGATGTGCCAAGTCATCATAGTTTCAGGTATTCAGCCCCCAATCATATGTGTCCATAGTGGTGGATCTCCAGGAGGACTCTCCCCTCCAGCATTAAAGAAGCTGCAGGTACCCAGCATGCCTTGGGTTGAGGCTCTCTTCCAGTATTTGGGCAGCAAGCTCAGCTGAGGTGGGCAGTTTTTGTGCTTAGCAATGGCCACCATATGCTGACCACGTTCTGTGTGCCAGGCATGGACCAATGACTTTACTGCAGGATATCATTTTATTCCTTCAGCAACCCTATGAGGTAGGAGTCATCACACTAATTTGATAGAGGGAGACTAGATGCAGAGAGGTCGAGCATCCTGACGAAGTATACATCTCTTGAGTAGACTAGGACGTGAGCGCAGGTCAGGGCCCATGCTGCCAACCAGTATTTCTCAAAGTATGATCCTCAATTCACTGGGAGGGCCATGAATTCCTCAAGGCCAACCTCTAATTAAATATTACAAGCCCTTCTTATTTTCAGTTCTTGTAATAGGCAAATGACAAGTCCACAGAGTTTCATTTTTACATAAGACGAGTAACTCACTTAGTGGATTTCAAGTTTTTTAAATGTTGATATTCAAATTAATTGAATTTAAATTTTAAAAAGTTAGTTCAATAAAATACTGTTTTATATATAATATATAATAAATATATACAACATAAAAAATAAAAATAGTAAAATAAAATGTTGATATTCAGAAACTAAAATTAACATGGCTCTAAGATGGGATGGCTCTAATTTATTATTCTGTGAGAAATTCAGACTAACAGATCACATTGTAAAGTTGCCACTTCACATATATAAACACACAGACGATTGGAAATCTACTGGAAAGTGGGAGAGGGTGACATGGCCTCGGAGCCCTGAGGTGTTGGCCTTGCCTAAGTGTGCCTCAGCTTAAAAAGACTCAGTACCACTGTCCTAACCATTATGCTAACATGGAAAGGGAAAGAGGAGTGTCAGTCCATGGGGGCTGCTATAATAAAGTACCATAGAGTTTGCTTGCTTAGGAACAACAGAAATTTGTGTCTCCCAGTTCTAGAGGCTGAAAGTCTGGGACCAAGGTGCCGGCATGGTCAGATTCTGGTGAGGGCCCCCTTCTGGGTTATAGACTTCTTGAACCCTCACATGGCAGAAAGAGAATGCTAGCTAGCTCTCTGGCCTCTTCTTCAAAGGACACTAATCCCATTCACAGAGGTTCCACCCTCATGACCTCATTACCTCCTAAAGGCCCCACCTCCTAATACTATCACATTGCAGGTTAAGATTTCAACATATGAATTTTGGGGAGACACAAATGTTCGGTCCCTTGCAAAGAGCTCATTCCATTACATGTGAACAGAACAGAGCATGCTGGTATTATGTTCCTACACATGGAATGTGAGCTGAAGCATCTAATGTTATTTTGTTGTTCACATATCCCTATCATTTATGTAGGATAGGATCCTTTTTTTAAAAAGTCCAGTTATTTTCAGAACGAATGATCTAGAATCTCAAATAAGGCAGGACGCATCCAATACTGATTAGCTCTGTCTTAAGTCTTACATTGATTCGTTTTCTGAGTAAATGTTTGAATCCTTTCCTGTTTTAAGGTATCCTAACGATTCTGTCTTTTTCATACTCTAAGCATAAATTCTTCAGCGAGGCCATTTAGTCTTTTTTCAGAAAATCGGAATAAGCGCTTTTCTGAAACATACCTAAGGCAGCTCGCTGTTCCTCCATCACCCATCAACTGCCTTTAGCAAACAAAAGATAATTTTTAGATTCCAAGCCTTAACTATTCTTGGACCCATTAGCTGCAAGGGCATTGGTAAATTGGGTTATTCACTCTATGAGTGTTTCTGTCACAAAGTCGAAGATATGTATTGTCCTTTTTTTTATTGAAATGTCCCTGCAGCATTCATGCCCTACTCATCTGAAAAATTTCTTAGCCGGTGGGGTATGGTTTTTAATTTTCAGCCATAAGACAATAATTCACTCTTTATTCCTGCAGATCATCCAGTTATTATTTGTTAGTAAATGTGGTGGTGTTAAATAGCAATTATTTCTACTTGGTGATTTTATCTCAGCCCAGGAAAAAAAAAAATTGCCTAAATAGGGTAAGAAAAGGAGTCTTTTAAGTCTTTGATATGACATTTATCACTAAAAATTCCCCAGGCTTTGTTGACCTCCCAAACAACAATATTTTGATAATGCTTTTCAAGCAGTTTAAAAATAGCTTTAATTTACCACTTAATAGTGCTTAAGACAGCTACTTCCACACCTAATAAGTATTAAAGACAAAAAAACCAAAATATAAATAAAATGGAAGGGCAGATGCTACTGCATTCACTAAATTGTATCCCCATGCATTACTTTACCCTTTGTTCTGGCAAAACAGAGTAAGCCTCCAAATTGTATACGGTAACCCTTTAATCCTGGGAAGCAAAGGGAGAGCTCATCATAAACATGTATCGCTTTGTTGCCCTTTCTTTCTTCAGGGAGACTGGAGTTTAAATCTTCCTTTCAGTCCTGAAGTAACATTCCACAGGAAGTATAGTAAAGGTACTAATGATACTAAGTAAAAATAGTTGTGACAAAAACGCCTAATATCATGATTAAAACATAGAAAGAGAACATAAGTCACAATTCTTTTCTCATTCAGACACACAGATTGATGACAGGTAATCAAATTTCCTGAGGACCAGGAGGATCCTAGATCGCCTTTAGGATCAAAAACTCACACTACTGTTGGTTAGCAAAACCGCTTACGGGCCTGCAGTGTCCCCAAGAGAGACGTTTTGTGGAATTTTAACCCCGGCAATGGTGACATGCTCCATTTTTCACAGTATGGGCACTGTATCCACCAGGGCGATCTCCAATTTGCCCCCAGCAAGGAGATAACCCCGTGTCAGTCTGCTGCTTTAAAATAAAGAGGGGGGGCGCCTGGGTGGCTCAGTTGGTTAAGCGACTGCCTTCGGCTCAGGTCATGATCCTGGAGTCCCCGGATCGAGTCCCGCATCGGGCTCCCTGCTCCGCGGGGAGTCTGCTTCTCCCTCTGACCCTCCTCCCTCTCATGCTCTCTGTCTCTCATTCTCTCTCTCTCAAATAAATAAATAAAATCTTAAAAAAAAAAAAAATAAAGAGGGGAAGGCTTGCATCATATGCAGCTTGTCCGTGTTTGCTGGAATCATCTAGGCCTGCTGAAACTGCCAAGGCTGGAAACAGGCCTTCAGGACTTCCTCGAATAGAAGAAACAAGCAAGGCTTAATACTTTAACAGTAAAAAGTATGTCTTAATTGTAGTGCTCCTAAATATCACTCATCTTTGTGAACAAGTCTATAGCGTATGTGTGTGATTTAGAGCATGGGTTTAAATGTCAAACCAGAAATGGATCCACCATTATTAAATGTGTAATATAAGCCATGGTCCTCAGATTTTAGTAGTCATTAAAATCAGCTGGAGGGCTTCTTAAAACACAGATGGGTATAATGTTCCCAAAGAACGTGCATTTCTAACAGGTACAGAGGAGTGGGGGTAACCCTGAGGCTACTCGTCTGTGGACCACATTTTGAGACCACCTCGGTAAGGTTCTCTTCCCTAGCCCCACTGTGCCTCAGTCTCTTCACCAGCTACTTAAGAGTACTCACACTTTCCTCCCAGAGTTGTTGGCACAATAAATAAGATAATGCAGTTAAAGCTCTTAACACATGCCTAGCATGAACTAAGGTCTCAATCTATACTAGCTGTTATTACTCTTTACTTCTGTGGACCCTGGAGGGGATTCTGCAAATGAAAACAGTTGAGTAGCTTCATATATTTGCCTTTTTTTAAATAAAGATTTTATTTTTAAGTAATCATTACACCCAATGTGGGGCTCGAACTCACCTGAGATCAAGAGTGGCATGCTCTACCGACTGAGCCAGCCCCCATATATTTATTTGCCTTTGATCACTCCTCTGGATTTTCTCCTTTTAACTTTAGATCAGACTAAACTCCTATTTTCACTTTTGAGTTAGAAAGGAAAGATTTTGTCCTTTGAAGATGCTAAATCTACATTTAGTTTACCAACATGTGATTTGTTTATGTGGTTTTACACTCTCCATTTGTTTCTTATTCTGTTCAGTAAAATATTCATGATTTTGGTTGGCTGTAAGATGTGTAAGTTGTCCCAGGATGAGTGAAGGGAAAGAACCATACAGTTTTATCTTGTAGGATACTTTAGGGACAAATTTCTTTCTACTAATACAAACTTGGACTATGCACAGAGATAATGCTACCATTCTTGGACTTTCTACATTTTTAAGTGAATTTGCTGTATCTGGTTGTTAAGCTGTCTCTTGGTGAATATATTTCTTAGAAGATACAAGATGAGAAACTCAACTCCTTTGCTGATTTTGGAGCAAAACTGAGTTGGCTTAGCACTAGTGACTGTACATGAATTCATGTAAATTAAGATATATTGTTGGTGCCTTTGTACAGAAAGAAAAAAATAATCGAATCTAAGCAATAGCAATAGATGACAGAAGCTAGAGATCTAGAGTTAAAAATCACTGATGTTTATACAATTGTTTTTTTTTTTTTTTTGATGACTACAATGAAAGAAGACCAGGCTTTTAAGAAGTAAGAATGGTTTTGCTAGAAAATTCTGAGCTGCTATGGATGAAGCTCATGCAAGAGTATATAGTAATACAGGTCCCAGGTGCACCAGCTTGTAGCCATGTGTCCTGGATTAAAACAGTCAAAGCTCATCCTCTGATGTTGCATGTTCGGCAACAGCAGAATGACTGCTGTCTGTCATGGCACCAAATAATGGTAGTCTCCATCACATATAGGCTAATGAGGGAGCTTATTTGAAGTCGGCTTCCAAGTTAAGGTACCTTGCCAACATTCTCATGGTATCAATCTTTTTTGCATATTTTTAAGAATGGTGTCTCCTCCACTCAGGAGAACGACTTTCAGACTGGAAGGAGGTACAAGGGTCATTAAGGCAGAGTTGAAGTTCACCAGTGAATCGAAGGTTATGAGTGTGAAGTTTGCCACTTTAAGTAAGGACAAGTCTCCAGATGAGTGCTATATTGGAGATTACAGATTGTTTCTTCTTTAGTGGTAATCTTTGAGATTGCTGGCAAACTAAAAAGCTTCCCAAAGATTAGAAATAACTCAAATGCCCCACATTCAGATACAGGGCAGAGAAAGATGAATTACATATATGCAAGTATTTATACCATATAAGTATATGTTATAAGCATATGTATATAGATATGGATATGGATATACGTATATATGCATATATACACACATATGCACTGAAGACCCTCAATAGCAAGAACTTAGAGCAAATTACAGACTAGAGCCATAGAACCAGGGAGGTAAAACTGTATCAAAGTCATTCATCTTGAGACACCAGAAATTAAGTAATGACAAACCAACCCCAAGCACTTTTTGATAGTGTTTATAATACAGGTAATACCAACAGAACAACAGAGGCATCCTATTTATATTTATGTAAGGCTTGTGGGCACACTGCAATAGGTGGACTTTAGGAAATCATAGTTGATTGATCAGCAGGAGAATGCAATAGTGAAAGTGATCATCTTGCAAAGTGCTGAACCTCCCATCATTGAACATCACCAAACAGACGCCACATGAGAACCAGGGAAATCTCTTGGCTCTCCTGCACCATAAGCTTACATACTGGCAATTCATAAGGGAAGGTATTTATTTCACTCAGTTACCAGAATATCGGATGCACTCAACACACGTGTTTGCTAAATGAACAAGTGTCAAAATGCAAGAAGTTAGATTTCAGCCATATCCTAATATTCAGATGTCAACTCCTAAGGCTTGGATTTCTACTGAATTACATAGTGTTTGCTTAGTATCAAAAATATTAAAAACAAAACAATGGAAATAATAAAAAGATCAGTGGTTGCTTGGGGAAGGGAAAGGGGAAGATGAATAGGCAGAGCACAGAGGATTTTTAGGACAGTGAAAATATTCTGTATGATATTATATATATATATATATATATATATATATATATATATATATATCATGATGCATTTGTCCAGACCTCTAGAATGCAACACCAGGAGTGAACCCTAATGTAAATTATGGACTTTGGGTGATTATGATGTGTCAATGTAGGTTCATCCTTGTTTTAAAAAAGGTCCCATTCCGTGAGATCTTGCCATTTGCAACGACGTGGATGGAACTGGAGGGTATTATGCTGAGCAAAATAAGTCAAACAGAGAAACACATGTATCATATGACCTCACTGATATGAGGAATTCTTAATCTCAGGAAACAAACTGAGGGTTGCTGGAGTGGGGGATGGGGTGGGAGGGATGGAGTGAGTGGGTGATAGACACTGGGGAGGGAATGTGCTCTGGTAAGCGCTGTGAATCGTGCAAGACTGTTGAATCTCAGATCTGTACCTCTGAAACAAATAATGCAATATATGTTAAGAAAAAAAAGAAGAAGAAGAAGAAGAAGGTAGCAGGAAGGGTAGAATGAAGGGGGGGAAATCGGAGGGGTAGAGGAACCATGAGAGACGATGGACTCTGAAAAACAAACTGAGGGTTCTAGAGGGAAGGGGGGTGGGAGGATGGGTTAGCCTGGTGATGGGTATTGAGGAGGGCACGTTCTGCATGGAGCACTGGATGTTATGCACAAACAATGAATCATGGAACACTACATCTAAAACTAATGATGTAATGTATGGGGATTAACATAACAATAAAAAATTTTTAAAAAAAGGTACCATTCTGGTGAGGGATGTTGATAATGGGGGAGGTTTTGCATATATGTGATCAGTAGGTATGTGGAAAAATCTCTTTCTTTCAATTCTATTGTAAACCTAAAACTGCTCTAAAAAACAAAGTCTTTGAAAAAATATTCAGCACTTTTTAATGCAAATAAAAGACTGCTTGCTCTCTAAAATCTACCTTATATATTTTATCTATCTAATAAGTCATATAATGAAAGAAATCTATTTGTCCAGAATACCAGCAAGTTATTCCTGTTCATTTTCTTAAAGTTTAAACATGATATTTTGTAAGGAAATTTATAAATGTGTTAGTATATGAGCAACCAAGGCTCAAGATTTCTGCCATTTTAATTTTGGGTTCTGGTACCAATGTTATCATCCAGGAAGCATATTGCTGGTCTCTTTGTTTTTGATTCTACTGTCTGTATAACTTTCCCTTGAATGGAAAATAAATAGGAGTACTGTAGGGAAAATGCTTGGAAATGTAAATGGTTTTTATAATATGGGTTTGAACCAAAGTGAAATATTTACAAGCTCTGTCACCAGAATAATTTAGCTACTGATTAAAGCAATAATCGCTACTCTACAGTGTCTCAAAAAGTAAAGTGTTGAACTTTCTTAAATCTGTTGTACAAGATAAGTGTCTCCCCGGGGTATTTGGCAAGATTTGGAAACCTTTTTGATTGTCACAACTAGGGGGTGATATTGGCATTTAGTGCATAGAGGCCAAGGATGTTTACAAGTTGGCTTTGAGCAATAGTGTAAATATTGCATTTACAAAACCTTCAGTAGATTAACCCATTCTTTTCACCTTCTGGAGAATGTATAGTGTTGATTACACTAAAGTATATATATTTTTAAGTGTATATTTAATTTTACTAAGTACCCTTCAGAAACTTCATTTTGCAAATGCAACTTTGACAGAACAAAATGTTTTCATGACTAAAGAAACCTTTTTCACTACTTCCTTGTCAATTTAGATGAAATGCCATTTGAAGTAAGTATCCACGAAGACAGAGACGATGCCCACCTTGTTTCCTACTAATGTGATTCCTACATTACGTAATTAAAATGTTTATTGTGTGCCAGGATATTGACGTATATGTTTTCATATTTTTAAAACAAATAAATGAAGCAGTAGTTATTTTCCCTACTTTACAGAGGACAAAGCAGTGGTTCCAAGAGGCTAAGTCACTTCTTAAAAATGCAGAGCTACAAAAGGGTGGAAACAGGGGCGCCTGCGTGGCTCAGTTGGTTAAGCAACTGCCTTCGGCTCGGGTCATGATCCTGGAGTCCCGGGATCGAGTCCCACATCGGGCTCCCTGCTCGGCAGGGAGTCTGCTTCTCCCTCTGACCCTCCTCCCTCTCATGTGCTCTCTCTCTCTCATTCTCTCTGTCTCAAATAAATAAATAAAATCTTAAAAAAAAAAAAAAGGGTGGAAACAACCCTGCTCCGATCCTGACATGCTTCTGCTCTTCTCTCTGTCTTCTACACCAGCTGTAGACCTTAAGATGTATACAAGTATTTAGTCAGTCTGATTCATTACTCAGGGGATTACTTATGAATGGATATACAACTTGTATGTAAAGACTTCAGGAAAAGAGTTTTCCCAGTTTTTTGGCATCAAAATAAGACTATTGAGATATCTATATCAATATAACATAACACCTACACATGCTATATATATGCATATACAACAACATCTCCACACTCACATATGCATAAATGATAGCTGACATTTACTCAATACGTACTATCTTAGTATGTATTCAGGCTACTCCAGCAAAGTACCATAGACTGGGTGGCTTGTAAACAACAAATTTCTCACAGTTCTGGAGGCTGGAAGTCCGAGATCAGGGTGCCGGCAAGGTTGGATCCGGTGAGAGCTCTCATTCAGGCTGCAGACTGCTGACTTCTCGTTGTATCCTCACAATATGGAGAGAGAACCAGAGAGCTCTCTGGGGTCCTTTGAGAAGGGCACTAATCCCATTCATGGGGCTCTACCTCATGACCGAATCACTCCCCAAAGGCCCCACCTCTTAATACCATCACACTGGGAGTTAGGATCTCAGCATCTGAATCTGGGAGGACATAAAAATTAATTCTGTCTATAACACCTACCATGCTCTAGATACTGTTCTCAGTGCTTTAGATGCATTTTCTCTTCTTCTATCTTTTAAACAGCATCACAGGGACGCCTGGGTGGCTCAGTCGGTTAAGCGACTGCCTTCGGCTCAGGTCATGATCCCAGGGTCCTGGGATGGAGCCCTGGAGCCTGCTTCTCCCTCTGCCTCTGCCTCTTTCTCTCTCTGTCTCTCATGAATAAATAAATAAAATCTTTAAAAAAAAAATAAACAGCATCACAGAACTCTATGACGTGGGTATTATTATTACCTCTGTTTCATAAGAGTAGAAACTGAGACACAGAGTGGTTGTCACTTGCTCTGATCATTATAGCTGTTAAATAATAAAGCCTGGATTTGTGTCCAGACACTGAAACTCGAGAACTAGTGTTATCAGCTGGGGGCTATTTCGTCCCCCAGGGGATATTTGGCAATATTTGGAAACCTTTTTGGTTGTCACAGCTGTGGGATGATATTGGCATTTGGCAGACAGATAGAGGCCAAGAATGTTTATAATTTACAGAAAAGCTCCCCAGAAAAAAGAATTATCTAGCCTAAAATGTCAGCAATGGCAAGGTGGGAAACTCTGCTCTAGAACCTATATTTAGGCATTTCTCTATGTTTTTTCTGCCATTGAATTGGGGCAAAATCATGTAAATAACAAATATGACATCTGACTTTATGGATGATTAATTTTTACCTGCATTTAATCTCACACCTCTTTTTCATGGCAGTATTGAGTTTAATATATAAAAGTATATTATAGTATATATCAGAATCATCTGGGATGCCTGGGTGGCTCAGTTGGTTAGGCGTCTGCCTTCAACTCAGGTCATGATCCTAGGGTCCTGGGATCAAGTCCCTCATCGGGCTCCCTGCTCAGCGAGGAGCCTGCTTCTCCCTCGGTCTGCTGCTTCCGCTGCTCGTGCTCTCTCTCTCTCTCTGACAAATAAGTAAAATCTTTAAATAAAACAATCATCTGGGTATCTTCTGTGAAATAAAAGTAAAAATGCCTGATCTCACTTCCAAAACTTCTTCCTGAATTAGTCTCTAGTGGGTCTCTTGGGAATTGGACATTTTTTCTAAAAGTTCCCCAAGTGATTTTAATGTGCAGCTAAGTTTTGAGACATCTGTAAAAACAACGAGTGGAGCTTTTTAAAGTACAAAACACTTCCTGTTCTCCACTAAGGTAATGACAGAGTAATGGCACACAGTTACCGAGTGCTCATTTTGTGCTTGGGACCCTGCTGAATACTTTACAGGAATCATCTCATTATCTCATTTTAAATTATTCAACACTTGCATTCGGCCGGTGTTCGCATGGCCATCTTACAGGGGATGCAGCCGAGGTGTCAGAGGACTTTGTAACTGCTTCAAACCGCACAGCCGGTCTGTGGCAGCCCTGCAAATGACCTCTCGCTCCTCCTGATTGGAAAACCCATGCTGTAAATCGGTGGCTCTGAACAAGAGTGTGCACCAGAAACACCTGGAAGGCTGTGAAAGCATGGAATGCTGGACACCCCTCCCCCACACACGCCAGAGATTCTGATTTGGTAGATCTGGGCAGGGCCCAAGAGTTTGCATTTCTAACAAGTTCCCAGGTGCTGCTGCTGATCCTGCCGGTGGGGGGAACCATACTTTGAGAACCACGAGGCTAAAGAGGGACAGTTTCCTATGAAATCAAGCGGTTTCTCTTTCATGAGATTTCTTTTATTGCAGAAGCTTCATCTCTTATTTCCTCCCTGAATTTTGGGAGTTGTTTGTGTTTGTTTGTTTGTTTGTTTGTTTGTTTTTTAAGATTTTATTTGAGAGAAAAGGCACGTGTGCACGCAAGCGAGATCATGAGCGTGGGCGGGAGGGGTAGAGGGAGAAGCAGACTCCCTGCTGAGCAGGGAGCCCACTGCGGGACTCCATCCCAGGACTCTAGGAACATGACCTGAGCCGAAGACAGTCGCTTAAGTGACCAAGCCACCCAGGCACCCTGTTTGTTTTTTAAGAACTTTTCTGCCCCAGTAGCTTAATGTCTTGTGATACCAGGGACAGTCTAAGTACCACATTGGATTGGGGTCGAGGGAGAGCCATCCAGGAGGAGAGGTCAATTAACGATCATATTTCTAACCAGAGAAAAAGAGATCCGCCAACAGGGCAGAAGAAAGACCTAAACCAATGGGACAACAGTCCAAAGAGGCAATTAAATGTCAGACAGAGGGGATGAAGGGAAGGGTAGTAGATTAAGGGGAAAGAGGAAATCAAGAGAATTTGTTTGTCCCAACTTCCTTGTTCCTATGTTAAGAACCAATTACGATTAAATAAAGAACAAAAAGAGGCAAATGCTTTTTCTTCTTAACCTTCTCTCATTTCCACTAAGGAGCAACAAGCAAATAAGCTCACATGCCCCAAACATGAGCTAGAACAGTGAAACATGAGGTGAAGGAAACGGTGGGTGTAGACAGTGAGACTTCTTTCTGTATGGTCCCCCCGTGCTGCAGTCAATCAGGGGGTGTATACTCACCCACTGGTGGGCTCCATACATTTTATTGAATCTCTGTTCTAGACACTGGGAAACACATAGAGAGCGCTTATCCCTAAGGAGCTTATAGTCAAGGTGAAATGTAAGCATTTAAAAAGGATTAATGAAGAACACCAGGACCAATGAATGGTGGAGAAATAGGATCGGGGGTAATCACGGTGGATGAAGTGGTCAATGATCTAGTGGGTACATGTTGTGATCTTATTTTAGAGATAAGCAACCTGAGGCACAGAAAAAGTTAAGTAACTTACCCAAGAATTCAAAACCAGATGCTCTAATTCCAAGTCCAGGGTTTTCCCCAAACTATCTAATCATTGCAAATACATGAGCACTTATTATCATAGCTTCCCAGGCTCCTCCTCAGAAGATTCTGACTCAGTAATTGGAGGGGTCAGGAATCTACATTTAACATGTGTCTCTGATGATTCTGAGAAACACTCCAGGGGCTTCAGTCCTGGCTGCCCATTAGAATCACTCTGGAAATGTTTAAAAATTCCAGATACCTTGGCCCCACATAGAACAGATCAATGGGAGGTAAGAGAGAAATTCCTGGGCATTGATATTTTTAAATTCTCCAGATTATTCCAGTGGGCATCCAGAGTCGGAAACCACTGGGCTCAGCTCCATCACGCTGACAGTAACATCGAGTGGGTTGGCAACAGCCTTCTCTATCCACCCGACCACTCCTTGCCTTTCTTCCCACTGAAAAGCATTTTCCACTACAGTGTGGGCCAGGAAAAAACATAGGTGCTTAAGAGAAGAGAGGAAAAGGAGGGAAGGAGATCAAGAAACCATTTGTGACAGGTGATTAGTGAAAAGAAAATGAGAGCTGTCCCAGGTGGTAGGGGGAGGTGACGGTGAAGAGAAAGGATTGAGATTCATCATTGAATCCATATGGTAACCCTAAGCAAAGGTTAAATAAAGCTGCCCCTCAGGAGAGCATTTTGCTCTCACATAAAGATAGTGCTCCTCTCTATGGAAGTTAAAGCAATTTTTATCTAGCCATAATAGTCATGTAGTTAGAAATTCTGTCCGTGTGTCTTTGTCATTCTTATTTCACAAGTGGGAGCACTGAGGCATGCCGGGAGAATGAAGTCACTTTAAAGCCCAGGGTTGATTGAGGTCCGCTAGCACACTGTTGGTACGGACATGGTGAAAGGCACGTGTGTTTTCCTCTGTAAAATGCCCGTGTGGCTGTGTTAATTACTCCATAGACAGCTCCGATACAGCATTTGGAAGAAGAGGTCCATCCTTCATCCCTGCACCGCCAGAGAGGGTCTAAAATCTTTGGAGCAAGGTAATTCCGAAGGAAATTTACGTTATGCTCTTATAATCACAGAACTGACCCTTTTTACATGCCATAGGCCTATTGGATCAGCTTCCAAAGGGTTAAGAATGAAGGAGAATGAATTTCAGTGCAGAAATAACAGTTTTGGGGAGGTGGGGAGGATACGCAGTTTTTAAATCGCTGACTGTGATTTAGCAAACGCTGCCTTCTTTCGGGAATAAGTAGTATCAGAAGGAAAAACCAATATTCTCCCTCCTGCCTCCCTTTCCTGGGCGGGCCCTTCACCCTTTACTTAATGAAATGGAACAGTTGATGCCTTTAACTCCCTCCTTCATCTAATCTCATTAATGCAGTCTGTTGGGATTCTAGTTGTGGAGTAACACTGGGGCTGTCATCAGACCTCCAGTGAAAAGTGCAGTATTTTTCAGTTAGACTTGTAATTGCTACGTCAAAATGTGTGAGAACGAGCTCAAAACCAAGGCTGACGCCACTGGTGAGTTTTGCATTTTCTTCTCCCTTTGGACGCTTGGCTTTACAAACTATCCTTCAGGGAAAACAGGAAGCTAGTATAAGCTCTCAGCAAAATGAATTGACGGCTAGGTAGGTGCGGGAACAATAAAACATTTTCTGATTTGAGAACGTCTATAATAAATAAGTCACTCAGGCGCTATTTTCCACTGGAGAGCATATTATGTCTAAGTATTACCATATCCTGTATTACCAAATGCATAAGTTCTGAGAATGAATTCAGGTAGTCCCCTGCCACGTTACACTAGCAGGAGGTTAATTCTGGGAACATCCTTATCACAATTTGGTAGCTCTGATTTTAGTCATTGGCATTACTATCATTATGATCATTTTACTTTTCTGATTTTTTTAAAATTCACATGATATCTGATGCCAGGCAGTTTCTCATATCTAAGAACCCTAGTTTCCAAAAAAGGAAATCGATTTGGTTGAGTGATTATTAACAATAAGGTGAATCACATTTGAGTTTTTCTCCTAAATTTTTTACAGATTAGTCCCTAGTTCCCTGAACGCACATTATCTCATAATGTTTTGAGACAGGCTTTGAGCATTTGTTTTAAAAATCTATCAGGGCAATATGATGGATGATTTGTTGCCACTTCTTTCGCTAGTACTAGAGAGCAATGAACAACAGTTGGAAATATGAAAATGTGAATTAACATAATTATTTGTTTCAAATAATACAAACCTTATAATTGTTCAAAAAAGTTACTAATCAAATCAAAAGTCCTTCAGATGTTATGTAAACTCAGTTACATCTTTGCATGTTTACAGCTTCCTGGTGCTTGTGATTTTAGAAAAGAATGGATATTATTTCAAAGCAATTATTCACTGCTTTCAAAATGCATGTATATAAAGACCGTCTTGGTGAAATAAGCCATTACAAGCAGATTGCAGTTCTGACATCAATGGAGTCTTTAAACAACTATTTATCCTTACTCCTGACAGATTTACTCAGGATGTTGTTGCTATTGTTGTTTAGAAATTAATAACACTGGACATATTAACGTCTATGCACTTAATCCTCTTTGGGTCTGAATTACAATTAGCAGAGGCTGACAGGTGAACAGAAACGTTCCTTTCTCTCCTGATTTAGTGGGGGGAAAAACAGGAGGTTTTCCCTCTTGTAAAACTACATAAAACACAGTGTTTGATTTTAAGAGCTTATGTGTGTGTGTGCACACAATGCATTTTTTAAATTATATGAGCAAATGTGTATTTACGTTCTGCAAAGAGAAATATTTTACTTTCCTTTTAAATTTTAGTGGAATTAAAAGGAATATCCTAAATTAAACCTGCAGCTTTTTTTAAGTTACTACAGTAGAATACTTAGTACTGTGCTCAGCAATTTCTGGTTTTCACCAGTCTTTCTCCTCTATTATTTCCCCCCAAAATAAATATCTTTGCTGCTTTGAAGTAATTCAGACCTCTAAAGAAATGACCGAAAAAAGGAAACTTCCCTTTTTCCTACCAATTCAGTCCACTGGTGGCCTCAGAAGGCCTTGAGTAGAAATTAATGTATAAGAAAGACCGTTAACAAGTGGGCCGACCATAAACCTCTCCATGCAAATGCTGTCAAAAACAACAATATGATGTTTGCCTTAACACCATGCCCGTGAAAATATCAACTTGATAGCAAACGCTATCAAATAATGATTGTGAATCTTCATATAGGAAAAAAAAAAAAACAAAGGAAACTTAAAGTGAAATTGGAAAATCACGATATTTGTTCTTAATACTTGGTCACCGTAGTTCCTATAACCCTTTCGGCAGCTTACATAAACACTGAATAAAGCTGTGACGGATTACGCGCAGCATGCTGGATCTGATGAGCTCAAAAATAAGATAGCTTGGGTCCTATAATATTTAGGATTATGCTGGTAATCTCTTTAGGGAAAGTGTGCAGTATCAGCAGAACATGCACTCGGTCTTCGAGGGAGCTGGGCACTCATAATTTTCCATTTGTTGAGTGGCTAAGCCTTTGCCCACACTGATAGAGGGCCTTTGTGTTGTTTAGCATTGGGGGAAGTTATAAGACAGAGCTTCAAAAGGGACATCCTGAATTATCATTTGACCCCTAACATAATTTCTGGTGCCGTGTGAAGATGAGAACACCTTCCTTTAAAATCTATATATCTCCCTTTTTGAAAAGGCTATTTATGTAAAGATGAAACTGAGCCCATACCTGCCTTTGCTAGAACATAAATGATATGATGATGTAATTCTCACTGCAGAAACTTGCAGTATAGTTTACTATGGTAGCATTAGCTGTTAAAAACAAAATCAGAGCTCTTGCAGATAATCCAAAAAATGAGTGCCTAAAATCTGGGTCCTTAAAGAATAATCACTGACGCCATTAAATGTCCGAAGTGTTTTCCCGTAAGTGAAAACTCCCTCATGTCATGTTGGAGTGTCTCTTAATACAAATTTTTCCCCAAATCAACCCTCGGATGGCAAAGGAAGTCTTTGTAGTGACTGTTCCTTTTCCATTTCATTGTCTCTCTCTCCCTCTCTCTCAGACACATAAAACAGAATTAAATATCTCGTGTATGCTCTAAAGTTTGTTTATGTAATAGTTTGCTGCATCAGTGGCTAAGAGCGTATTTTAAAAAACCGATATGTTTGTAAATATGAAAGAGGGACAAATAGTACCACTGTTCAGTTTTGGGGCATCCAAGCAAACTGTAGGAATATTACGAGCCAGTTAAATAACATTATGGCATCAGGGGAAAAAAATGTTAATATGGTGCTAACATTCTGATATTATGTGGACATTGTCTTCTTTTAGGACAATAATCCACCCAAATATCTTAAAGGGGATGACATGCCATTTTTATTTTGTAAGGTTTCTCTTTTCCAGAGCAAAGGCATTGAAATTTGATTCTGATCACTGCCTTTTAGAATATAACCTAGTTCTTCTCCCTGTGGTCCTGCCTTGTCTCTTTTTTAACATACTTCAAGAGATTTAGCCTTTCTTTGCCACCAAGCAGAGAAAGACCTATTTTTCTTATTTTTGAACTCTCTGAACAAAGTGCTGAGAACTTCCAGAATGGTCTCTCCTGCTTCTATCAATGAAGAAAATGAGAAGTAGTATTGTGTGGTTTCCATCCCAAACCAGTTACTTGCCCGGGTGGGGGGTGTCTGTCTGTCTGTGTTTAATTAGTGTTCCTGTTCCAACCTTTGAATTTTCTATCTTCAAATACATAATAGAATGTCTTGATTTTCATATTTATCATGTATGTCCCTGTTAACTGGTCTTTCCAAGTACTGTTGAAAAGAAAGTAGTATAGGGCGCCTGGGTGGCTCAGTTGGTTAAGCGACTGCCTTCGGCTCAGGTCATGATCCTGGAGTCCCGGGATCGAGTCCCACATCGGGCTCCCTGCTCGGCGGGGGGTCTGCTTCTCCCTCTGACCCTCTTCCCTCTCGTGCTCTCTGTCTCTCATTCTCTCTCTCTCAAATAAATAAATAAAATCTTTAAAAAAAAAAAAGTAGTATATGAACCACCCCTTAGAGCAGAGTGAACGGTAGTACAGCATTGAGCCATATGAAATTGCCAATCCTGAGTGCTTCCTTGCACAAAAAAAGTGGCAATTTCATGTAGTTCAACCTGATGCATGTGATTACAGATAGAAAGCATAGTCCTATGATACTTCTAAAAGCATTCTGCTATTGTTCACTTAACCCCAATAACTAGACCCCCAGGACAAGTTTAAATAGCTCATCTGGAATTTTACTTTCATAATTGGATTTTCCTCTTTGAATCTTTAGTCACCAATTTTAACTTAGCCATTTTCCTGCATATGTACCACTTGAAGTTCTGCTAACTGTCTAAGACCTGGCTCAAAACCACCTCATCCACTAAATCTTCCCAGTTTCCCCCTACTTGGAATCAACATCTTCTACTCCATGTTCATTAAACACCCTCTCAGTCTGCCTTGCATTCAAATTACTTAGACCTCTGTGGGGCTGTCCAATCACTGGATTCATTTTGAAGACAGAAACTTGGATTTGCTTGTATTTGTGGCCTAAAACAAATACTTGCTGAATTATTTTTGAAATATTCCTTACTTGTCTTTGTTGGGCTATTTCAGATGATCCTCACCATCTCCATCAAAAGAAGTGCTTTTGTATAATTCAATTATTTTTAATAATAGAATTTTTAGTGCACATTTAGAGTTACAGAATAGAGTTCCATATATCTACTCACCCCCACACATACAATTTCCTCTATTAATATCTTGCATGAGTGTGATATATTTGTTACAATTGATGAACCAATACTGATACTTTTTTTTTTTTTTACTATTTAGATTTTATTTATATTCAAGTTTGGTAATGTAGTGTATTATTAGTTTCAGGGGTAGAATTTAGTGATTGATCAGTTGCATATAACACTAGGGCTCATTACATCAAGTGCCCTCCTTAATGCCCATCACCCAATTACCCTATTCCCCCCACCTCCCCTCCAGCAATTAGATTATTATCTATAGTTATTATTATTATATCATTCCCTATAGTTAAGTGTCTCTTTTGGTTTGCCTCTGTCTCTGTTTTTATCTTATTCTATTTTTTCTTTCCCTTACCTTATGTTCATCAGTTTTGTTTTCCACATACGAGTGAAATCCTATGGTATTTGCTTTCTCTGACTGACTTATTTTGCTTAGAATAATACCCCCTAGTTCCATCCATGTCATCGCAAATGGCAAGATTTCATTCTTTCTGATGGCTGAATAATATCCCATCGTATATATATATATATATATATATATACACTACATCTTTATCCACTCATCTTTCGATGGACATCTGGGCTCTTTCCATAGTCTGGCTGTTATGGACATTGCTGCTATAAACATTGGGGTGCAGGTGCCCCTTTGAATCATTATTTTTGTATCCTTAGGATAAATACCTAGTAGTGCAATTGCTGGGTCATAGGGTAGTTCTATTTTTAACTTTTTGAGGAACCTCTATGCTGTTTTCCAGGGTGACTGCACCAGTTTGCATTCCCACCAACAGTGTAAGAGGGTTCCCCTTTCTCCGCATCCTCACCAACATCTGTTGTTTCCTGACTTGTTAATTTTAGCCATTCTGACCAGTGTGAGGTGGTCTCTCACTGTGGTTTTGATTTGTATTTCCCGATGATGAGTGATGTTTAGCATTTTTTCCATGTGTCTACTAAGCCATTTATATGTCTTTTTTTTTTTTTTTCATTTGTATGTCTTCTTTGAAGAAATGTCTGTTCATATCTTCTGCCCATTTCTTGACTGGATTTTTTATTTTGGGAGTGTTGAGTTTGAGAAGTTCTTTATAGATTTTGCATACTAGCCCTTTATCTGATCTGTCATGTGCAAATATCTTCTCCCATTCTGTAGGTTGTCTTTTAGTTTTGTCAATTGTTTCCTTCACTGTGCAGAAGCTTTTTATATTGAAGTCTCAGTAGTTCACTTTCACTTTTGTGTACCTTGCCTCTGGAGACGTGTCTAGTAAGAAGTTGCTGCAGCCCATACTGATATATTATTAACTATAGTCCATACTTTACGTTAGGTTCACTCTTTGTATCATTCTATGGGTTTTGACAAATGGATAGACATGTATCCATCATTATATCATGCAGAATAATTTCACTAACCTACAATTCTCTGTGTTTCACCTATTTATGTTCCCCTCCATCCCCTGAATCTGTGGCAGCCGCTGATTTTTTTTTTTTTTTTTTACTGTCTCTATTTTGCCTTTTTCAAAATGTCCAATGGTTGGAATTACACTGCCTTCTTTCATTTACATTATGCATATGTGATTCTTCCATGTCTTTTCATGGCTTCATAGCTCATTTTTTATCACTGAATGATATTCCTTGTCTGATGCACCATAGTTGGTTTATCCACTCACCTATTAATGGATATCTCATTTGTGGGGCAAGTATGAATAAAATGACCATAAACATTAATGCAAAGGTTTTTGTGTGGACATAAGTTGCCAATTCAGTTGCTGGGTCATATGGTCAGACCATGTAGTTTTATAAGAAACTGCCAAACTGCCTTCCAGAACTGCTGTCCCATTTCACATTCCCACCAGCAACAAATAAGCATTCCTTTTGCTCTGCATCCTTGCCAGCATTTGGTATTATTGTTTTTGGTGTTTTTGTTTTTGATTTTTTTTTTAGATTTTAGTCATTCTGATAAGTGTGTAGTGGCATCACATTGTTTTAATTTGTTTTAATTTTAATTTGTTTTAATTTAATTTTAACTCCCCAATGACATATGATGTTGAACATCTTTTCATCTGCTGATTTGTCATCCATACCTCATTGCTGAGGTGTCTGTTCTGGGCTTTTTCCCATTTTTTTTTAATTTTGAAAACTGAATATTTTAGATAAAAGTCCTTTGTCAGATAGAGGTTTTCCAATATTTTCTGTCTGTAATTTGTCTGTTCATGCTCTTAATGCAGTTTGATTTTTAACATAGAAAAGCTATATTTTTTCATCTTCCGGAAAGAGGGGGTTTTGCTCTTTGGGAATTTTTATCAAGGGAATGAAGTCTGCCTGTTCACTCTGAGTCATCTGTGTGACTTGGTGTGTGGAGTTATCCCTTCCTGTGCTCCTCCAGTAAAGGGGGTGCTGCATAAACATGAGCTTTCTGTTGAAGATTTCAGCTAAATGAAGACTAGAGAAAGAGGCTCAGGAACAAAAGAAGGAACTACAGAGAATCCGGTTTTTCACCGAAGCAAAATAATCAATTTTCTTTTTATGATTGAAAAAAATAGCTATCAAGAATACACATCTTTTTCTTTAAGTTTTTAAAATTTATTTGAGTAATCTCTACACTCCATGTGGAAATTGAATTCCTGACCCCAATATCAAGTGTCACATGCTCTTCCGACTGAGCCCGCCAGGCACCCCATGTCTTCTTTTTTTAAGATGAAGTTCTCCTCACATGGAGTTGTGGTTTGGGGGTAGACACTCTGAGAGTTAAATTGTAGACTATCTTCTCTTTCTTTCTTCCAGAACTTCTCAAATTTCACTGTGCATATGAATCACAGAGATATTGTTACAACGCAGATTCTGATTATCTTGGTCTAAGGTAGAAGCTAAGGCCTGAATTTCTAGCAAGCACCCAGGAAATGCAGTGCTGCTGGTCAGGGACCACACTTTGAGTAGTATGGCTCAGGACAGCATGATAATAGATGGGAGGAATGCGATGAGTGGCCATCAGGACTACTGAGCTCTGTGTTAACTAATATGGCTCCACCAGATGGGATAGCTTTCCAAATGTATCCTCTCCAGAATTACCATGGAGAGCTGAAATGAGTTCATCTCTGTTGCAAATATTGTTTGACCTCCTTATCTCCACCAAAAGAAGTAAACTTTGTGCAATTAAAAACTTAAAATAGAAAAACTATTTCAAAGTCTTCTTGAAAGGCTTTTTTTGCAGAGCATCCAGAGAATGAGCTAGTAGTCAGACCCCAAGAGCCGGTCCCACAGAAAGGGGAGGACATACTACCACACAGTGTTACAATGTGAAGAGATGTAGACGCAGCTGACAATCGTTAAAATCTGTAAAGGAAACCCGGTACACCGGGTGTTAATTACAGTAATGCAAGATGTTTCTGGGAATACACTGGCTTCTCTTTCTTCTGCCTTGTCAATTAATGACCAGGGTTTTTAGTAACAAACCCTTCCAGTGTCCTTCCCTCTGCCTTTTGAACGAAAGAGAAATACCTAACAGACAACCACAGAAACTGCTTTTCCTGAGTCTTGTAAAGTTTTTAATTTCCCTTAATGTCAGAGAAATTAAAAATTCTGTTAGTTCTCAGAGAAGCTACAACTGTAATTACCTGGACATCATGGAGCAATTCTTCTCAAACCTGAATCCTGTCCTAGGGAGCTTGTTAAAAAGCAAATTCTGATTCAGTTGGCCTTGGGTTATGAATCCAAGTCCCAATTCTCGGCATTTCTAAGGTGCCCCCAGGTCACGCCAATGCCACTGGTGTGCGGACCACACTGTGGATGGTCACCGATGACATTACTGCTTTCATCCTGAATGATGTCAGGTCCTACACACACATTATCTCGTTATAATTAAAACTTTGATAGGACAAGATGTAGCTAATGGGAATTAATTCATAAATTATGAGTTTAAAACCACTTCGACTTCCAAGGGGGATATTTAACTTATTATCAGTAATTGCTATTGATGATAATACTAATAGCTGCTACTGTCCTTCGTTGGTCTCATTCTCTGTTGTTTCAGTCTTCTCAGGAGGTAGAGTACGCAAGCAAATCTTCAGGGCTGAGTGTTCCTCTGGAAGATAAATCAACTCCCTTCATGATAATCCTATACATCATGCCTTTGAAAAAAATCATTTTTGGCCATTCTCATGTGATAGTAATTTTTCTTACTCTGGTCTCCAAGGACATGTAGTTAAGGGATATAATAATATAAAAATAAATGTTACCTGTGGGTCATTCAGAAGCTGTCTACACCAAATGGAACCAAAGGCTCACACAGACTACTGCCCAGAATATTACAGAGGAGAGTTTAAGAAGGAAGGGAAGAAAGGGAGATCCCAAATGCTGATAGAGGAATTCTAGTAGGAATTCGAGTGTACTGAATTGCGTGCACTGTATTTGGTATTTAAGCAGGAAGCTGGGATTAAAGATGCTGTGTGCCCCGATGAGCCGTACATGAACGCATACCTGATCCGATGTCAGGAATCTTTTAGAATCACCACCTAACATGATAGAAAAGCTCAAAAACTTCTGCTTGTTTCCTGAGGGTTTCATTTTTCCACACTTCCGCTCTTTTCTGATAACATTACAGTGAAACCAGATCTTAGAAATACTTGCTTTATCCTGTAGGTTTTCTCCTCTGTGAGTGACATCAGAAGATTGTATGCCTGATAGAGGTAGAAACTTATCAGTCTGCCAGTGAGAAAGAGAAAGACTACAAACAGGGATTTCCATTTGGATTTGCCACAAATGATGGGTGAGATGCAACTTACACGGCTCCTGAGACCATATGCAAAAGGAATTTTAACCAAAATAGTCATCCTGATTGGAAGTTTTGTATGTGCAAAGTGCGCTTCACTCAGTTTTTCCTGCCCTGCCCACTTTTAGCCTAACTGTGAAATTCTGGGAAACAGAAACTGAGGGGCAAACCCACAATCCAGGAATGGAAGTTATTGTAGATGGGGCAAATGCTTCTCATTTCTCTTCAGGAAAAGAAAAAAGGGGGTGCCTGGGTGGTTCAGTCTGTTGGGCATCCAACTCTTGATTTTTGGCTCAGATCATGATCTCGGGGTCCTGGGATCAAGCCCCTCATCTGGCTCTGCCCTCAGTAGGGAGTCTGCTTGAGAGTCTCCCTCTCTCTCTGCCCCTCCCCCCTCAAATAAATAAATAAATCTTTTTAAAAAGAAAAAGAAAAAAGGCAGAAAACAAAAGATGCTAAAAGCATAGCCCAAACCAAAGGTCAGCAAACAGAGAACTCTTGGTCCTTCCTTAGTATTTTCGGATTATAGGCTTGTCCCTGGGCTTTATTTCCTTTGCAGGCAGTTCACATGCTGCAGAGAATTCCTAGTTCACAGTTTGATTCATTTAATCCTCAATGGAATCACTTGGGGACCTATTCCAAAATATATATCCATTCCAATCTCAAGATTCTGATTACTTCTCACCCCAAATGTAGGAAATCAGTATTGCTTAAAGCCTTTTTTATAAAAGGGAATATGTTGAATCTCTTGGTTGTGCTGAAAGAAAGAAAATTAGGAGTACTGCTTTTAGGAGTTATACAAATTCTCTTTTGGTCTCCGTAGAAAATTTTTTTAAAAAAAGTATTGGGATGTTGGGTGATCAGTCAGTTAAGCTTCAGCTCAGGTCATGATCCCAGGGTCCTGGGATCGAGCCCCACGTCGTTGGGCTCCCTGCTCAGCAGGGAACCTGCTTCTCCATCTCCCTCTGCTTGCCACTCCCCCTGCTTGTGCGCTCGCTTTCTCTCTCTCTCTCTCTCTCTCTCTTTCTCGCTCTCGCTCACTCTCTCACTGTGTCAAATAAAATCTTTCTATAAAATAATAAAAATATTACCCAGACCCTTTCCTCCATGGACTTAAAATGCCCAGACAATAAAAACGGCCAGGTTGAGTTGTAGGAGTTAAAATGGGGAATCAAGAGCCACAAGAACACATGCAGTAAAAATGTTTCCTTCAACCAGAAAGTACCTGAACAGTCCACTATTACTACCTTCCTGGTGGATTCTTTTTAAGAATTAAGGTATTTTGATGCATCAAAGTGATGCATTTCCTAGTGAATGCATTCGCCTGGATTAGTTAATCTAACCTCACACCTGCCTTCAGCAGCAGGGGGTTCTGAGGGAGCAGAACAAAAGACATGTACATTTTGATCATCCGGAAGCATTGCACACACAGTGGCTTTGTGCGATGTGACAGGAAGGGGCTCTAAGCAAGGGAGAGCCTTCAGGAGGTACTGGGGGGAGAGGAGAGGACCGCCATCTTCGAAGAAGAGACAAACTGTGATTAGTGTATAATTGTTGAATAGGACCTGCCTGCCAAATAATGGGGTATTAATTGTACTTCATGATGTGATCTTCTATAAGGTAAAACATCAAAAAATTCTTTTAAATCTTTCATGATATTCTTTGATATTGTACGAATATCATTTCCGAAATACTATATATGATTGCTTTTATAAACAAAAAGATCTAGTTGGTAAATAAAATTTTAACTTTAGTCTCCACAGAGGATTACCAATAGAAAAATGGAAGTGAGCAGAAGATATAAGAAATGGAAACACTGTGAAATGAGCACATCTCAAGCCACCTCTCAGGGCATTCCGGCTCCTCAGAGAACACTATTGTTGAATTAATCCATGAGTCACACAAAAGTAGGAAAGTTGAACTCTCCCACCCTGAGTTTCCTTAGAGCGCCTTCATGGTCACAGCTGATGTGGTCCAAGCCACCAAATCCTCCCTAGATGTTCAGCTTGAAACCATGATAAATAGCATGTCACCAGATCTGCATTCACTGCGAGGTAACTGCCTACCTCACCATGACTGGTGTAATGGCAAGACCTTTAGAAGCGTCCATTGGAGCAATAATGTCGTGTGTTGTCCTGATCAGTGTCTGAAATACTCTGCCTTGAAGACCTGCTTTATAAAATACATAGTATGAGCTATGATGTAGCTCAGAAGCAGTTTATTTTAAATGATGGCAAAGGAAAAGGATTAGTCCTTTAAATTATTTAAATTTATCTTCACCTATAATATGCCTCAGATGACGTGTTCTGCTGTAATAGGTAAAAACGGTCATAGGTTTCCCAAATTGATAATCCCTTCCCACACATAGCAACACACATATACCTTTTTCTTTCTCTTTAAAAATACTGTTAAAATGTTTATGGTTCTTCAGGATTACATGTTGAGCTGGGATAATAAATATGTATAAATATGCAGATGCTCTATCGAATCATTCCTTATGCCATTTGTATTTTCCAAGTTGTATAAGATAACCTTTGTGGCTTTCAGAAACATCTTCTCACACCCTAGGGGGCAAATTACCTCTATTTTCATTTCCTTTAGAGTTAGATCATTTTATAATTAAGAACTTATTGAAGCAGATTCTCCCCATGTGTAAGTTACTCCCTGGGGAGTAATTTATGCAAAGAATGCCTCTGACTTAATATCATAGAAGCCTAACAGCTGTACAGTGGATACCTGGTATTTTTAGTCAATTTTGTAGTCATTATAAAGAATCCACTGTTTGAAAGGTTATCACTAAAAAAAAAAAAAAAAAAGGTACAAATAATGTATAGTGTCATTCGAGTTTTTCAAATAAGATTTTTAATAAAGGAATATTAACATGGTCTGTTATAATTCTTGTCCAATAGCATTAGAAATACCAGCTAACAGTAATTCTGATGCTGATAAAGACTGACATTTTGTAGCTCTTTACTATTTGCCAGGCTCTTCTACATAAAATATCTCATTTAATCCTCACAAATCTATGACATTTGTCAGCTAAACCTTATAAGCCAGAGAACAAAATAAGAATTTGATCTCGGCCATGGACCCAGTCATTAACAGATTAGAGACAGGAATCTAGGAAAACAGAATAGAATTAAATCTCACATTTTTTTCCCATATCACAAAACCGTGAAAACAAATACCAGTTCTTCTCATCTGAAACCTGAAGAAACAGAACCAATATAAATAGTTAAGCTAATAACTGTTTTAGTTGACTTTGTCTCATCTCCTGATGTTTTTATCATTATCTCTTTAGCTGGTGCTATTGGAATAATATCAGAATTCAAAATTGTGTTCATATCGTATCCCTGAGGTAGGCGGAGAAAGGGTTACTGGACAAAGAATCGAGAAAATTGCCTAAATTCTAGTTGCCATCTCCCAAATCAACTCAAGGGCATCATTAACCATTTGGATCCTCAGTTTTCTCATATGAAAAATAGGGCCATAATGCTAATTTTTTGCTTACAAAGATGACTTGAACTTATTGTGAAATTCTTGATTTCAAAAAATTGAATATGCTCTCCTAAAGCTAAGTATTATCTTTTTTAAAAAATGTAAAACAATAAGAAAAAGAGGGTTATGTCTTACATTTATGTGTTTTGTATATTCCAGGGTGAGAAACTGTAGAAAAGCATCCAAATGGCAGATTGATGTACAAAGCATTTTGAGGCATATTTTGCATAATTATTTTAAATTGGGAACGGGAATAGCAGCTCTTCCTGGTGTGTACAATTTTAACAACACTTAGAATACTACCAGAGACATAGGAATTACTACATTCTAAATAAAGTTTATCTCATGGATTCATCCATAACCTCGATGCTGATGACTTAAAATCATCCTTCCAAAAGGTTCTATCTACAGGTGCCTACCCGTGCACACAGGCGAGCTGGAAATCCCATGCCCCACCATATTCCACAAAGCAGTTGCCTTACCAATAACCCCATTTGTGTCAAACCTGCTATGGAACCTAACCCTCAAGGGTGAAGCTAGAAGTCACCTTTTGTTCTCCATCGATTTCTACCTGTGTCCTTTCTTTCATTGATCCTGATTGAACTATCTTTCTGTTTGTTTCTTCCTCTCCATTTCTCCTGCCATGCATGTAGTCCACACTTTCATCTCCTAACGCAAGGTTTGGAATAGCTTTTAATTGGTCTTCTGCTTATTTGTGGTTAGCTGGCTGAACCCACCTTTCTAAGGGACCCAAACCCCTTCTTCCATCATGTCTTCACCCTGTTCCCTTCCTTGGATCCTTATGGCCAGCAGTATCAGGTGAAAATTCCTCTGCCTAACTCTCAGGAGCTCCACAGTCCCATATCACTTCCCCTCCCCAACCACATGGCCCTCGTTTCCAGTGGAGCCCAGTTGTCTGTCCCAGCGCTCACCAGCCAGTGTCGTTCCAGACCGCTTCTATTCCATTCTGCTGGCAGAAATGCCCTTTGCCCTTCACATCAGCCTAACCTCATGGTACACAGTCTTCAAAATCAGCCCAAATGTCTTCATCTCCACGAAATTATTTTGTTTGTATTGAAGTCCTAGTAGCCACCTGTTTTTATCATTTTCCCTGGATTTCTCCATGTATTAATTTTGTTGTATTAGTGAAATTATTTGTGTCATAAATAGATCATATCTTGTGCCAACAACTTTTATTATTTTCATGGTCATGTGGAGTATGCTCAATAATATTGTCACCGTTGACGTTTTCACAGTGAACTAGGAGTTTAGAAAACTTCTCGTACCTGGTTATATTTTTCAGTCTTAGAAAAACAAAGCAAACAGTGGTAGATAGCTGCCCTTTCACTCACAAGAAACATCAGGAAGCCTTTCAAATAGTGGCAGGCAACCCCACCCCAGGGTCCTCAAACACGAAGGTCATGCCGGGAGAGGTGGGGAGGGAGACAGGAGAGCAAAAGGAAGAAGCTCAAAATGTCTCTTTTCCCCTTTCAGCACAAATTGAAGTGATACCATGCAAAATTTGTGGCGATAAGTCCTCCGGGATCCACTACGGAGTGATCACGTGTGAAGGCTGCAAGGTAGGAGACTTCAACACAGCACTGCCCACAGCATCGTGTTTGCCTCGGGCATCCGTATACCTCCCCGTGCACGTGGTGACATCTTTTTAAAGAGGGCCCGCTGAAGGATGCTTGTGCCTACTGCTGACATGTGGGAATTTCTGCTTGGTGTGTGGGTGGATTGGTTTTCTGTTCTTTGGCCTTTCAGCTTTTTCGTGATTGCTTACCTGGTCAGCAGCTACTTAAAAATGGATTGGTATTTAAAAGCTTGAATTAGTCACATTTACAGAGAAAGAAATACAGCTTCTTGCTGTTTTAACAGTATTATCTTGAGTAAACTCAAGGGCATTGATTACTAGGTAAAACAGCTAAAGGTTAAAGATGGCAAGCCAATGGCCTAGATTTATTTATCTGCTTGAGAAAGAAGTCAGAGGTAACAGTTGCAATATGCATATGGCCATCCTTTATTCTCACATTCCAGAAAAATAAAAGTAGAAGCATGGAATGTCAGAAGTGTACCAGATAATCTCTAAATCAATTAAAAATTATCTGCCCCAACCTCATTTTTCAATGAGATAATGAGGTGTAAACAAGATCATATCACTTGGCCAATGTCACTGATCTCGTTAGTAAAAAAAAATACGGCCCAAAACACAAGATTTTTCATTCTCAATCCAGTGTTCCTCTCCAAGGAGAGGTTCAACCAACCCTACCAAAGACAAACGAGTTCCTATGAGGAAGTTGCTCTTAAAATATGAAGTTGAAAATAGCAGTTAACATAGACCTAATCTGAAATAAGAGAAACTTGAAAGTTCACAGTAAGTTTTTAAAATTCTTCCTTAGAAAGAAAAAAAAAAAAAAAACAAGCAAGAGACTAAATACCACGGAGGAAATAAAAAACAATTCCACACCTAATTTCAAAGGGCAAAATGTCACAGAACAAACAAAATGCAGCTACACTCTGCGAGTGAAAAGTGATATGTTGGCAAAGTTAATGGTGAAAGCAATCATATTTTTGATCAAAGATGGAAGCAGAGTGAATCATTAATTTAAGATCAGTAGACTGGGGGCCCCTGGCTGGCTCAGTTGGTAGAGCACACGACTCTTGATCTCAGGGTTTTGAGTCCGAGCCCCACGTTGGGTAGAAAGATTACTTAAAAAAATAATTAAAAAATGTCTTTTAAATCAGTAGACTGAAGGAGATGTAGCACAATCATAAATTCTAAGAACCAACCTTAATCCTAACAGATTCAAATATATTTGAAATAAAACATACCATAACCATCAAATAGTGCTATGTAAAAAACAGGCAGTGTCTTCATAAGAGTCTCCAAAAAGTATGATTCCTGGAATTGAAACGGGAGCAAAGAAAAGAAAAAGAAATAAATGAAAATAAAGTGGGAAAAGGATGCAGAGAGGGAAGAATAACATGAATGTAACTAACCCATTGACAGCCTGCTTCAAAGGTGATTAGTGATAATCCATATTTGAACATCACGAGACATGCCTTGCATTCTGTTCCTCTGCAGGCCTACAATTGAGAATCGCATGTTATCACACCTTAATGCAATTGTTTCCAATTCATCAGAAGAAACAATAAAGCAAAATTAGAAAAACAATTTTTTACTCTCCTTAGAGTAAGTTATTACTACCTCTGGGAGGTGGACAAATAGTTTTCTTCATAAACGCTAATAATTTTAGAATCTGAACCCTCCAGGGAAAGCTTTTCCACCACTGGGTTGGTTTATTATGCAATTTTAAGGCCTCTGGTCTAGTTTACAAAGAATCCACCAAATACATTTTTTTAGACCAGTGTCAAAGTGTGGCTGTTTTGTGTTTCATTGTATAAGCTCTATTAAGAAAATGCCTGCTTTCAAAATATGAGCTTATGTTCATGTTAACAAGCAAAACATTTTAAACAGTAATTTCCAGAAGATTTAACTATGGAACACATATATTCCAACAGGTCAATAGTCAGAAACAAGTATGTAGGTTCCTGTCATCTTTTCTATTTAAAGGAAGAAGACACAATCCTAGAAATGACACTGCTGTTCGGAAGCATACTCTGAAGTTGTAGCCAAAATGACATTGTACACGACACTACTTTTTTTTATTTCCTGGGAAAACCCACATGTGTAAATATGCTGCATTTTTCTCCAAATAGAAAACTCAAGAAACTCTGTTCAGAATAAGATGTCAGAATCCCCACGTTCAGTATCAACCTCTGAATTTTCATAATACGGTTCTTGAGTCAACATAAACAACCCATTTCAAATAACCTCAATTCAGCTTGTGCACTTATTCAAATTCCTCCTCATTCAATAAAATTTGAAACAGAATCTCTTTTTCATGCCAAAGACCTCATTTGCAATAATGAGCAACAGATAAGCAAGAAATGCCTCGTAATTAATGTCAAATTGCCTTAAATTAGGACTGTAGCTGTGACTTCAAAAGTCTTCTCTGTCAGCTCTTTTGCTAAGTGGCACTAGAGTATCCAAAGATAAAAACCACCAATTCTTTCTTAAAATGTAAATTCCAAATCCTCTTTTATCAAGACTGATGGGCTGAAGTTATGGCTTCTGACAGCTTTGATGGTACAGATCTTCCTTGACCTACATGGGGGTTATGTCCCTACAAACTCAGGGTGAGTTGAAAATATCTTAAGTCAAAAATGCATTTCATACACTTAACCTACCCAACATCATGGCTTAGCCTAGCCCACCTTACATGTGCCTGGAACACTAATACTAGCTTATAGTTGGGCAAAATCATCTAACACAAAGCCCATTTTATAATATAGTGTTGAATATCTTATGTAATTTATTGGATACTGTACTGAAAGTGAAAACCAGAATGGCTGGGAGTGCATGGGGTTGTTGACCCTCGTGATCACCAGTCTGACTGGGAGCTGGGGCTGCAGCCCTACCCAGCATCACAAGAGCGCACCAGACCGCCTCTCACTAGCCTGGGGAAAGATCCAAATTCAAAATTCAATGTATGGTTTCTACTGAATGCGTACTGCTTTCACACCATCTGTAAAGTCAAAAAATCATAAATCGCACCATTATATGTTGGGAACCATTTGTCCAGTTCGAATGAATTCATGGAGCTCTTTAAAATAGAGCTCACATCCAAGCTCCCAGGGATTAAAATGATGTATTCCCTATACAAATGGTTCCCAACATATTATCTAAGTAATACACATGGATCTGTGGGCACCAAACTACTCCTTGATTTGAATGGCTTGAGGCTTACAACACAAAACCGGCTGGCATTTTTTCTCTCTAAAAAGATACCAGGCTACACATCCATTTCTGAAGTTCTTCACAAGAGTGGCCAAGCTCTCTTCACGTGCCACACCATGCCATATGAGAGCCCCAAACTAAAGGAAAATCGATAATCTTGATCCTCTTTAAACTTTTTGGGGTGTTTTGCATTAATGTTGATCCTTAATATAATGTGTTAAAATATTACTTATCCTGATTAACAAGTTTTTTGGCTATTCTTAAATTTTGTGGCCAAGATGGTTGCCTCACTAGCTGCAACCCTAGTCCCAACCCTGCTCTATCCTTCTGTTGATAATTGAGGAAACCCAGATTTTGCCCTGTAGGGTTTTCTGTAAGATAACTAATCCATAACTCAGCTATGGATTTATTTAGGAGGGTAGTGTATGGTCCATGGCAGTTAAATTTGTACCAGAAAAACCCAAACTTACTTGAATGAAAACCTCGTACATCTCCCTAGCCTGAAGCCAAGCAAAGAGCATGAGTTCAGCTTTTATTTATTGCTTATTTTTATTGAAGACTTTATATACTATATTTCCTTTTTTAATATGAGGTTAATTATAAGGCACATCGCTGGTTTAAAAAACAACCTTCCCAGGGCGCCTGGGTGGCTCAGTTGGTTAAGCGACTGCCTTCGGCTCAGTTTATGATCCTGGAGTCCCGGGATCGAGTCCCGCATCGGGCTCCCTGCTCAGCGGGGAGTCTGCTTCTCCCTCTCCCTCTCTCCGTTTGTGTTCCCTCTCTCGCTGTGTCTTTCTCTGTCAAATAGATAAATAAAATCTTTTAAATAAATAAATAAATAAATAATAAATAAATAAATAAAAAATAAATAAATATAAATAAAAAACAACCTTCCCAGATGCATTCTGGCCAAATTTAAAATTTTTCAAATAGGTAAAAATGCATCTTAGAAACTAGGAAGATCGTGGTACATGCTGCGCCTGCCCTCAGTACGGCTATTATGACCAACACCCCAAGTTCCTCACCCCCACAGCACTTACCATAAGGTTGTGTTATCGTCCCCATCACGTTTTGTCCTACTTGGCTTGGCAGTGACACTGTCCTTTGCCATGCCTTCTTCACTCACTGCTCTTTGAGGGCAGGAGCTCTGTTCTGTTTTTCTTTGTATAGAACAACACAGGTCACAAATGTCTTTAGTAAACATTGATTAAATGAATGAATGAAAGATACCTTCAGCTCTCTGTCGATAGTACATATTTCCCCCCAGTAGAAACATCTGTAAGCTAACCAAGGAGAAGTGTCCAAAAAAAAAAATTTTTTTTTTAATTAAACTCCGTTCCAGTCACTGTAGAAAATGTAGCAAAGATGTAAGTTAATTATCTCCATTTTCTTTCTTATAAATCGATCTCCCTCCCATTCTCTTTTGGCTTCTAGGGCTTCTTCAGGAGGAGCCAGCAAAACAATGCCTCTTATTCCTGCCCAAGGCAGAGAAACTGTTTAATCGACAGAACCAACAGAAACCGTTGCCAACACTGCCGACTGCAAAAGTGTCTTGCCCTGGGAATGTCGAGAGATGGTGAGACACTGACTTCTTGTTTCTTACTTGAAGGTTTTCACATGGATGCTTTGCTGGAGTCTATTTAAACCACCAGAATGATTCTAGACAAAGGGAATTGGGGATACAAAGAAAAGAAAACGATGTGCTGGTAGTGCATGAAGAGGAAAAGTAAGAACGTATAAAAACATTGTATTGCCTCTGAAGTAGGAAGAAAGGAAAGACTTCACTATAACTCAGGGAGCAACCTGTGCTAACAAGGTTTGGTGAGAGCCACAGAGGCCTAGGTTGAAACTTATCTAGGTTTGCCCACGCATGAGCGGTTTCCTAGGATGTGAGATTTTCAGAGCTGAAACCAGGGAGAGTTTCAGGCAAACTGGGACCATTTGGTCACTGGGTAAGTCTGACAGGTACACAGGTTGCTTGGTATGTGGAGATGTTAAGGAACAGCATGCATTTCTGTAGGAAGCCCAGAAGTTCTACTACTGGGCATGGACTTTTGTGAAGCATCATGAAAATTGCAAAGGCTATAACAGAAGTCCAAGTCCTAAAAGGGCTGTGTGGGTGGTGTCCTTCTCATAATATGGCCCAAATGGGTGAGGTGGGTCCCCAACTGAATTTCTTAGATTAATGAAAGAGAACAAATAAACTCACACAAGGAATTTCATCTAGTGTTGCTTCCATTTTTAAGCACTCATCTCAACTAATTATTCCCCCACTGACTTTGGCTACAGCACTCCTGTATCAGGTTGTGAGCAACCCTGAGTCCTGGTGGCATTTCTGTCTTGTTCTCACTGTATCCTCAGGGTCTGGTTAAAAGCAGGCACCTATTTAGGTTTGTTGAATGAACCGTGGAATTCTCTTTTACCTGGAGCCTGAGACACAGACAGTACCCCTGGACTTTTTCTCTTTATGTGAATCATTGTGGACTCTCTACCTCTGGTCACACTCCGTCTAATGAAGTTCAAGGTAGTATGAATGAGAGGGAGGGAGGGAAGGAAGGAAGGAAGGAAGGAAGGAAGGCAGGCAGGCTGGCTTTCATACTTTAAAGAAATATGGGTAATTGGCATGCACCATCTCTTGGTATAAAGGGATTTTATGAGTTACTGTGAGCCTTTTACTCATTTGAATGAAATCAGTTCTCCATAAGTCTTGATATCTAAACATATAAACTGCTTACTTCTTAGCTTGCATTCTCAGAATACTTATATCATAAATTTTTGTTTACCTTTTTTCTACTTCCCAACACACCTAACTTTTCCTTGAGTAAAAGTATACCCAGGAGACAAATTTGACCAAAAACATTGAAAGAATCTGACTTTGAGCCCTTCAGTTTATAGGTAGCTTCTAAAGTTGCAGAGATAGAAGTTTCCAAAACTTTTCTATTAACTGACTTTTTGTTTGTTTTTCTAGACTTGCTAACTGTGTAGACTACTCCTAGGGTAAATCTATTGCACTGTGTACTCCCACATAACTAAAGTGAAGAAGGTGGAGGATGGGGATTTAGTGGTTTTAAGGATTTATTTGGTGAAATTGTATGGGAACTTGAGTTGATGATTTTATACCTCATTTTCACCATAGTGAGGCAGCATATTAATTGACAGTATATGAATTGGCAGGATATATTAATAATTGAGCAAAAAGAATAAGCCATTGGTTATTTGTATTTGTTACTTCTTCCTACAATAAAAGAAAGTATCTCTTTTGGAAGGGCAGGTCTTGGGAGTCCATGCTGGTGAACAGAATTATGCACAAGAAATAGGCAATGTTCTCAAAATCTAGGAGATTGTCTGAATCCCATGGCATAAAAGAAATTGTTGGGAGGAAGGGTTATTTAATGGACAGAGCCCCAGTCTACTCTCAAGGGGGAAGAAATTTACTGCACATAAACTTGCAGGTAACAGCAATACAATGTCTAGGGATCCTGGGGATGCAGGATAATGATCCATCTTAGATTTAGGTCCAGAGACAGTCCTGAGGCTTCCAGAGACATCTTCAAAAAGATGTCCTAAACATGTCTTATGTCAAACTAATAATGAGGAGAAATGCTCAGGGATGGGAGTAGTGGTTGGGAAGGAGGCTAAGAGGCTCCAGCAGAAGCAAAAGATGATTCTTTCTAAGGGAAAACGATTCTTCTTGACTACATTATGTAGAGGAAGTTTCATCTAAACCTTCATCATAAAGGGAACCTTATAGCAAATAAATTATATCAATGCCAAGGTATCTGACTAGGTTTAATCTTTTGATATGTAATGCCTTGTTTGTGGGTTGATGATTTCAAAAGCCCTAAAGTTATGGTTAATTATCTATGTCTAGTTAGGACTCAAGAATGAGAGGTGGTACTTTCCCTGCCACTAATTTATTATACTTAGCTTCTACTGATCAGGCAAGTATTTTCAAGGTGCTTCAGTGGTAGTACCAGGAGCCAAGGTAAAATGCCCTCACACCTAACTTCTTTCCACGTACACCTTGCCCATCTTCCTTCAGACAAAAAGTGGCATCTTCATTTTGCTATTTGCATTTGCTTTCTATCAATTATACGTGGCACCAAGAATGTTTATTTCACCTAACCTGGTCGCCAAAGCAACATGGCTTCTTATAGATAGATAACTTGATATAACTGTTAAAATCACTGAACTTTCATTATTTCCTGAATTTCCACTTCTATCGTGGTTTATCAGTCAAGGCCCATATATGAGTAGACAAAAAACTCAATAACAAATTTGCCCACCAAATCTTCTCCACCATCTTTTTTTATTTTTCTTTTTAATGGACCCTTCACAAACGTTAGTTGCAGGATTCTTCAGGATAACTGTTTCCAACTATACTACTACAAACAGACAAAACCCAGAAAAAAAATGCTTGGTGTCAGTAGGAAGATTTGGGGCCCCAAAGAGAAAGCATGATACTCACCTTGCAATAACTGAGTGTGTGCCCTCCTAAATGACATGCATCTGTGAAAAAACAGGAGCTGCCCTACAAGGACAGGTTTAACAGATGAGGCTTCTACTTCTCCAGAATGGCATTGTCCAATATCCAGAATGGTATCCACATGTCCCTATTTAAATTTAAGTTTAAATTTAAATTGGATAAAATTAAATTTAATCTTTAATTACGTTTAAAATTCACCTCTTCACTCACACTAGCTATATTTCAGCTAGTGTGTGTTTCAATAGCCACATGTGGCTTGAGGCGGCCATCTTGGAAAGCGTAGAGCACATTCGAGCATCACAGGAAGTTCTGCTGGGAAAGGAGAGGGATGAGAGAGAATAGTTTTAAATTATGGATAGGGTTGGGTAGGTTGAATCTGATCTTCTCTACAAAGCTTAGAGCACTCTAAAAAAAGGCACATCCTTGGAATTGAAAAGAGTTAAATTAAGACCGGTTTCCTTGGTAAGCAGCAAGATGTAAGCATAGAGAACTTTACAACCAAAAGATGGTAAGATAAAATAACTTCCAAAATGACTATGTTAGTTCTACAGTTGGGTTCTCTTGAAGCCAAAAACCCATATCCAGATGTCATGGGTTGGTGAGTAGAAATCTTCAAAGAATCTGACTTTGTTTTGTAATTACTCCAAAAAGCTTCTGTTCCATTTAGAATCCCACAATCCAAATAAATATGAAAAGATTCCCAATATTTTGCATAAAATTGTTCTTTGCTAGTGTGGGATCAAGATGAGTGATAAGAGCATATCATAAGCAAATACCATCATCCCTGAATATTTATAAAGCACTTGTGATGTATACAGAATCATGCGAGTTTGAGAGCTAGCAGTTTAACAAGTGGCTGCCTCTATACTCAAGTGAACATCATCAACAGAATAATTCAAGTTTGAGAGGGGCAAACACTTAAAATATGTGCCATTCTGATTAATGAGTAGTGGTAAGAAGAATGCTAATACTTGAAAATATAATAGTAATATGGCTTTTGTTAGAAATAGGCCTATTAATACAACAAATTTTTTTTTTACAAATGGTGACAAGGAATTATTTATATATATATAAAATGTCAGGAGGGCGCCAGAACTTAGCCTTTTAAGGAGAGTTTTCAGTAGATTTATTTGTTCCATGTACTGGAATCTTTTTCCCCAAATATGTCACTACTTTTGTTACAGGAAGGGGCACAAAACTGAAACACTGGCTCACCGAAGTTTCTGAAATGAATGGAAAATTTATTCTAAAATAGTATTATAGTAATTGTCAGCAACGTTCTTGATTTAGGATGAAGACGGATAATTCCAAAATGTAGGAGAGCTTTAAGTTGTCTCTGAAACTATTTCAGTTTGTTCGTTGACCTGGTAAGTCAGTACCTTGGAAAGGGCATAACTATTTACCACTGGGTTTTCAGAAGTTTACCAGGGCAGAGGTCTTGACAGCATACTTATTTGACATCGTTTGCTTTGATTATGAGATCTATGGTTAAGAGCAGATTTCTGGACCTAAAATTATTTAATGTAGGGTCTTAACTGGGTTCACTCATTCATGGGCCGCTGGCTATAGGTCAGTCTGTGCCTCCGCTGAAGGTGGAAAGCCTTGTCTGGAAAGATCGAGGTGGCTGGGGCTGGGCTTCACAAACCTTATCCTCTAGCAAGCTAGTTGAGGCACGTCCTTTTCCTGGTGAGATATTCAATCACACAAACACCTCTGAAGCCTCTGTTTGTGTCACATGTCTATCTCCCATTGGCCCCAAGCAGGTCACATGACCCTGAGACAAGGGTGGGACAGGGGGCCTGCGGAGAATGAAAGCGCCGTGAGTATTTGGGGGGGGCGGGGAATAGGTAAGAGGAATCAGGGTCATCAAAGCAATCAATCCACCGCAATGTATATTTCACCTAAATAGAGAGTGTATGGAAATCGGAAGCAAGGTTTAAATGGAAACGGTTTTAAAAAGAGACATTGCATTTATGTCTTCATGAGAGAGGAGTTTCTCCCCGGTTGTTTTTTCTTTATAGATTTTAAACAAACAAATGCAAAACTATTCTACTAAAGTAACTCAGAAAGTAGATCTACTCCATGGGGTGCCTGGGTGGCTCAGTCAGTTAAGCATCTGCTTGGGGCTCAGGTCATGATCTTAGGGTCCTGGGATCAAGCCCCACATGGGGCTCCCTGCCCAGGGGGAAGCCTGCTTCTTCCTCTCCCTCCACCTCTCCACCCTGCTCATGCTCGCTCCCTCCCTCCCTCCCTCCCTCCCTCTCTCCCTCCCTCTCTCTCTCTCAAATTTAAAAAAAAAAAAAAGTAGATCTACTCCAGCCAAAATAAAATTTTGATCTACAATAGATAGAAATTTTATATCCACCTGCATAGCTCTGTAATAAATGGCTGTACTGAACCTACATGAATGCAAAGAACAGGTTAGCAAATAAAGAAGGGTGTCAGTTAATTTCTTGGGGGGGAAAACGTTCTTCTTTCTGAATCAAAAGTTATCATGGTTTATTTTTTCTTATACAAAAAGTTTTTTCCCGAAGGAATTTATATGTATATAAAACATATAAATTTACGTATTTATGAAATTATTATAATGTTATATATGTTATTTGTAAAGATATAATATAAAGGTACAAAGAATGCTTTCCCTAAAATTTTCTTTAGAATATGGTCCATGGACAAACTGGAAATATCATAGCACATAAATGTGTGTCTGAGAAACAGAATCTAACAAAGACCGTTTCTCTACCAACAAAGTTAAACACAATGATCTAAATGATTCCAGACTCTCTAAAAATGACAGTTGAGGTGGTAAGGGGAGTTTGGTGTGAATTAAACATATGAATTGTCTTCAGTCAGAAAACTTACTATATAATCACCCCTTTGTTTTTCTATTTAGGCAGCACCAGAACTTAGTCTTTTCAGGAGGATTAAGGAGAAACAGGAAGTTTGGGCTGCTCTAAATCCAGCCTTCATAGCCACAACCTTCCAGCAGGCAGGCAGGAGGAAGACACATGTCCCCACGCTCAGAAGTATAAGTGGCACTTCCATTTACTTCCTGCCACCCAGAACTTAGTCACATAGCTGCACCTGCCAGTGAGGGAGGCTAGGAAATGTGGTCTCCATTCTGAACAGCCGATGCTTAGATAGAATTTGGTAGCTCTGTAACCCCCAGAAGGAGATAATGAACATTGATGGAACCTGGCAGGGGACAGGGGTGTTGGGAAATGGTAGCTCTTTCACAGTAGGCAGTCTCCTCTGAGGACTCTCTGTGCTGGAGAGCTCTTCAGCGCTTCCTCGTTTAGTTTTTCTCAGAAATTAAGCTCCCCAACGCTAGTGACTGAATCCAGGAATCGGACCTGCTTCTACCTCCACTTTCTTCTTTTTACATTCCCTGGGCTCCCAATAACAAAAGGTGATGGGGGAGGGGGATGCCTGGGTGGCTCGGTCCATTAAGCATTCAACTCTTGGTTTCTGCTCAGGTCATGATCTCAGGGTGGTGAGATCAAGCCTGGAGTGAGCTCCACGCTTGTCCCTCTCCCTCTGCTCCCCTCTCTGCTCACTTCACTCTCTCTCTCTCTCTCTCTCTAAAATAAATTAATAAATAAAATCTTTTCTTAAAAGAAGGTGATGGGAACATTGTCAGGAATGAAAAGAAAATGGAAACTCAGAGGGGAAACTCCATGTTTGTCACAGTGCCCACCATTAACATGAGCTGAACGACGGAGTGTTTGATGATTCAGACAAGATGGCCCCTTGGCTTAAAATAGTCACAGCCTAAACTGGGAGTTTAGGAAAACTAAAAAAGCTTGTGAGGAAAAATGTCAATATCCATAGCAGTTCAGGAGGTTAAGCTCTCCTAGTTAAGAAACAATGAATTCAGATCAAAGCACCATCAGATTACTCTGTGACCACTTACAGAGCCTCTTCCTCCTTTTTCCTTAGAATGCCTAAGGATTTTTCCAGAAGAGATGGGCAATATAAAACTTGAGGGTGGTAGAACAAGAAAGGAGGGGTAACAGTGGGATCACTTGCCAAGCACTGGATATACATAACTGCTATTTTCCAAAGACTCTTCGAATTTGGTCCCAAAAGCGAACTGAAGACAAATGCTTGCTTAAAATCGTGTTTATCACCCTGTGCCACATCCTTAGTCTTACCCAATATGCTATTTAGAAAATGTGAAATACGGGATGCCTGGGTGGCTAAGTCAGTTAAGCATCTGCCTTCAGCATAGGTCATGATCCCCAGGTCTTAGGATCGAGTCCTGCATGGGGCTCCTTGCTCAGCGGGAGCCTGCTTCTCCCTCTGCCTGCCACTCTCCCTGCTTGTGCTCTCTCTCTCTCTCACAAATAAAATTTAAAAAAAAGAAAAAATGTGAAATAATAGGACCCCATCCAACAATCTGGTAACCCTAGTGCTTAGCTGGGGAAGCTAAGAATGAATGTTGGTTGACATTTTTTTTTTAATTTTATTTTATTATGTTAATCACCGTACATCATTAGTTTTTGATGTCGTGATCCACAATTCATTGTTTTCGTTGACATTTTGTTTTTTAAAGATTTTATTTATTTGATAGAGACACAGCGAGAGAGGGAACACAAGCAGGGGGAGTGGAAGAGGGAGAAGCAGTCTTCCCGTGGAGCAGGGAGCCCGATGCGGGGCTCGATCCCAGGACCCTGGGATCACGACCTGAGCCGAAGGCAGACGCTTAACAACTGAGCCACCCAGGCGCCCCAATCCTGGTTCCTTCTTATGTGTGGGGGAAAAAAATCCACAAACCAAAAACTACCAAATAGTGCCTGCTATTAAAATGTCAGCAGGGGCGCCTGGGTGGCGCAGTCGTTCAGGTCTGCCTTCGGCTCAGGTCATGATCCCAGGGTCCTGGGGTCGAGCCCCACATCAGCGGGGGGTCTGCTTGTCCCTCTCCCACTCCGCCTGCTTGTGTTCCCTCTCTCGCTGTGTCTCTCCCTCTCAAATAAATAAATAAAATCTTAAAAAAAAGGAACCAGGATTATGCCTTCTAACTTCATAGCAATAAGAAAGAGCTAAGTTTTGACATTTCTTGGTGGCTTAGAGTTACTCCTCACTATGCACATGAACCAGTCCAGCCCTCCCGAGTGCAGCCTTCGGCCGCATGCGGGCTGCAGATGAGCGCACTCCCGGGCTTCTGGGCGCTAGGACTCCGTGCATGTGCTGTCGAGCCCTGGGCTTGCCCAGATGATAACCCCAAGCGTTCTCTCCCGCTTTTCTCTCTGCCCTCCCGCGCAGCTGTGAAGTTCGGCAGGATGTCCAAGAAGCAGAGGGACAGCCTGTATGCTGAGGTGCAGAAGCACCAGCAGCGGCTGCAGGAACAGCGGCAGCAGCAGAGCGGGGAGGCCGAGGCCCTGGCCAGGGTTTATGGCGGCAGCATCAGCAACGGCCTCAGCAGCCTCAACGGCGAGGCCGGCGGCGCCTACGCCAACGGACACGTCATCGACCTGCCCAAGTCCGAGGGGTATTACAGCGTGGATTCGGGCCAGCCGTCCCCTGATCAGTCAGGACTTGACATGACTGGGATCAAACAGATAAAGCAAGAGCCCATCTATGACCTCACGTCCGTCCCCAACTTGTTTACCTATAGCTCTTTCAACGGCGGGCAGCTGGCGCCAGGGATAACGATGCCCGAAATCGGTAAGTGGGAGTCGCCTCCCAGCTCCCTTTTGGCAGTTCTGCTTTGAAGTCGCCTTGGTCCTGTGGAGCAGGGTCGCGGTCGTAGGTCTAGGTTCGATGGCTTGTGTGCGTGGCTTCTAGTAAAAAACACTGTTTGATCTAAAAATTTTTTGTGATAAACGTCCTTGGTCCCCTGCCCCGTAAAAGTTGATGTCAAGCGAAGGAGGAAGGAAGACATGATCAACAGGAAGATGCTATCTGTAAAGAACAGATGCTCCCTGTCGAATTTGGGTTCGTCACTGAAGGAAAACTGTTATTGGTATAAACAGGAGAATTTCAGCAAGTGTTCAGAGTGATACTATTCAAAATAAAATAGCTAAGGGATGTAGAAGCAGTATGTAATACCTGAATGAACAGGGCTCCAGCTCTTCCTCTAAGATAACTTGGGGCTAGCCAGAAGCAAATGGTACCTCGGTTTCCTTCTTTTTAAAGGCAGACGGGTAGACCAGAAGACCGCTATGTCTCTTGTAAATCTGAATTCAAGAATTCTACCTGGGAATAGAGTCTAAATTCCTGGCAGTGAAAAGAGGGTAGTCTGGAATGTTACAGAACATATGAGCAACCAATAAGTTACACTGAATATTGCCAGCTTTATTTTACCCTGTTAAGCTCAGGAGTCTATTAAATGTTTAACCAGTTGATCTCATTAACTAACTGCCATAAAAATATTGATGTAGGTTTAATACATGAGCCTCCTGGGTCATGAAGTTGCCTGTTAACAGTAGCCTAGAAGAGCTACACGAACAGTGGCTCTACCAGGCTTCATTGTGTTATTTGGTATGGGGGGGGGGGGGGGGGGGAAGCGAGCTAGGCCTCAGGAACCTTGGAGAAGCCTCCTCCTCATATCCTGCCCTGAGAGGTGGCAGAACCAGGCCACCTGAGTTCAGATGCTGACTCTGGCTTATTATTTAAGCTGGAGCCCAAGTTTCTGGATCCCAGTTTGCTCATCTTTCAAAAAGGAAAAGTATTAGTTCCTAGATCACACGGTCGTAGTAAGAATTAAATGAGTTCATACTTGCAAAACAGAGCAATGTTTGACACTCAGCAAGTGTTCAATGGTTATTATTTGCATGCCAGTCACCTTCTCTGTCTAAACTATGAGTAGGAGCCCAAAGCCTACGAGCGTTTTAAATAAAGTTGATGTGAACACATAATGAAGTACATGCCATATGTATCTTGGCTACTTCTACCATCTGGTTGAGGAAGATGTGATGTTACACAGTTACAAAACCTGAAACATTATGTCTCTTTTTTAGCAATTTAGCATGTGACAGTGAGTAAAGAAGTTGTTGACAAAGCACCCGCAATGACATTCACAGCTGAGAGATACAGAAAACTAAGCATCAGCAATCAGCAAACAAATACTCATTTTTATTGCTACCCTTAACCTTGGTTTTTTAACTATGTCACAGGCACTTCACATGCATTTAATTTTCACAAACGTCTTAAAAGTAAAAATATTCCCATTTTACAGATGTGGAAACAGAGGCTTAGGGGTGTCTCATGGCCTTTCCTGGGTCCTTCGGTTCCATCCAGGCAGTCTGATTCCAGTCCTTTTGCTTATCCATTACCCTGCTACCTGCTCAGGGTTTAATATCCACAAACTGCACTGTCAACCAACTGGATCAGTCTTTTAAAGTGGAGTCGCTCCAGGTGCCTGGGGGACTCAGTCAGTTAAGCGTCTAAGTCTTGATTTCGGCTCAGGTCATGATCTCGGGGTTGTGAGATTGAGCCCCACGTCGGGCTCCACACTGGGCATGGAGCCTGCTTAAGGTTCTCTCTCTCCCTTTCCCTCTGCCCCTCCCCCTGTCTCCCTCTCTTAAAAAAATAAATAAATAAAGTGGAGTCACTCAGTCTTTCCAAGGAGACATATTAAAAAGAAAAAGAAATAGGCACCATTTTTTGCTTTTATCCTCCTTCATATCTAAATATCTGAGTCTGGTCTTGATTTTGAATATACGTATAAAACATAATGAGGCAGAAATTCATAATCATTGGGCAGTCTTCTGCCCCATACCCCAAAGGAAAGGCTTCTAAGAATTCAGGAACCACAATTTCTTTGTGATTTAGAATCAGTTGGAAGTATTAGGGAGAGAGAACTACAGCCAAAGCCATCAAGTCTGGGTGCGCATCTCCCAGTAGCTTTTCCTCTCTGGCCCTCAGTCTATTTATTAATGAACTGATGCATTTGGACTAGATGATTTCAAAACTCGTCCAGAGTTTCTACAGACATCAACACCCAGAAAAAACTAGCATATATTTTTCCTATTTCTCCATACCATTAGTATTTAGGGATCTCTAGCTACGCTGTGAAGTTTTGGGGGTTTCTTCCATCAGACTTTGAGGGATGCAACTGGCTTGCCCTGCTGCTATTCCCAAGTTTAGCAGGCTCCCAAACCTAAGTAGTGACTTGGTTCACATTTCGTTTGAACAACAGTGCCATCTAGTGGACACAAACTGCTGTGGGTGTCAAAGGCAGATAACCTATGACAAGCCACAGAATTGCGGTACACTCTTCTTTCTTGCACCATCCAAAAAACTGTCGCTCATTGTACTAAAACACCACGTCCGCAGCAATACCGTTGAGCAGAAAAGCATCAGTGGTATGGGATGGTGGTGAAGAACTCTGGTTCTAAAGCTGAATTGCCTGAGTTCAAAACCTTCCTTTCCCGACAGCAATTTCCCTAATCTCTTTGGGTCTGTTGTAAACCTGGAACAATAGTCCCACAAGAGGGTGTTGATGAAGTGAGTTAATGTTCATAAGTTCTTAGGAGGGCACCTAGCGAGCGTAGGCTGTACTATTATTATTAATGTAATTGGTATTACAATGTGATTCATATCATTATAATTAATAACACTAGTGGTTATTATAAGTAATATAATTACCTTTTCTTGAGCACCTGCACTGTGCTGAGCAAGGTCCTCCTTTTAATTCTCATCACAGTTGTATTGTGCCTATCACGGAGGTAGCCGTATGTCCATTTTACAGATGAAAAAAGAAAAGGCTCCAAAGTTACAAAACCTGTAAAAAAGCAAAATAAGCGGGCGCCTGGGTGGCTCAGATGGTTAAGCGTCTGCCTTCGGCTCAGGTCGTGGTCCTGGAGTCCTGGGATCGAGTCCCGCATCGGGCTCCCCACTCTGTGGGAAGTCTGCTTCTCCCTCTGCCTCTCTCTCTCTCATGAATAAATAAATAAAATCTTTAAAAAAAAAAAAAAAAAAAGCAAAATAAGCATGTGAGCTCAGGTCTGAGTAACATCAGAAGCCATTCTTTGGACCATTATGCTCTATGTCCTCCCACCAAACAAAGGGAACCCCTCACAAGTTAATTGGCATTCATACAGCAAAACATGCTCAGGGTTTGCTGCCTGTCTGCCATCCTTCTAGGTGGTACAAAGAGCGCCCAGAGTGAGAATGCTGACATTTTGACCTGCCTTGATTAATGAGCATCTATACTAATCTGGCTGGTGGCAAGCTGTCACAGAAAGAACTCTGTGCAGACAAAATAGAAAATCTGATTTTAGCCACATTCTCACTGGGTGAATTGAAGGCGATAGGACACTAAAGAATTTTTGAACATCATTCTTGGCTATTAGAAGCCCTGGTCTGCTTCCCCTGGTTTCTGAAGGAATAATGAGCTGTGTACAAGCAGGACATTATTCTGATATTGAGTTTATCATAAAAGCAGCTGTTTTTTAAAACCAGTTTTGGGGGCGCCTGGGCGGCTCAGTTGGTTAAGCAACTGCCTTCGGCTCAGGTCATGATCCTGGAGTCCCGGGATCGAGTCCCATATCAGGCTCCTTGCTCAGCAGGGGGTCTGCTTCTCCCTCTGACCCTCCTCCCTCTCATGTGCTCTCTCTCTCTCATTCTCTCTCTCAAATAAATAAAATCCTTATTAAAAAAAAAAACCAGTTTTGGGAATAGTTCATGTAGAATATGGTCTTACAGCTTGGAATTAATTTAATCAAACCACATGTGTAAGAACCATGAAACAACTGTATAAGCAATAGTAGACTCGTCCCAAAAAGTGAGTTAAAGGAATGTCATGAGAGTCAGGAATATTCTCCAGAAAATCCAAGCTTATCTTTCTAAAAATATACCAAAGAAGCTACAAACTTCTTAGGTTTGTATGGAGAGAAGTCTAGAAAATGCATGTTAACCTTTTTGAGCCTCAGAGGTGGATAGTGAAGAAATCATCCCATTTTGCAGATGAAGAAATTAAGGGATTTCTCTAGAACACAGAGTTAGGTGACAAAGCTTAAATTCTGATGTAGATAACTCTACTACTCTAGACTACCAGGCATTCTTTGGAAAACATATTTTTGAAATGTGCCAGGCCTTCAAGACCAGCAGATCATGGCTCCTGCCCTCACCAGCTAAGAGCCAGACATGAGAACAAACTATTGCAATCCAGTGTGTCATATACTGTAAGTCTTGGACATGATGGTACCACAGACCCTCCTGGAGGTGAGGGAGATGGGAGGTATTGCTTACTCTGAGCCATATCTCTTAACAGAAATGGTTTATTCTCATGGTCTTGGAAATAGAAAACAAAATGCGGGTAAACAAACAGAAAAATACGAAACATTTCAAGAATTATATCCTTGGGTTTCTCAAAAATCCCGTAGGAGGAAAAGTCATGAAATAAGACAAGGACGAAAGTAAGCTGCAAATTAATATTTAGGCAGGAGTATTAACTGGGCTTAGCTGGAACTTTATTTCAAGCTGGCGTGAGGATGCGTTGTATCTTCGGGGATAAAATTTTGCAGTTGTGGGTGGCAGGGAGAGGACAAGGGCTAACAGATCCCCAGCGAGCGAGCGAGCAAAGAAGGAAGGGGAGGCTCCTATATGTGCTCCCCACTGTAACTCTTAGATGGGTTGGGGGATTCTATAGGACCAGTACTTTTAACAAAAGCTCATTTAAGCTCAAAGACGATTGGCAGCGTATCTGCGAGGTACTAGACAACAGGAGAGTTCAAATAGCCAAACAATATGCTTTTAAAAACACGGGGTGGGGGGGGAATCCATCAAATTAGCTGTGAGGCTAAGTGGATAAATTACCTTTTACACACATCTCCTGAATTTGCTGTTGCTTTTGGTAATTTTCTCTCCAGATAAAGACAAAGAAATGTGAATTCCTTGGTCTCTCCTATATAATCTTAAATATAGATTTAATTTCCTATTTCTTGTGTGCTCTGTTTATGGAGCCTGGAATTTTAAGCATAAAAACTAGACATAAACCTTTTTTTTTTTTTTAAAGATTTTATTTATTTATTTGAGACAGAGAGAATGAAAGAGAGAGAGCACATGAGAGGGGGGAGGGTCAGAGGATGAAGAAGACTCCCTGCCGAGCAGGAAGCCCGATGCGGGACTCGATCCAGGGACTCCAGGATCATGACCTGAGCCGAAGGCAGTCGCTTAACCAACTGAGCCACCCAGGCGCCCGAAACCTTTTTTTTTTAATTACCTATTCCAGAAGCTGAGTATTACTAGAGGAGATTACATAGAGATTGGTATGAAAGTGACCTAGTCCCTTTTACTACTACTGAATTCTATCCAGTCTACATAGAAACATAGAAGATCTCACTAGCATGCTTTATTTGGGAGAATTCTATCAACATTGGTGTTTCAGTTGTTACTTATTAAGAACCCCAAGCAGGTGCTATGGTCTTAAGGTGGCACCTTTAAGGGCATATGCTTCTACAGATAAATCTTTTATAACTGCTTAAATCTATCTATGCATATTCACATGTATATTTAATAAATATACATTTCTCTATGCATAATTAACGACTCGTTCAGAAATGGTACAGAGAATAGAATTCAATTCTAGCTACACACTTCCTTTGTCCCCCAGTGGTACCAGTAACAAACACAGGTAGGCATGTGATTCAGGAGCAACTGTCTAGTAAGTCATTGAAATAGATAAAAATAGACCAAATTAGTGAGAAAAATCATTCAAGCAGCATGGGGAAAGGAAAGCCCAGTGCCTTTCATTCTCCCTTCCTTGCTTTGAGGGTAGACACCTTGGGAACTTCCACTGTCCTCCAATACCTCTTGCTCCCCCCACCCCTGCCAACCACAGGCCCTTTGCAGGCAGTTTAGGGACCATATATTAAAAATCCTTATTCCACATACTAGCCATGTGAACTTGTTCAAAATTAGTTCAGCTTTCTGAGGTTCAGTGTCTTTGTCAGAAAAATAAGGTGGGTTGGACTAAATGACGTTGAAGGATTACGATTCTTCCACCTCGTGGTGGGAGGTTTAGCCCTCTATACAAATATTCCCTCTGTTTTAGCCACTTCCCAAAGACAAGGATAGGGTGGTAGAGAGGAGGGACCTGCAGGTAACTAGGCTGTTCTGCAAGATGCTCAAGTCCCTTGCCTGTGGCTGTCGCCAACCACACCTCCCTCACAGGGAGGAGGACCCGTGGGGTGGGATGACCCTATCAGTGATAAAGTTAATAGGCACAATCAAACCAGAACTATGCACCAGCCTCTTCTCTCCATCCACCCTCCTGAAAACAAAACAAAACGAAAACAAGAAACCAGATTAAAATGAGCATCAAAAATCACCAGAGACAGCTCAAGAAGAGGGTGGCAAGCAATCTCCAAATAGCCCGAGTTCATGTTCATTCAGTGTAAAGGATGGGATACTGTACAGAAACATCTTCAGGGTAAATCCGCCTGTCCTCACTGGCCCACTCCAACCTGACTACCTCCCTGAGTCTCTCTTGTGGGAAAAGAGGAGGCTGTAAAATGAAGATATGTTTTTGACTGCTAAGGGGCCTTAGCCTTAGCCCCAGGCCTACCAGGTTACCTTGGGCACTGGAGAGAGTCTTACTTGACTCCTCCAAAATTTTCACACCCCCTTGTTCTTTGCCACCTACAAAAGAGGCTGCTATCTCTAGAATCCTGCTTTCTATCTCAAGAGAAGTTTCCCAAATATGGGGACTGGGCTAATCAGCTCCAGTTGTCACATTTCTGGGATCTCTACCATGGCCACACTCTTGTATTAACTAGTCCATGGCTGTGCACTATTCTAGGGTGTCCTGGGACAAAGAACTGTAGTTCTTTGCTAGGGTCATTCAGATCCGTATCTTTCTAGATATCCTTTAATAACCTCACAAAGATGATCTAAAATCACCTAGTAATATGTTGTAGCCGCTCTAGTTCCAAGCTCTGTGCACTTACTGGAGTCAATGGCATGATGTATACAAAAGCACTTTGTGACCAGCAAGGCTCCGAACAAATAGAAAGATGGTTTACATTATAAGCAATACAAAGATACGTGCTCAGGTCAAGTGCTTGTACATGTATGCATATTAGTCGCTCCGTGCTTTACCTCTATTACTACAGCTTTCCTAATGTGCTAGCATTCACTCCAGTAGGTAAATATTCTAACTCACCTTTTCTGTTTTGAGTTGAAATTGCACAAAACTGATCTTCCTCAGTGGACTTTTCCTAGAGATACTAGTGCAGGATTAATTTTGGACTCAGAATTCAGAACTTCGTAAGACAACTCTAAAATCTACCAACAAGGAAGGGAGGGAGGGAGGGGGGAGGGAGGGAAGGAAGGCAGGCAGGCAGGACGGCAGGCAGGCGCTACTGAGAAGCTGTCAGAAAACCAATTCCACTTTATACACTGAATTTCAAAAGCCATGGTAGATATGAAATATTCTGCAGTAAGGAAGAGGAAGGGAGATTTCAAGAGGTTCTGCCTACAACTTGTCAAGGGGGGAAGTGTTTATGCTTACGAGATAGCCTCTGAAACAGCCCCCACAGTCAAACAGCATTTCGAGTCATTACAAGCTTTGACACTGGCTCTTGGCAAGAGCCCTGAATTGCTTTTCCACAGATGCGGGGTGGAGATGTACTGTTTTATCCATACTTCCACGCACCCATCTTCGGAAGAGCTTGGTTAGGGCTAAAGTACCACGAGGGCCGTCGTGGAACACAGAAATGTCATTTGATGGCCAGGTCCCCGGAAGTGAAGGCACTTCGGTGCTTACTGGCGTAGGACACAACCAACCTGAGAGGCTCTCCCTGTCAACAGGCGCAGGATTTACTCCTGTGAGGTTTACCAGCGTGGGGGGACCTGTGGGAAATGTTCCTTGCTGGAAAGACTTTTTTTTCCTTGTTTTATTTTTATTTTATTATTGTTTTGATTTTATTTTAGGATCTAAACTTTCCTGTGGCAAAATACCTTCAACCCTAAGGAGAAAAAATGTACTATTTAAATTTGAGCCATGTTTCTAAGGCCCATTGTGGAAATGCTCTCTTGTTGTAGGACAACTTAGAGCTAGACTACTTAGAAAACACTTATTTTAAAACATTAGTCGACTAAAGGTATTATTTAAGGAGTCGTTACTTTTTAAAATTTAGATTAAATTTTTGAAAATGTAAAATTTACCTCCCAAGATTTCCTCTGAAGTAGTTCTTTTTAAAGGTCAGAAGTGCACTGACTAAATTTCCAGAAGGAAGAGGGGGATTGCTTCAGTTTAAATTCACGGTCAATCCATAGGTCAACAAAATCTAAATAGTAAAAGTCAATCCTGATGATGGCCCTGAGCAATTTTCATAATTAGGTTTTCATCATTTGTGACCCGCTAATTGTCCTTTGGGTAACGTGTGGAGGCGTAGTCTTTTAAAGAGAGTGGGGAAAGATTTTAATGGACTCTGGTTGCATTGCTCTTGTTTGTCCCATCTGAGACTCTTCTGTCCTCTTACCCTCTGTAACTCTGCAAGACTTCCCCCTCATGAGTCAAAACAAAGAGAAATTCTCATGGAGCCCCTCAGACTCACGTAGCCATGTTTCACATAGCCCTTAGAAGATGTCTCTCCTGCCAAATCCTTCTGTAGATAGAAAATCAAACCCAAAGACACTAGGACTTTAAGATGTTAAGTGACTTCCCAAAGGGCACAAAGTAAAAATCTGAAGGGGTCCATGTTGGCTTCCTCTGTCTTACAAGATAGCTCCCTTTGAACTCATTAGTTCCAGGACATTGAAGTAAGTTGATGTTTCCTGATTGTTCTGTGAAGGAGGTCTTTCACTATGAAAGTTAACTTTGAAATGTAATGTTTTCATAAAAGATTCTTTCTCAGTGTTATTAACTAGTTGAAGAAAGGGAACTGTAATTTCCCAGAAGTTAGACATATACATTATCACAGTAAAACAAAACACTTGTGATCTCAAATGGCTTTCCATTATTAAAGTATTAAGGAAGAAAGCACCCTCTTAGATGGTTCATCTGTTTTGCTGCTTTGTGATGCTTTTTTGTTTGGCTTATACTCTGCTTAGACACAAATGCTAATATAGATTCTTTCAGTTTTTCTTTCTGCTTTACATTGTGCTTTCTTACCTTCTATTTAAAGTGCTCTTTGGGGCATTTGGATGGCTCAGTCGGTTAAGCGTCTGCCTTCAGCTCAGGTCATGATCCCAGGGTCCTGGGATCGAGCCCCACATCGGGCTCCCTGCTCAGCGAGAGGCCTGCTTCTCCCATTCCCTCTCCTTCTGTGATCTCTCTCACTCTCTCTCAAATAAATAAAATCTTAAAAAAAAATTTTTTTTTAAATAAAGTGCCTTACCTGAGCTTCCTAAAATTTGAGAAAATAGTCACCATTTTTATTAACCATCCATTCACTCAGTCTTTGCCTAGATATTATTATTACTTGTAGTAATAGTAATCTAATTTTTTCATTGTTTTTCTCTGTGTTCATATTTCATTGAACTGTGTTGATCACCTTTTCGTCATTTTTTATAGTTAATTACATAATCTCATATTTGTTTAATATAATTTTTCTGAAGAATTCTAAGAACATTTTGGTTCAGGTCTACATGAAGTAAAAATCTGTTATATCGTTTTCTGATATAATAATCAGCAATAGAATTTGTATGAAAAGGAGATCAGAAGCTATCTTAATTCACTGGTGAGGGAGTAATGGGTGGTTAGACCATGAAACTGAGCCAACAAAGGAGTTATAGGCTATTTATGCTCCCCAACTCCTTCTTAAAAGAATTGGAGAAACTTAAATGCTAAAAACATATGACTTTCCTATTGAGGCTATGCATCACTAATAGGTGGCTGTTTTAAGCTTAAATGTTATTGATGTTTTTATGCTAACAGGACAGTTCTATTTATGCCTAAAAAATAACAGTCTCCAAATAGAGATTGGAAAAATCAGAAAGGTCTTGAAATTGACACTCTCCTCCCTGACAGTCACCTATTACACCCTAACCAGTGCACCTGTTCCATTTAATGACAGGAAACTTACAAAACTAGTAGTCTACGGTCAAAATGACAAAAATGTGCACTTGGTTAAATGTTTCACCTTTCAGCCAGTCGTTCTAATATAGTTACTGCCTCAGAGCCTGGATTCTGAGGAATCTTGATACTCTGAAAACCTAATGCAGGCACTTAAAACTTGCCTCGAGCAAGTCCGTAGAGATATCCTGGCATTAATTCAAAGTGAATCCCCTAAGAATTCCACTTTCACACCAGTAGTACAAACGAAACAGAGAACTGAGTGGTTCTCTAGATCCTTAAGGCAAGCGATAAATTAAAAATTCATTAATCATTTTGATTGAGGCTGAACTAAATAGTATTTTAGGGAGAATACTTCCGAGTTTAAAAGAAATCCCTTGTGGAGGAAAATGAACAGAGGGTATAGTTCACCAAGAAGAAACCATCCTTTCTTATGAAAAAAATAAAAAAGGAGGGGGAGGAGAAAGAATTAGGAAGTTCAGATGCAACCCCCCTCGAGTGCTATATATAGCTGGGGTCTCAGCTTTCTCTCGCCTTGGTACAGTTGGGCCACGGGTGCTCTTGGTAATAGCATGGAAAGCAGCAGTTTTTAAAGATATACTCAACTTTCCCCGCTCCCAGGATGTGGGATTCTAATGAAACCACCTGTGTAATCCATGTCAGAGATGCTGCAGCCTTTGGAGAGCACCATTTGCTGAAATGTCTAGTGAGAGCTAAAATAAGCCCCTTTGGTGGAAAAAACCCGCTGAGTGGTTGAAATCAGAGCTGCAGAAGGTCACTTGCTATTTTAGAAGCTGCAAGCTGGTCCTCATTTTATAGCATTACAGTTATAAACAAGAAATTGTCACCTTGCTTGTCAGTTTACTTATTTCTCACCGAAATATACACACGTAGTCTTTTTTTCTACATAGAATTAGGTAATTTGGATGATTTGTTTCCAAACTTCGCTTTGCTCTGCGGATCAGTACGTACGCAAAATTATTTTTCATGTATTTCTTTAAGGGTTACTTCAAAATGTTATTTTTACATTGTGTGATATGACTGATCTTTAAAACTCCATTTACCTTTGTGAACTTTATCATATACATTTCAACCATCTCTAAATGCGTTAAGGAAGGACTCTTTTCCGACTTCTTAGATTTATTCAACAGATCACAATGAAGATTGATGAGGATGGGGGAGGGGTGTGGAAGTCCTTTAAGTCTCAGAGAAGAGGGAGCCAGTTCACTTCTGACATTATTTAGATACAGTCCATTTGGAAATGGAAGAAGGAGGTTAGTTCCAGCCCCAGGGTTCTATAATTTTTGCACACACTTGAGAATTACCATCAATTTTATTCTAGCTTTCCCTTCGAAAATTTAATTTTTCTCTTATTGCCCACATCGTAAGTGGATTTAAGATTACCCCTAAGAGTTCCAGGGAAGTGTGACAATTTTAACAATATTTTTTAGGTTTTTTTTCCATCAAAAATGATCAAGTGTATTTGCTTTATATCAGTTATTTCCTAAGCCTCTTTATTGGGATATGATTGGCGTACAAAAAGCTATGCATATCATTAAATATACAACTTAGTGAGTTTGGAGGTAAGTACAGTCTGTTAGCCACAGTCTGTGCCATAAACATATCCCTGTATCAATTATTTTAAAGATTTCTAGTATTATTCTTATACTTGGATGTTTCTGTCTCATAAAGTCACTTAATACGAGGAGTTACAAACTTTGCTAGTCGGTTGTAAGTCTTATGTTCCAACAAGCCTTCCCTCAAGAAAAGTATCAGGGTCAAAGTCCAAAAGCAAAACAGCAATTTTATTGGGAGAGAGGGGTGTGGAGATAAAGCGAGAGCTAGACGTTGCTCGTGAAATTAACAAATAGAAAATAAGGCTCATGGACTTGACATTAACCTGTAATTACACACCCGGTTTTTCTTCGCGGCATCAGTGTTTGCATTTTACCTCATCGTGATTGAAAAGAAATGACTAGACGGAGCATTTAAGATTGTTTTTCTCGTTCCTTGACATCATTTTATTAGCTATCAAAGCAGCTCCCGTACTCTTAGTGAACTGGACAAACCTCTCTCCCACTGAACATATACCTAGTCTTAACTCCTGAGACAATGTAGCTACGTCTTTATAGCCACTTAAGAAACTTCTAGCCTCATCCCTGATCTCAGGGAGAACAGGGTAGGGTTCATGGACATTGCCCCTGAGGGCAGGAGACCTTCCCCTCTGTCAGCCATCTGGGCCATAGTCCCGTTGAAGCCTTCATCCCAGCACAGTGCGGTGGGCTCCCACTTGGACGTGTGCCGTCCGCAGCCCAAGCTGGTTAAAGAATCTGATGAAAACTAGGCTCTGACCAGCAAGTGCAATCCAAGTCCAGGAAACGGATGAAGGGTGTGCGATTGCCCAGAAAGATTCCATATCCTCTGCTCGTTTACCTCAGTCTCTTTGTCTGGACTTCTCATGCCGTCGGTCCCTGGAGAGGACTGAGTGTACTATTATTACCTTTTCTATTTTTCCAGGCAAGGACTCTTGAAAGTTCCTTTGGCTCCTAGCAGGAACTTTGCATACTGCATTCTTTGTTGCTCCCTTTGTCCCTTCTTCTTAAATCCTTCTCCCCTTTTCACAACCGCAGACTCTCAGTGCAGGCAGACCATCTCCTCTGATGGCCGTGCATCTTTCGAATGGACAGAATGAGCCCTCAAGCCCTGCTCCCAGGGGCCCAAGTCTAGCTTTATCCTGTGGTTTATTGACCTGCAGCTCACCTTTGCATGGCAGACTCGTGGGAGAACGTGGAGAAGGGCCACTCGCAGCTGCTTCGCCTTTGTTGATATTTATAACTCTTAACGTCAAACAGACGTTTACCTTTTATTTCTCGCCACAAGGGTGTGGGAAATAATAGTGCACGTTCCATGCTTGACCTCAAAGCCATTGGCGAGTGCTTAGGCTTTAAGATCATCTAACACAGGACAGTATAAGCTTTCCAAAATCCTTTGTGGATTCCAGAAAATGGAAGAATAGGTGGGTGGGTGGATGGATGGACGGACGGACGGGCGGACATTTTCAGTATTACTTTTACTAACTCAACATTGGTTGAGCACCTTCCATATTTAATGCTCTCTGTCTCTCACTGCCACACATGCTGGTCCTGGGCATCCCGCTTCAGAACTGTCTTGAATCCAGAGCCTCCTCCTATCTTGCTTGACTTCACACCCCAGCCTGATTAATCTCGGGTACTCCCTCATGCCCCTTCATCTTCTTTGTCCTGGCTAAGGTCACCTTTGTAAAACAAAAACCCGACGGGGTCACTCTCCAGCTCCACAGCGCCCCCCCCCCCCCCCCCCAGCTCCCAGCTGCCTAATGATAAAAGACCCATGTTCCTCGGCCTGGCTTGCTCAGCTATTGGGTCTCTGGTGCCAGTTTCCATCCCCGGTCTCATTTCTCCCATCCCTCCACACACTCTATGCTGCCCGCACAACAGAGTTCTGGCCAGAAAGGACAGCCCTGATTTCAAATCACCATTTGCTGGCTCTATAAAAATGGCTCTAGAGTCACTCACTCTTTCCCTCAGTAAAAGGGAAATTGGTTGTAAAAGGTGAGGCTTATAAAGAGCAGAAATTATCTAGCGCCTAATAGCTGTCTGTCTGTGCCCTTGTAAGGTCAGTCCCTCTACCTGAGGTGTACCTCTCTCTTCGCCACGTGACGAGTCCCCGCTCAGACTCAGACCAACAGGCTTCTTCTCTCTGGTTCTTTTTCTGCCTCCCCCAGACTGAGTTAGATACGTTCTTCTTTGGGCTCCCACAATAACTCAAGGGCATTTAGTATGTCATGATATGATATCTGATATGATATATGAGACTGTAAGACCCTTTAAAAAAAGACAATGTCATTTTTAAAAAAAGTCTGTACCTTAACCTGGCATATAATAGCTTTTGTTGAATGAATATACGAAGGCACTATGCTGGGCTCTGCAGTCCAGTTCTTGAAAAGCACACACACAACCTTGAAGGGTATGGAACAAACGGATCCCCACAAATAAGCACAATGCAAGTCTGAGCGGAATAAGGGCTCAGTCGGACGTAGACTGGAGTGTAACAGCGGCCGACCCCTCTACCTGAGGTCACAGAGAAGCAGGGAAAACTCCACAGGGAGTGGACCTCTGAGCTGAGTCCTAAAGCATGCGTGTGGATTTTACTTCCAATTTTGCTTCACCTGTCTGTGTATTTATTATGCCCACCTCTCCTTATGCCCTATAGGACCCCAAGCTTTGGTGGCAGAAGGCTAGAGATTTTTTATTTATTTTTTATTTTTTTTATTTTTTAAAGATTTTATTTATTTGACAGAGAGAGACACAGCAAGAGAGGGACTACAAGCAGGGGGAGTGGGAGAGGGAGAAGCAGGCCTCCCGATGTGGGGCTCGATCCCAGGACCCTGAGATCATGACCCGAGCTGAAGGCAGACGCTTAACGACTGAGCCACCCAGGCGCCCCTGCTAGAGATTTTTTAAACCTTGGCCAGGAGTTCCCAGGAGATGGCATAAAGGGACAGATGAAGTGTTTTTCATAATGCAGTTTTGAGTGGCCCTTCTAGTTTTGCTTGTAAACCCTGAAGCCTGTAACTTACTGACAAATCAGCATATCTTTGAAGATGAACACAGACTATACCAAGAAGATAAAGGTTTGAAAACTAGAAAGCCATAGAAATCTTATGTTTTCATTATATACTTAGGAAGAGATATGTTTTTTTTTAGATTCTAAGTAATTAGACTGCCCAAGTGAAATTGAAAAATGATGAACCATGACATACCAATCTATTTTAATATGATGTATAAAGTAATTCCTGCCCTTTTTTTTTTTTTACAACATAGGATATTCAATAAAATTTTGAATATAGGATTTTTAAAGGAAGGATTTTAGAATTTGATGAGCAGTGAGAGTCTAGAAATTCATTCAGCTCAATGCTGAATCCAATAGAGCATAACTATAATCATAATTTAGCATTTTGTAGCATCTTCAACATCTAGCACTTAATGGTTCTTATTGAAAAACTCTAATAAATATTGAAATATCTTCCTTCAGTAGCACTGATTGCAAAATTAAATATCCCTGTTTTGTGTCCGTTGGAGACATCACATTGCTTCCCTGATGACAAATCCTATAGAGTGTCCCAATAATGATCACTGTGGCTAGCATTTATTCAGTGTTTATAATGTACCAGGCAATGAGCTATACAAGATTTTTTATTTGGCAAGCTCATTGGAGGCACAAGCTTACATGTTTCTATTCTCTACACCAAAACTCAATATATTTCACGCCACATATACCAGAAGCTTAGCGAGGTAAAAAGAAGGTACCTCGGCACCACTTTGGGCGTTATCCTGTAGGACTGAAATATGGCTATTTAGAACAGAAATTGCATTTGAAATTGCATAACCTGAAACACTAGAAAAATTCTATTTCTGTATGAGCCAAGAACAGAAAAAAGATTTGGTCATCTTCATTCTACTCATCCTGCCCATACAGAATCCCTGTGTACTTTGGTTCCCAAGATCTCACACTATTCATATGTTCAAATAGCTGAGGGGATTTTGAGGGAACCTCCTGCCTACTCTATCTAACTTTAGGGGACTCATTGCAGGTTCTTAAGGAGATCTGTTATGTCTGGTTCTATTGTTCAACTTCCATACCTCCAAACCCAGAATGTTCAGTATTTAAGATACAATATCAAATACAATTCATTTGAGATGAATGGCCCCGAAAGACTGATTTTGTTTGTTCCTACTTTTTTATGAATGTAATCATTTTCTCATTTTAACCTTTTTAAAGAGAAATTTCATCTTACAAAAAATTAGAAAGGAGAATGTAATGGTCACTGTGACCCAACTTCAATAATTATCACCTCATGAGTCAATACCATCTCATTTATATTCCCTCTCCCATTATTTATCATGTAAGATATTTATATGGTTCCAAAGTCAAATCTACAAAAATAATATCAGAGCATCTAGCCTCTACCCTGTCCTTCTACTCTCTTCTCTTTCCTCTGTAGAGAACTTATCTTTTTAGAGTATTGTTTTATCCTCTCTTTAAAAATATAAGCCAATAGAGTTATATTTAAATTCCCCCATTCTAACATAAACAGTGGGAGTCTAGTGATTTTCAAAACATTTTAAAGTCTTTGGAGTACAAATGTCAAGAGTGTTAGTGGTCTTCTAGGCCAAGAAGCAGGAAATATAGTCATTTGTATTTATTTTAAAAATAACTATTTGAACATTTTACAACTTGTAAAGCCCCAGGTTTGTGACCAAAAGGGGGAGAAAAAGGCAGCAAATTTTGATTAAAAGACTGGAAATTGAGGGGCGACTGGGTGGCTCAGTCAGTTAAGCATCTGCCTTAAGCTCAGGTCATGATCTCAGGGTCCTGGGATCAAGTCCCACATCTGGCTCTCTGCTCAATGGGGAGTCTGCTTCTCCCTCTGTCCTTCCCCCCACTGTGCGCATGCTCTCTCTCTCTCTCTCTGTCTCAAATAAATAAAATCTTTAAAAAAAAATTAAAATTGAAAAAAAGACAATAGTTAGGAGATACATAGGTGGGTAGTAGTGTTAAAGACACTAATACAATTGGAGTGTCTCCAAAGGGATTCCTGTAGTAAACATTAACAGCTAGTTTATTTGCAGAGCGGGAATTTATTCATAAACCCTCAAACTGGTATTCCTTCTCACAGATCGAATTGCACAGAACATCATTAAGTCCCATCTGGAGACATGTCAGTACACCATGGAGGAGCTACACCAGCTGGCGTGGCAGACCCACACCTATGAAGAAATTAAAGCGTATCAAAGCAAGGTACTCTGAGAAAATAGGAGACTGTTTTTCCTGGGCTTTCTCTATTTCTGGCTTTCTCTAACCTCGGCATCACTGACATGGGGGTTGGATAATTCTTTGTGCAGGGACTGTCCTGCACATCATCCCTGGTCTCTACCCACCAGATGCCACTAGCAATCCCCTCACACAGGTGTGACAATCAGGTGTCTCCAGATATTGCCAAATGCTCCCTGGGAGGCAAAACTGCCCCAATTAAAAAACACTGCCCTATTTGAGGGACCAGGGAGACTACGTCCACATCAGACGACTTTAGGACTTCTCATGATGGCTTCTGGGGGCCAGGCAAGGAAGAGAAACAATTGGGAAATTGTAGCAATAATAATAGTTGCAAATTTACACTACAGAGATAGGCAATAAAGCATCCTAAATGTTTTTTCTTACCCTAAATGTTAAAAAGGAGGATAACTCACCTCATATTATTATTATTTATTATTATTATTATTACTTTGTATCCATTTGAGAAGTTTTTAAGAGAAGGAATTTGCTACTGTTATATAGTCACATTACTTTCCTTTGGGATTGAGATCCACAATTACAAGATCTACCAGTAAATGAAATTTTAAACAAAATACAAAGATGTGTCTATATCTTAACATATGCGGGTCTCCTGGCTTGGTCATTCAGTAGAGCATGCTTGATCTCAGGATCATGATCTTGATCTCGGGATTGTGAGTTTGAGTCCCACGTCAGGTGTAGAGATTACTTAAAAATAAAATCTAAAAAAAATATGTAAATGCATAAATGTATGATTATAACATATTGATTTTTCTCCACTGGGACAATTAAATCTTACCCCTCTTATATAAATGAGACAATTAAATCTTACCCCTCTTATATAAATGAGACAAAAAAATATGTAAATGAATAAATGCATGATTATAACATATTGATTTTTCTCCACTGGGACAATTAAATCTTACCCCTCTTACATAAATGAGAAAAATGATTATTGTTATGATCAATAAAAAGCAGAATTCACACACTTGGATGTTTCCTGTTCCAAGGAAAATAATGCAAGGATCAAAATACATTTCAGAGATTCTAAATTACTTGAGAGTGATTTGATTTGAGGTCTTTCCCCATGAAATTCTTTTTATACCAAACAGCACTCTCCGTAAGTTCTGGAAAAAGAACACAATGTAAAAATCTTACAAGTTTAGTGTTCATTTAGGTGCCCATGAACATGACTGGATCAAAGCCTGGGAACGAAATTACTGCTCCTCAGTGCGAGAGTTTATTTTCCCAAAATGGACTAAGCTTGAGCTTGTTTAGGGGAAGAGGAGGGGAGAAGAGCAAAGAAACTATAAAGTTCTATCTTTACATATTATTTCAATGCTTCCATTGTTTTAGTCTCAGTACATTGTATGACAATTGTTCGAACAGGTCCAAAGAATGTGTTAGGAAATATCGTCTACCTCTTTTAAAGGAACTGGGTACATTCTGCCCTTGGGTAAGCACCGTAGGGAAACCCTATTTCATGGACTCTCCACGTTGTTCTTTGCTCCATGTACATTCTGTGTTTTCTCTCTTGAAGTCCAGGGAAGCGCTATGGCAGCAATGCGCCATCCAGATCACGCACGCTATCCAGTACGTGGTAGAGTTCGCCAAGCGGATAACAGGCTTCATGGAGCTCTGTCAAAATGATCAAATTCTACTTCTGAAGTCAGGTAAGCAAGAAGAGGATTCATGGGGGGGCCTGTTGGAGACCGGGATGTGGTCAACCCTTCCCTCAGTGTTGGTTCTGGAAAATCGTCCTTCCAATATGGGGTTCATTTTTACCACCCACACTGTCCGCCAACTCCCAGCGGAAACTCTCGGTAATAAAAACGCCCTGATACTCATTCAGTTCCCCTTTGAAGTCAAATACAATTTTGCTTATTGAAAGTAGAGCTGTTAGTTGTGGAGGTTGAGATACCCAGCCTGACAGGCAGTGCGAGTAATTAGCGTGTCAAGGTGGCTGAAATGCTGAGCTGGCTCTGAAATGCGCTACTTGCCTTCTGTTGGGGGGAAACATCCAGGCCAGCAGCACGCTGCCTCTGAGGTCATTTCCCATCACTTTAATGAGGATAGCCTGCAGCCAGTATACACCCGGAGAAACTCCCTGAGCTCTAATCTTCCCCTCCGCTTCTCTCACACATGCTCTCTGACTCACACACAGTCACTTAGGAAAGTCTGTGCGTGAGTGACTTCGCAGATGCTATTACCCAAACAGGAAACAAATTTTCTTTCTTGACCCCCGTCCGCCTTTGAAAATAGAAAATAAGAACCATCATGGTGTTTGTTAAGCTCCATGGACCTGGGCCATGGTAATGATTATATAGACTTGTGTGTGTCATAACATACTTTATATATGTTCATGTTTGCTCACGCCATCTCATGTAGTTTGGTGACATTGGTATTATTTCCATCTTATGGGAGGACGGGAAGATTCAGAGAAGTGAAGGGCTTCGTTCAGTATCACAAAGCCAATATGTGGCAAAGCTGCCATTTGAACTTGGGCCAGGTAGAATAGTTAGAAGTTGCTGCGCTGCTTTACCACATGATTAAAGATGAAACAAACCTTGACTCGAACATGAACTTGGTCTATCAGTTATCTGTTGCTGGGTACAAATGACCCCGAAGCCTAGTTCTAACGACAATCATCATTGACTTTGCTCCCAAAACTACATTGTGAGTGGGGCTCAGCAAGGGATGGCTTGTCTTTTGCTCCATGTGGGGGTCACTGAGGCGACTTGACTGAGGGCAGCAGGACCCCCTCACATGGCTGGCAGTGTGTGCTGGTTGAGTCCCGAGTTCAGCCAAGGCTCTGGGCGGCAGCCCAGCTCCTATGCAGGCACGTCAGCCTCTCCACAGCCTCTCATAGCATGCTTGCTAGGTTTCAAAAGCTAGCCCTCCAAGAGAACAAAGCCAGAGTGCAGAGCATTTTCCTGGCTTAGCTGTGTTATTTCTACCCCTCCCTATTAGTCAAGGCAGCATGACGGCCCACCTGGACTCTAGGGTAGGAGATGTGGATCCTCCTTCTTGATGAGGGAGTGGTAAGGCTCTTGAAAAGCATGTGGGATGGAAGATACTTTTGTGACTCTCTTTGGGGAAAAAAGAAAAAAAATCTGCCATATTTGATATGTGACCTTGCGCTCACCTCTCTAGATGGCAGTTCCCTCATTTGCAAAATAAAGCGATGGAGTAGCAATGATGGATTCCAGACTTACAATTGCATTGGCAGCATCGGAGGGGCTTACTGATGGTTCTGAGTCGTAGGCATCGTCCGAAGCCCATGGATCGGAATCTTCTAGAAGGGAACCCAGGTCACTGTATTTCTAAGTCTCAGATACAACCAGTCCATAGATTGCCACTGGAGAACCACTGCACCATATACTCTCCTGACATCTCTGCCTGCTGTAAAAATGTTGACTCTAGTATGAAGGGCAGGGTACTTAACCTCCTTAGGCCTCCCGGAACTCACCCGTTAAAAAAAAGGGGGGGGCTAATAAAACTCACCTGAAATGGTATTGTGAGGAGCAAATAAAACAACGAATGTAAGGGGCCAAGGAAAGTGCCTTCCACCTTATAAATAATAAATGGTACCTGTTATTGTTTTTGTCAGAAAAGCACAGTTTTAATTAAGATGTACAAATCCCCTTCTCTGTGGGAGCCCCTCTGCTAGGTGACATAGGAGGGAAAGCAAAGAGAAATCAGCAAAGAAAATAAGACACAGACCTAAATATTAAGTGGCAACATAAGAAAGACACCACAGATACCCTGGCGAACACCATGGGCGTAGTCAAATCCCCGTATGGTGGTTCCTCAGAACGTCAGTAAATGTTCAGAGGGCAAAACAAAGGCAGCAACTAATTCAGTAAATATTTAGGGGCGCCTGGGTGGCTCAGTCGGGTAAGTATCTGACTCTCGGTTTCAGCTCAGGTCACGGTCTCATGGGTCGTGAGATGGAGCAGCGCGTAGGGCTCCGCACTCAGCAGGGAATCTGCTTGAGAGTCTCCTTCTGCCCCTCCCCCCACTCATGCACTCTCTTCCTCTCTCTCAAATAAATAAATAAATCTTTTAAAAAAATAATAAAAATAAAATAGATATTTAGTAAGCACCTACTAGGTGCCAGGAACTTTTCTAGGTCCTGGAGACATAATAGTGAATAAAGTAACCACAGCTACGTATGTCTGCAGACAAAGGTCCTGGCCTCTCTGGGCTAACAGGGAAGTCAGAGAAATGCTAGCAGCAAGGTTGAACAAGTTCCTTCATGTTGAGGCTTCCCCAAGCCTTTGACCTGTCAATGTTGATTATAACTCTCCGAAGTGAGATCATATTCAGCATTTTGCCAAAACTCATTTGACCAAGAAAACTTCATTTCAAAGACATCAGATGTCAGTGGTGCCCTCCAGAAACACCCTGAAGGAGTCGCTATGTAAAGTCATCCTGTGCTGAAATATGCAAGGACTATGGTAGAAACCGAGGCAGGGAGCATGTGTGGCCGAGAGCAAAACGTCTACAAAAGTGAACAGGCTGGACTTGCCTGCTTCAAAGCTCCTTGTGAATTCACGAGTTGGAACTACCTTTAATATTAGGCAAAAAAAGAAAAATATGTATGCTTCCCAAAAAACATATAGTTGCTGCCCTCCATTTTAGCCACCTTTACAGTCTATGTTATCTTTAATTCCTCACACAAGCACGAAGAGAGCTTTATTTTTTACTCGGGAAGGAATCTTGAGGTATTTCTGAATGGGTGCATCTGTGTGTCTGCGTGTGTGTGTGTGTGTGTGTTTTCTCAAGGTTTTGTTTTGTTTTTTTGGAGTCTTGTGGCCTTTGTATAATAATAACTTCTTTATTATTGCATGTATATACATATTTTCTTTATTTTTTTATTCACAGGTTGCTTGGAAGTGGTTTTAGTGAGAATGTGCCGTGCCTTCAACCCATTAAACAACACTGTTCTGTTTGAAGGAAAATATGGAGGAATGCAGATGTTCAAGGCCTTAGGTGAGTTTACCTTTGATGGTGACACAATTTTCTTAGCTGCCATCAGTTTCTCCACTCAGATCGAAGTTGGTAAATGGAATGCTTTGATTCTTGAATGTGAACTAGCATCTCATTTGATAAGGGCTGGACTAGGTGGGCCTCCAGTGTTTTATCTAAACCTTCAGATCTTACAGTTGTGTATCCTAGTGTGAAAGGCGGGAGAGAACCACAGACCCCACTGAGATCAACCACACCTCATTCAGAAATCAACGAAGACTGGTTCTGAAAGAACTGAGATACATTCTAGATTATTCATTGTAAGATCAGCTTTTATTTTCCCTTCTAGCTTACTGCCTCACAGAGTATATTAGGTAGACCATTGGTGGTCCATGGGTGATCTCTCAAGGGTCTTCTGTAAATGTACAATCATTAGTTAAGATATTTAATGAGAAGAAGAGCTCCTTCACTTGCTTCTCACCCACAGCGGTGACTTTCTTCCCATTAATTGATGACGTTCTGGGAGCACAGGGAGAGTGGGTGCCGACCTGCCCCCAAAGGATCCCCAGACCATTCCTGTGGGTGGGCACACACAGAGTCAGTCTTTGGAAGTGTTGGGTATCATTCACATCCAGGCATCAGTACGCGATGCAGGTAAGAATGGGAGCATAGATGGGCCAATGCCAGGAAAGGCTTTAACGACTGGCAGTGCCATTTGCTCCATCCCTGGCCCCCGGACCCCACAGAAGGCCATGCCCTTTCACCTTCTGTGCCGTCAGTTGATACGGCGGCCAAAAAGCAAGTCCGTCCGGCTGGTACTGTTTCCCTCCTGCAGCTGATACACATCCATGTTGTCTACAAGGCTCGATTTTCAAGAAAGGAGGAAAAGCCTTGGCAAGCAACTTGGGTATATTTCCAGCCTCATAAAATAAACATTTACCGAGGATCAGTGTGTAGGGATGAAGCATTCTTTTGCCAAAATTCACCATTGCTAAGCAACTGACCTACAAGGCATCCAGGAGAAGGTAAAAATAAATGAATGCCTACCCCTCTGTAAGATTTTCAGGGAAGTTACCAACTTGAAAGCTACCTCCTCTTCGTTCTATAAGAAGCTTTGAACATCTCAGTTTGAGGCCTCTGGGCATTCTATGCTGCCAGGTTCCAGGGCCACTAAGACTGATGGCCCTTAGCCCGTTATGCACCATGTTTTCAGTTTTCTCTGAATGCTGTCTCCTGAAGGATCCCCAGATCACTTATTTAATTTTTTTTAGTTGGAACTAATTTCAAACTTACAAGATTAGATTTAGTATATATATTCCCAGTTGAATATTACAGTGGGCACACACCATTCCCATTGGCCCCTCATTGGTAATGTTAACTTTTAGTACTTGATCGAGATTGTTGCCCAATTTCCTCATTCTGTAATCATTAGGAACTTGGAAATATTTTTGCCTAGTGTTTAAATCCCTGAATGCCCTTTGGATTATGGGGCTTTTCTTACTATTGCCCCATTCCATTCAAGTATTCTCATTTAATTTGCCTTCTTTTATAGGTTCTGATGACCTGGTGAATGAAGCATTTGACTTTGCAAAGAATTTATGTTCCTTGCAGCTGACTGAGGAGGAGATTGCTTTGTTCTCATCTGCTGTTCTGATATCTCCAGGTAAGGAGGTCTGAGGTCCTGTCTTTAAAAAAAAAAAAAAAAAAAAGTTTTTCTATCTTTAACATAGATTACACCTACCCAAGCCTACGTCCTCAGGAGAAATTTAAATTTTCTTTAGCAAGCTTGTGATATTTTTGGACAATTCAAAGGAAAGTAGCCTTAAATTAATTAAAATATGAGCCATTTTGCCCCACAAGCAAGAGAAGGGTATGTGGTAAGGGTCACTCCAGATTCAGATAAGCAAAAGTATTCCTTAACAGATTAATGAGGATGGATGGCAGCCTGAGTTATAGCAAAGTCCTGTTTCAATTTTAAGAATAAAGGACATCAAAAACAAATGTCCAGTAAGGTGAGACTTAGTAGAAATATATTTAAATGAAAGATCCAGTGTGAGGACAAAAGGAAATAACATGTACACCCTCTCCTCTTTAAATACCTCTTTTGTTGGCTTTTCCACCAAAATTAGCAATATTGGGGGCTTTGAAAGGAGGTGAGAACAGCAGAGGGAAAAATGACTCCAACTAAAGACTGCAAAGGAAGAATCTCTGATGTAGCAGCCGACATTCCCATCCGGGGATCTGTCATCATTTATCTCTGTGACTTTAAACACTTGCTCCCGTCCCTCCTGAGCTTCAGTCTCCTCATCTATAAAGTAATAGGTTTGGACTTCATTAAAGATCATGGGGCGCCTGGGTGGCTCAGTTGGTTAAGCATCCGACTCTTGATTTCGGTTCAGGTCATGATCTCCAGGTCCTGAGATTGAGCCCCACATCGGGCTCTGTGCTCAGCTCAGAGTCTGCTTACAGTTCTCTCCCTCTGCCCCTCCCTGCCCCGCTCTCTCTCTCTCTCTCTAAAATAAATAAATCTTAGACAAAAAAAATAAAGATCATGTTTAGATCTAAAATGTAATAAAATACCAAAATTTTCAAAGAAAGTAAGGTGTGATGTTTATAGATCAAACAGAACCATAGCAATTGAAATGCTATTTAAAATATATAGCAGCTCGAAAATATCTAGAATCTTAATAAGTACTTGGCTCCTTCTTCAACCAGAATGAGAACTCAGAGTCACTCAGCTGTCTGCTCGGTTAGATTTTGGGTGAAGGGATTGCCAGTGTCATTTACAGTTCTCTATTGGAACACATTCCTAATAATTTTTATGACCAAGAGACTCATTCTTTCTATAAAATTCATCTTAGAGAAGAGAGCTCTTCTTACATCCTAACACAGTTTTCAGTGGGGCTGGAAGAAATTAATCTTACCTGTAACTGCACACATTGACATGTCATTGCAGCTATATCTACCAATAATACCAGTCTCTACACTTTTATTTTATTTAATTTTATTTTATTTTGAGAGAGAGTGAGCAGGGGGTAAAGGGAGGAGCAGAGGGAGAGAGAGAATCGTAAGCAGGCTCCATGCTGGGCACAGAGCCTGACGTGGGGCTTGATCTCAAGACTCTGAGATAATGACCTGAGCTGAAATCAAGAGTCGGACGCTTAACCAACTGAGCCACCCGGTGCCCCTCAGCCTCTACACTCTTTATCAGTGAGGCTTTATCTTAACTATTTATTTTTAAATTTTGTGAAGATTTTCAAATTTGCTTGTTTTTTATTTAACCACATTATCAAAAATGGAAATTATCACTTGGCATGCTATTACTAACAGTTTTTTCTGGGGCTCTGTCTACAATCAAGTTGTTCCTCTAGGCCTTTTTTGTTTTTTGTTTTGTTTTGAACCCTACAAAATTTCCCAGGCCTGGAAGCACAAAGATAAAGGGGAGAAGTGACAAGAAATAGTTATTTCTGATAGAAACCACCTGCCAAATACTTTTCCTCCCACCATTTTCTCATTGCATTTGACTGTTTTCATGGAAAATAGTTAAATACAAGACTCGTTCTAGGCCTGTGGGTCTGTGATGAGGGAAGCGGTTCCATTCTGGTTCCTGCTTGCTCAAAGAAAGTGTTGCAAAATGTACTGTCCTTGTTAGGTATGTCTATGGTTAAGTCCATAAATTCCTAGAAGCAAATACTTAAGACATGGTATATCTAACCTAAACAATCCATGAAGATAACTGCCCCAGACTTAAGGTAAGCCTGTTGTTTATGGATCAGAAATCAGCTGAACTGGGAGCCTTTTTCTGAAAAGAACGTACTGTAGCCATCAAACTGAGCTGAGTTTGGAAGCATGACATTTGGCTTAGTCTGCCTAGCAGAGACTCTTCCAGCCCTGGTAGCAGACCCACACTCAGGGGCTTCTGCAGGCCTAGTGCCATATTCAAAAAAGAGAGGAAAGACAGATGTCCAGCCTCTGCCGGCTCTATTCATGCCAGACCCCACCCTCCCCCAGTTCTTGTCATAAAAGCCACTGTCTGTTCAGCTCCAGATAGTTTAGGGAACAGAGAGGGAGGGAAACCTAATTTATTCTGATTGACAATTGTCACTGAAGGCTTTTGTGCTCACTTACATAAGGGTTTTGCTTAACTGGTGGCTAGACTTGTCCTTGCCCTGTCTAGGATTACAGAATTGAGTTTCTCACCTGACCTGAACTGTGTTCAGATGGACCATTTCCAAGTTCTTTTCCATGAGTATTTGTTCAGCATTTGGAGACTCTAGATGTCTCTTCATGGAAGCGCCAACCTGAGGCATTGATGCTGGGCTGCATTTTATCACCATAGTGTATAAAGCTTCTAGGAAGAAAGGAAGGAAGGGGGTGGTGAAGAGAGGGATATAGGAAGGAAAAAAGAAAAGAATGTAGGATAGGAGAAAGGAAAGGAGGGATTATCCTATCCACCACTTAAAAATTCCACGTACAAAAAGAGCACACAGGATTAAATTTTTGAAATTGATTCATGTTTATGCTTTGCATTATAGCTTAGCTTATGGGAAGGGGGATCCTGAATACCAAAAATATTCCTGTGTGATAGATTTTCTTCTATAATTCATTTTCTTCACAAGTCATTAACTTCTACATTGAAAGAATCTAAGTATATGTCCCCCCAAAAAAGAGAGAGATGTAAATTGTCACAGATAATATGAAACACGCTATGTTTATTAGAACCATTGAGCCCTTCCCTCCATCCTCCTTTCCTGGGGTCAGTGTGTATCCAGCATTACTGTCATCCAGGTATTTCTTATAAAATATTTGTGTTTTATGTAAATAACTATATGTCTTCAGAAGCAAACTAAAACTAAGTGATTGAAATGGGTCTGAAACTCAGCACTTATATATGCAGGTGAAAGCTTACATTCCCTACCCTTCTTACCTAATTCTTTTCCTTTGTCAGACCGAGCCTGGCTGATAGAACCAAGGAAGGTCCAGAAGCTTCAGGAAAAAATTTATTTTGCACTTCAACATGTGATTCAGAAGAATCACCTGGATGATGAGACCTTGGCAAAGGTAGGTCCTCAGAGAACAGACCTAATGTCACTGAAAAAAAGCACAGTGACTAGTTATAAAGCAAGGGCATTTCTCAGCAGCAACAACTTTGGAAAGTTACCAAAGATGCATAAATGTTGAGGTGCCCCTTTTAAAAAGGAGATTAGTAAATTATAATAGATTGAGAGGAGAATGACTTTCTTCAGGAAGGATGATATTGATGGATCTCAACCCCAGGCATACAAAGACCAAGGAAAGAAACTAAGGGTGTTTTACATGAAGAACAAAAGCTTGAAGCAAGGAATCAAGTCTTCAGAATTGACATGTGATAAAGGAAGAGACTCTGTGTCACTTCAGAAGTCAGATGTGGGCCAACCTTAAGAGTAGGGAGATTTTTTATTCAAAATCAGAACTATAAAATGATAAGAATTGCTGAACAAAGGTGTAAACCATTGTGAGGTAGTGAGCTCCCTGGCATTGGTCGTATTCTAATAGATACGGCTTGGTTTTCCGTCAGATGTGTTGTAAATCGGAGTCCTTCCCAGAGTAGAAGATTAGACTGGTTACTTGTAAATTTTCCTTCAATTCTAATCTTTTCACACAAGATTTGCCCTGGGGTTCCTTCAAAATGGTGAAGTATCCCAAGGGCAAAATGCATGCAACCTGCCATCAATTTCTTTGTTCAGCTTAATTAAGATAGTGATCTTTAAGAAGAGTTCTGAGAAGAGATGTTTACCAGAGTAAAATTCTCATAAGGAGAAGACGTAATTTCCTAATGATTGAAACTCAGCATTATTTTAGATCTTAAAGTATCTTGGATTTCTTAAGAAATGGAATTTTTTAGAGGGCAAGCAACTAGGAAATGGAGCATATTCTTGGTTGAAGACGATAGGAAGCCTAGTCTATAATCATTAAAACCCTCCCACTGCTCTTAAAGTTCTTTATTTTTTAAAAAGGGGGAAAATTCTATCAGATATTACTTTGCACATACAGAAACTCCTGTAAAAAATCTATGAATTACATATGCTGTTTCATGATGGTAACATTTTGTTAAGATGAATGCCTTACTAGGAGAGACATTTTTACACTATCGAGTGATAGTTCTCTTTAATAGAAATTCTTACTTTTTATGTGGGCAAGGACAAATCACCTGCTCTCTGCACGTCAGTTTTCTCCCAGTCAAGAGCAAAACTTCTCCATGCTTTCAGATACATTGGGCAGAAGAGATGGTTATGGAAATAATATTCATCTGTCTCTATAATTGCTCTGCAGAATATACCATAAATATATCTGGTCAATTAATGGAGGGGGATGTTTCCTGCATTTTGGATCTCCCAAAGACCTTGGTCCCCATATCTACTATCCTAAAACTAAGGTATTGATATGGGGATAATGAGGATTATCTTTTTTTTTTTTTTTTTTGCATCTGTACATTTGTTTTGAGGTTCAAATGAGATACACAGTGTGTAAATTCTCCTACTTACACCATTTTCTACCTGCTGGTGTCCTGAGGGTGGCAATCAGAGGTATTTGGGGTAGAAAGGAAACAAGAGAAAGTGTTAGAATTCACTGGAGCCAGATGACAAAGCATTGCTACCATGCATGGATGTAGGGTTTTTGTGTGGACTCTTGCTTGTAAGCCAACATTTTAATAGGATGCTCTCTCTGTGAAGTAAGGGGGAGGGATCATGAAAGAGAATGAGCACTGGACTCTAGTTGATCCCAGCCCTGAACTTCGTGGCTTTGGATGAGTCACTCTATTAATCTTAGTCTTAGATTCCTAAACTGTCAAGTGCTGGGGATGGGGGGTTGGGAATGGGCAAGTGTCTTGAGTTCCCAACCGCTTTAACACTGTAAGGACAATGGTGCCATCGACGTGTAGGCACAATCTCTCTCATGAAGCCCACCCTCCCTAAAAGGAATAATTTTATTTGTATCCAGCAAACAATATTGTATCCCACCACAGGTTCTCATCTTTTCAGAAATGCTCCTTCTGCCCCCATAGTCATGGAGCTACTCTGCCTCTATGGTGCCTCTCAAACAGTGGCAGCCATTCTTAATATTTGTAATTTATAGACACGTTGGGGAATCTGGCAGACATCATGAAACCTATCTCTAGAAGAATGTGCACATCCCCAACTGTGGTATTCAAGTCCAGGGGCTCAGGTAAATCCACAGTAAGTGGGGTAGATCTGCCTTCTGTGTAATGCGCAAAGACTATTTACAGTGCCGACCATTTTGACCCTGAATGAGTGGAACGGGCATCAGGTGAGGGGGGCAGGGCTCAGACACAGTCATTGGATTTGATCCTGAAAGAACGGTCTCCAACACACTTCCACCATGCCCACTTCCTGAAATTAAAGTTCAAGCCTTATACTTTTGACCAGATTTGGACGTAGGAAAGGTGTGAAAATTAGTAATTCTGTATCCATTACCCAGAAGATTTCAATCCCAATATATTAATCAGTTTATTTTTTAAAGCCTTATTAAAGAATCTAGTTTTCTTTCCTCATAGCATAATGCTAATATGTAGCATATTTATAATCAATCAGCAGAACCACTTCCTAGCTGAGTGACCGTGGAAAAGTGACCTAACCTCTCTGTGCTTCGGTTTCCTCACTTGTAAAGTGTGCCTAAAGATAGTGTCATGGTTATGTGGTTATTTTGAGGACTAAATGATGCTCAATATCAGCAAGCTGCATGCTCCATAATGGGTCTAGTATGTGAGTTCTACTGTTCTCGCGGACAGAAGAAATGCTATTTTGGCAGGGAAATTTTTATCCAAAAGGTGGCATATTTGAGTTAATCACTAATGGATGAGAACTATTTCAAAAAAAAGAAGGAGGGTTGAGATGGAGTATGGCCTTCCAAGTGATGGAAGAAAAGATAAGAGGTAAGAAAGTATAAGGTATATTTGAGCTACGAGTAATAGTTAGATTTGGCTGGATCCTGGATTTGAAGTCAGGAAACAAGATGACACTGGTCACTTTCATTAAGCTGATGACCCCTGCCAGGGTGAGTGAATATTTGAACTGCAGAGACTGGCGACAATCCGGTTCTCTGGCGCATGGGCTTGCTTTATTACAAGTCACAAGAATCTGGTATTCCTATTGCTCCGGCCAGAGGATGGAGGGCAAAGGAGAAAAAGGAGTTAATCTAGCTTGGGCCAGGGTGTGGCAGCGCACTGACTGAGGGCAAAGCTTGGATCTGTCTTGCTCACATCCCAGCCCTTCCCTCAGGGCAACCTCTGGGTCAGGGCCATAGCTGGAGCTTGTTTGATAGTCTTCTCCAGCCCATCCCCTCCTGTTTACATCTCCTGGTTAATTAGAGTCATGAAATCTTGTTAGGTACTCTATTTATTCCTAGCACTCCTGCAAATACATGCAACACTCCTGGGTTCTTGCCCAAAGCTTTACTGAGAAGTTTGAGAGTAGCAAACTCCATAATGACACATATCCAACAGGAAGGCATGGAGAACTCCTGGTGGGAGTCAGACCGCCAAGACTGCTCGCTCCGCCAATCCATTTCTCCAAACAGTGTTCAATTGCTTGTGCCTGGCCATGCGCTATAGAGGGACCACATCACCCTTCTGGGTGTTTTTAAACACACAGTTCTGCGCTAGTGGAAGTTCTAATTCTTCTGGATGTGGAGGAGTCTAGTGATTATGCTGAAGCTCAGAATCTCTTTCATGCTTCTCTTTCCTATTCCTGGATGGCCAGAAAGTTATTACTTGTCCCCCGTGGCTCTCCCTCTTCCAGTCACCTTTTTAAAAATTTTTTACTTAAATTCCAATTTAATTAACATATACTGTATTATTAGTTCCAGAGGTAGAGTTTAGTGATTCATCAGTTGCATATAACACCCAGTGCTCATTAGTTCAAGTGCCCTCCTTAATCTCCTATCACCCAGTTACCCCATTACCTCCCCTCCAGCAATCCTCAGTTTGTTCCCTAGAGTTAAGAGTCTCTTATGGTTTGCCTCCCTCTCTGTTTTTGGCTTTTTATTTCACTTCCCTTATGATCCTCTGTTTTGTTTCTTAAATTCCACATATGAATGAAATCATACGGTATTTGTCTTTCTCGGACTGACTTATTTTGCTTAGAATAATACCCTCTGGTTCCATCCACATCATCGCAAATGGCAAGATTTCATTCTTTTTGATAGCTTGGTAATATTCCATTGTATAGATGTACCACATCTTTATCCATTCATCTGTCGATGGACGTCTAGGCTCTTTTCATAGTTTAGCTATTGTGGACATTGCTGCTATAAAAATTGGGGTGCAGGTGCCCCTTCAGATCACACTATGTTTGTATCCTTTGGGTAAATACCTAGTAGTATAATTGCTGGGTTTTAGGGTAGCTCTATTTTTAACTTTTTTGAGGAACCTCCATACCGTTTTCCAGAGTGGCTGCACCAGCTTGCATTCCTACCAACAGTGTAAGAGGGTTCCTCTTTCTCCACATCCTTGCTAACATCTGTTATTTCCTGACTTGTTAATTTTAGCCATTCTGCCAGTCACTCTTTCACAGCCTTTGCTGCCTGTGAAGATGTCCCACCACATCCCCTCATCCATAAGGTAGTCTAAGGTTGTACCATGTTAAAGAAAACACAGTGGAGAGCTCAAGTCACCTGTGGAAAGAGACTATCCTGGACAAGAAGAATGGCTGCATCATGTGGTGACAAATTTGTTTCTTTGAGGTTCATCTCCTTCTTAGCTCTGGAAGGTTCCATCTTCCCAGGGAGAACATGAGGGGTTGAGCTGGGTGAAGTACAAGCCAACTGATACACTAACTTCTTAATTCCTAAGCCCGTTTGTAGCATAACAATAGCAAAACTGCATCATCAACACAGAGAGCAAAGTTTCTCCTTCTGTTAGAACCAAGTTACTAAATAAAAGCTTACAAGACGGAAGGCTTAGACAGCCCTATTTCACATGTTAATAAATTGAAATTTTACCGGAAAGAAATCATCCCTGGTCAGTGTAACATTAATGGTGCTCTTTTGATACAGATCTAGAAAAAAACAAACAAAAAAAACCAACCATGGTGATTTGCAGATAGAGCCTGTGAGGCAAATACTGACTGAGAGATCCGTGAAAACTGCGCAGGGTCATTTCCGTTGATCTTTCTGCTTTCTCAATGAGGTCAAAATAGGCTATGCCCTGATTAGTAATGGGATGTTTTCTCTAAAGCCTGCTTTCTTCTTGCAAGAACTGTGTTAAACTAGAATTCTTAGTAGGTGGCTCTAGGGATTTGGGGTCAATTTGAAGAGCAGTCTGTCCAGTGAGCACCTGAGGAGCTCCTACCTGTGATGAGCCTCCCCATTCCTCTACTTGGCTAGGAACTTGTTTCTTACTTCAAAATTGCTATGCTTTTTAAAAGTATAACACGTGCTGAAGAGTTCTTAAATCGTAAGTAGGTAGATAGCTCAGTGAATGATCACAAAGTTAACATAACCACTGCCCAGGTGAAACTGGGCACTTGAGAGCCCCGCTCAGGCTTCTTGGGCTTCCTCACAATGGTGTTTATGCTTTAAAATGACCCAAAGATAGGAAAAACTATAGAAAACAATTCAGCATGTCACCCAAGTTTATAAATTCCAAATCCATACTCAAGAAGCGTAGCTTTGTCCTGGGCCCGTTTTCTACTTCAGCACACGTTTATGGCGAGTTTGTCCTCTGTGACAGACGCAAGGTGGAAAATGGTGATCACATATGGTCTTAGCCTTGGGCAGTTTCCTTGCAGAGTTCCTGTGAAAGACCAGATTATTTTGGTCCATTTTAGCTGTTCCAAGTTTGCTGGCATCCACTGCATGTCCACCACCCAGAAATTCCAGGGGTTCTCCATCAGACTAATGGTCTGTAAGAAAAAAGAGAGGTCTTGCGGTGCCTGGGTGGCTCAGCCAGTTAAGCGTCTGCCTTCAGCTCAGGTCATGATCCCGGGGTCCTGGGGTCGAGTCCTGCATCGTGCTCCCTGCTCAGCAGGAAGTCTGCTTCTCTCTCTCTCCCTCGCTTGTGCTCTCACTCTCAAATAAATTAAAAAAAAAGAGAGAGAGAGGTCTTGATGTGACTTCTCATGCATCAAGTCGGAAGTTGATGTATTCGTTAGAACTCTTTGGTAACAAGTAATAGGAACCAACTCACACTAGCGTAAGCAAAGGAAAAGAAAAGAATGGAGAGAGATCTCCTGGAACCTAAGGATGAAAATGCAGAATCGAGAAGCCTTCTTAATTCTCCAGCTCATGTTTATCTCTCTTTAGGCATCTCCTTCATTCTTCTCCCTCCTTGAATACTAGCTAACTCTGCTTCCCTGGTTCACATGGTGAAATATGGCTTGCTCTTACCTTCTTCGATTACTTGTGGTTTCTGCTGCATTTAGAAAGTAACTTGCTGGCTCTCAGTCCGATGCCAGCTCCCAGCCCCAGCTGAATCAGTGTCCACTCTCATTTTAGCCAGCCAGTTCAGCATGGATGCCAAGGATGGGGTGAGGAGGGGAGGGGGAGGCTTGCAACGGGACAGATATCTCAAGTTCAATCTTACAGTCTTAATCCAAATGTCCAGGTTTAGCCAGACAAACACCCAAAAAAAGAAAAGCGAATGGGCACGTTAAATGGATGTATTGAGCCTCACATGATGTGCCCAGTTTTTATCAGTGCTTCTGAAGTTTCCTCCACTTTGGTCAAACCATTGTTGGTTTCCTGCTTCAGGCTGGAGGGCATCTTGATGGCCTGGAAGCCCCTGTGAACAAGATCACTAGTCTTACCTTCTGCATGTTCCATTTTTCCACATCAAACGTCCTCATTATAAAATTGTGGATTTTCTCATAAAACCACCCTCTGGAAAGAAGCACAGGATTATTATCTCTTCTCCAACAGCGGCTTTTTCTTCTCATAGACCCCTGTAGGTATAAGCTAAAGCTTCCTTCGTATAAGAAATGCTCGTCATAAGAGAGAGATGAATGTGAAAATGCCTTTTTCTAGACCCTCTGTCTACTCCTGCTGCAGGGATTATTTAAACATGAAGAAATTTCATGATGATTTGAAATCGACTACCCCCTCCATCTCCAAGTGCTTCTGGATCACTTCCCCAGCTGTTTAAAAAGTTGTTGAGCCGTTAACTGCTGCTGAGGCCGCTCGGAGCTCCCTTTGAAATAGGGGTCCCCCAGCTGCAGTACGTAATATTAATGAGCAATAAGTGACTACCTGCTGCTTCCTCCGCCTGCCCTCCTGGCCCTTCTTGCCTCCGGAGTGATGGATGCCCCTATCAGCATTTCTATTTCCACAGCTGATCGGACGCCTTTAAATCAGCCTCCTCCAAGAGCACACAGGTTAGGGAAGCTCTTTGCTTTCCTTGGTGCTCTTTGCTCACGTGGCCCCAGTGCACTTCACAAAAAGCAATTCTCATCATCCGGCCCATTATACAGATGAGCAGCAGGGACAGGATCCAAATCCCATAAAAGAGGGAAGAAGTGGGTCCTGAACCCACTTGAGCCCCAGTTTGGGCCAGCAAAGAAGCAAGAGTCCATACTCACTTTCCCAAAACCGAACACATAGTTAAGTATTTCCAAATGCACATGAGCAACTATAGAAGGGTTGTCCTCTTATGCATTTAATGAGAAATTAATGCATAAGAGGACAATTCCTCCCCTTCCCTAAAGGAGCAAAAAAATGCTTTTAAGAATTGTAGTATATAGGATCCCACTTTATAAATCCCAGTTTACTAAATGAGCAGGTTAATTGCTACAAGAAAATGAAAATATGATTTTGCTTTTTTCATTTCAACAAAAGTAAATGGCTGATTTCCACACGCATTAACACATGACCCAATTTCCAGTGCTTGGTTAAAGGGTTAAGTTGGTTTCTTGCCCACCCCCCATGTCATTGGGTTGAACAATCATGGCCTTGACTGTTCCTTGAAGGAAGCGTTATGTGGGAATGGAAGCATAGCACCAAACCCATATATCGCCACCATGTGCCAGGCACTGCTCTAGACGGTTTGTGTTGACCCAGTTAACCCTCCCAACAACTCTCTGAGGTAGGGACCATCTGATGGATAATGAAGCTGAGAAGTTAAGTGACTTGCCCAAGCTCACACAGCTGTAAATAGCACATACAGGATTCAAACCCAAGCAGTCAGGATTTAAAACCCTGTTATCACCAGGCGAATCCTCTCTATGGTCTATCTGTGTCCCATAGGGAACTCAGGAATTCTATTACTTGTCCCCCACCAAACTAACAGAGCCAAGCAAATGGAACCTCCCCTCTCTGAGGATGATAAATTCTCTGTCTCCTGAAAAGGAGCTAACTTTCCACTCAGCCCCCAGGACTGTTTCAGATATGATACAGAATTTACTTTTCAATTTTGAAAGTCAGTTGTAAATTTGTAAGATTTGGACCTCTGTAATAGTTTTTTTTTTTTTAATGTCCATTCCACGGACCAGTCCATCAGCATCCCAAGGGGTGTTTGTCTCAAACATGGAGGCTGAGCGCCACCTAGACTTACTGACACAGTCCCTAAGGGTAGATCCCAGGAATCTGCATTTTTAGGAAGCGCCCCAGTGATTCCTATGCAGAGTAAAGGTTGACAGTCATTATGGAATCGCATCTGGAAGTTTTCGGAGCTCTGCATATCATCAGTTCAACTGCAGATGATTATAGAAAGCTTTCAAACCCTCTCCGCATTCAGTAGCTATTTCAGGGAGATTGTAATGTGTAAGAAGTGTTCCAAATTGTTGTAGTCTCAGTCTGTGTGAACCAGCTGGTTGAGAGAGCTTGGATAATTTCCCAGGGGACTTCAGTGAAGTGGACCCTGGTATAGTCTTTACCTATGAAAATATAGAAAAGACACTGTCTTCCACCCTGGACCCAAAGTGACTCTTTCGGAATGCGATTCTGATCATCTCTCTCTTTTGCTGAAAAACCCTTCCAAAGAGCCTTGATGTCAACTTGCATATACTGGCCATGCCCATCTCTCCCGCTTTTCCGTCAAACATGCTCACTCACCGCTCCGTTCTTCCAATGCTCCAGGTACCACAGCAGCATCACCCATGGCTCCGGGGCATAGCATGGACCTCAGCATCTAGTCAGCATCCACTCTCCCTTCAGAGCTCAGCTTAAGTGGCTCTTTCTCAGGGAAGCCCTGAGAATAGAACATTCTGTTCTCTACCACTTCTAACCCATTCCTGCATGGCGCCCACCAGCTTTCCAGTTGCTTTTGACTGTGTGATGCCATTATTCACATCTGTCTTCACAAGCAGGTGATAAGCAAGAACCATACTGTCTTGTGCACTTTGGTGTCTAGCAGTGCCTGTTGCAAGTTCAAGTAACATCCTGTTGGAAAGAAAAGTCTTGATTCTCAGTCTAAAATTTAACATCCATTCTATAAACAAAGATTTCACATTTTTCATTTCCACCCCTATCATTAAGCAGCTGTGGGAATGGAAAGCCCAAACCCCAGACTTCTTTATGTGTTCTAGATCCCTTTAATGAATACATCAACAGCTCTGATCCTGATGCTGTTTTTGAATTGCTCATAGTGTGGTTATACACTCATTCGTGGTTAAAAGAAAACTTAATGGAAGTGGAAATTTTTTATTTTGAAGAGCCACAAAGTAACTAATTATCTATTTCCTCTTTCACTTCAAAGGCTGAAATGGTTTCTTATTATTGAATAGGGCAGGGAGCACATGACCCTAATTGGTGATTAGATGGGGTTTATTTAATTTTATTTTACCACCACTTTCAAGTGAACCTTTGGTCAGCTGTATGAACTAGCAGGCTTATCTTTTGTGAAAATGTTCTCTACAGGAGGCACATCTTATTCCCACAGTCATTTGATCATAATGACACTTGGTTTTAGGCTAATTTTGTCACGAAATGATGAATTCTAAGTGTTCCTAAATTATAAATATGTTAAAAGCCAGAGTTGTTCATCTCCTAAGACCTACGTAGCATTTTGCAAACTGTGGACATTTTAAATTATTATAAAACACTGTCTTCTGGGTATTTGAACTCAAAAAATCACATCCCACATAATACATATATATCAAAATCTAGCAATTACAAGTGGTTGTTCCCCCACGAGTTTTTTTTTTAATGCCTCCCTGAGGAAGCAAGTGCCAGTGACCTCCCAAATTCTCTCTTGATTAAATATAGGTCTCATTTTATGCATTACCGCGGAAAAGAATGAGAAAGATTCAGGCAAGCTAGTGAGCAAAGCAGTCCCGAGGATTATGGATCACGCCTCGTACAGTTTAGATTACACCTTCCTTACATGGTCGCCTTCCAAAACTGAAAATCTCACATTCATATCAGAAAACTCTGTGGGAAATGATAGATCATATTAGCTAACAATTGCGATTCATGCCTACACTATTCTTAACACTTTTATATGAATTACCTCCGTCCACACAACAACCCAAGGAAGTAGGAACTGTGAGTAAGCCCATTTTACAAACGAGAAAAACGAGATAGAGTGTATCACGGCCACCCAGCCCTTTAGCGATTTTGGAACCAGGATTCTGACTCAGTCAGCCCGGCTGCAAAGCACCCACTCCTACCAATCAAACTCGACTACCTCCCATACACACTTTATTTAAGAACAGTGAATCAGGACGCCTGGCCCTGCGTGCTTGCTTTCTCTATTTTACCTTTCGAGGATGGGGGTGGGAGGCGCGATTTGTTTTGTTTTGGCGGAAAGGAGAAGCCGAGAGTGAGCCTTCTTTCTTTCCGAACATCTTTTTCCAAAGCCATTTGCCTTCATCTGAGGAGGAAGGACACTGATTCAGAAGACAGAGCACTAATGAGCTTCCTTCCCCCTCTGTCCCCTCCCCCATCTCTCCCCACTCTGCAGTTAATAGCCAAGATCCCCACCATCACGGCGGTCTGCAACTTGCACGGGGAGAAGCTGCAGGTATTCAAACAATCACATCCAGACATAGTGAATACACTCTTTCCTCCATTATACAAGGAGCTCTTTAATCCTGACTGTGCCACCGTCTGCAAATGAAGGCGACCAGAGGATTCTCTCCTAGTCATGGAATGCATCACCATTAAGACAAAAGCAATGTGTTCATGAAGACTTAAGAAAAAATGTCTACTGCAACATTAGGAATGTCCTGCACTTAATAGAATTATTTTTCACCGCTACAGTTTGAAGAATGTAAATATGCACCTGAGTGGGGCTCTTTTATTTGTTTGTTTTTGAAATGACCATAAATATACAAATAGAGGACACTGGGTGTTATCTTTTTTTTTTTTAATTTTATTTTATTCGGGTATGTTTTGGGAGACAACTGTTTATAGAATTTTATTGTAGATATATACGAGAACAGAGCGGTACTTTACATGATTACTTTTCCTGTTAATTGTTCAAATATAATTTAAGAAAATTCCACTTAATAGGCTTACCTATTTCTATGTTTTTAGATAGTTGATGCATGTGTAAATTTGTAGCTGTCTTGGAAAGCACTGTGCATGTATGTAATAAGTATATAATATCTGAGAATATTATATATGACTATTACTTACACCTGCACATGCACTGTGGCTTAAAATACCATACCCACTAGCGAAGGAGGTTCAGTCAGGCTCTCTCATATTATTTCCCTTCTGTGTTATATGTTACCTTTATGTTAGACAATCAGGATTTTGTTTTCCCAGCCAGACTTTTCAACTATCGTCTACGGCAGGATGGTACCAATTCAGAGAAGTCTATAAAGGAATAAATATAACGCACAGCCTCTGTATAAGAACTCTAGCTCTATCAGTGACATCAAAGCCTTGTCAGGATGGTAAATATTGAGGGGGGGTGGGGGGAGGTATTTGGAAGCCATTTTCCTGTTTTAAGAATTAGGCCACAGATAATATTGTGGAGTCCAGGACTTTTTTTAACCAAACAGTCACTGTTTCCTATCTTTCACCAGGACACGCAAAACACTTCTTTTTTTCCTTTGGATTTCGGGCTGGGAAAGAAACTGATTTTGGTGCTTATTGTATCTTCAGCAGAGAAATGCAGTCTGTAGGTTTGACCACCAGCAATTTTTTTCTAATAAAATTAGAGTCACAGCAGAAATCAGAACCCAGGGTCCGGATGCCATTTCATGTAAACATGTTCTCTCTAACCTGTTTTGTTTTGGTTTGGGTTTTTGGGGGGGCTTTTTGGGGTTTTCTTGTGTTGTTGTTGTTGTTTTTTGTTTTTGGCAAAGAAGAAGTAGAAAGAGCACCTACAAAGTAAAGAAGCAGTTCTTTATGTGCATTCTCTTTGCTAAGTTTGTTAGAAAACGCAGCAATAAAGGGGGAGGCAGGATTTTATATGTCCTTCTAGTGTGGGGCCTCTAATTTCTCTCAACTCCAAAATGCTGTACTGTAAGCACAGAGCAAGAACTCGACAGATCTGAGTTATTCTGTAGAACTAATACACCCCAAAGCCAAAACTATTTCCTATGCAGTTTGACATTGCATCATCCATCTAGCGTGGGCTTACTTTTTTTTAGCAACTTGCACAAAGTACAGAATGCAAGAGGCGAGATGAGGTTGAGTGAATTCAGACTTCCTAGGACAAGTGTTCCCGCTCCACCTGCTCTGCAAGCCAGCTGAGGACCAGGAAAACAGAAACCCCAAGCAGCCTGTTCGGCCTGAGCTCTGGAGGCCCAATGCCTTGGGTCGTAGCTGACCCCAAACAAGAGTAGTTAAAAAAGGAAGCTAGAGCCGAGCTTTGTGTAAAAGACAGTGACATGCACCATCTCCCGTAAGCGTAAGCGTAGCCCAGCCGCGGACTCACGAGGCCCCGCCCTTTCCTCATCAAACACGCACGCACACCTGCTTCGTAAAGTTTCCATCAGTGGAAACTTTGATTTCCTTTTAATCTCTGATGCTCTCCTAAAGTTACATGGTCTTAAGAGCCATCTCCGCGATGCCACAGAACCCCTCCTTCACGATCAGACCGTAGTGCTAGTCTTTTCTTCTAGAGGACAGAGCCTTTTCGCACCTCATGATTGATGAATTCCAAACCCATGGGGAAAAACAAAAAGGCTTTAAAATAATGACTCTCTTTCTCAACTACTGTTATATTCAATTAATTTAACTACATTGAACCAAATTACCTTCGGTGTCTAAGAAGACAGCTGCAGACTGCATATTATGCCGCTGCAGGGACTTGGTTGTTTCTGGTGTAAATGTCACTCCTGCTAGCTCTTTGTATAAAGAATTAATTCCAAGAGTCATATTTCCTTCTAATGGAAAGATTACTTTACTGATTGCTAGGAAAACAGGGTAATGGAAGGCGCTCAATTAAACCAAGCCGTTTCCAAATGCAATGTATGTTTTATGATTGGCTTGTGATAGGCAATGCTTAATGTGTCTACTTGGTGTTTCCCTTTGAGCTTTGAACTTATGTCAGACTTTGTTTTCATTGTTCTGTTGGCCTAGTGTTTTCCGTTGTCGGCCTGTAATTCCTGCTCCGTTGCAAAGGGAATCATTTGTTTCCTCCAGTCCACCTTAGAGGATTTAAATTGGCTCAGTTGATGAAGTGGCTGAGAATTTTTTCCTTCCCTGTCCCATGGGTGATGTAGAAAAAGGATTGCTCCCCACATTTGCCTCAGGAGGTCCTGGATTTGAGTTTGTTTGCCATTTCCACTAGTGCAAGCATTTCACTGGGACGGCAGGAACCTTTTGAAGCGAGGGGACAGGAAACAGCTAGCGATTGAATCAGAACAAAACAGTGGAAACCAGTACGTGCTCAGCCCGCCTCAGCAGAGAAGAGAGATGTCCATTTTGCGCCCCAGTTGCCAAATCTGTCCCTGAAAAGAGAACCCGGGCATATTTTCAGTGGTAACAAAAGCCTTTAAAAGCTGCCTTTGGAACATCTCCTATGACCCCATCTCAAGGTATTTTGAAATTTGGTAGAGGACAACTTTCTGTACCACATGCCATCTTTGTCCCTTCCCAACACCTTCACGCTACAATGCGCACTGGACGAAAGAACCCATGAGCTTCACTTCATGCTTCGTAAATGACAATCACTGCTTGATGCAGATGTTGCACTGTATCCACTCAGGGATGTTTCATTTAAAAAAAAAAAATACATCAAGGAGGAAGGGGAAAAAAAACAGGAAAATGACAACAAAACATAAACGGCATAAATTAAATATGCCAACAAGAGAACCTCTCTGACAAGGCTTTCAGAACAATAAGCAGTAACTCTGTGCTGTTAACTGTGTGGACTTGCTGGAAAGTTGCACACGAATAAGGACAACTTGGTCTCATTTTCTAAAATCCGCTAAGAGCCAAATAATCCAGCTTCCCTATTAATGGGAATATGCATCTCCCGAGCAAACCCAAGCTTCCTAGACAAGTCCTGAGCAGGGAAAATACAGAAATCTTAGGGGCGTTAGCGGACTCTGCCAAGGGAGGTACAGTTGTGTGAATTTGAATTCCAGTGTATCTGTGATCTGGAAAAGGAAAGGCAAATTCTGGAAGGAATATAGAGGAAGGGATTCCAAATCTGGCTTGATACGCCACACATATTCCTATTGTCCACAACTTGGGTCGTCTTTGTATCCCTTATTCTGTGGCTTCCCCCCCTTCCCCCCAGAGAATGAAAGCTGAGGGTAGAGATGTACTCTACAAACATACCCTTTCTGGATTTCCCTCATTTGAATACTGTCTTCAGGGTTCTGAAATAAAGGACCACTGTGTAGGTATAAACAGAGATAATAGTGGTCTCTTGGTTAATGTGACTTCTTGGGCAGAATCTGTGACACCTTAAATCACAGTGAACTCTGGACATTATTAGCAAGAGGTGCCAGGGAGACATCAGGACATTTCCTATCATAGCTGCCTTGTCCAACACCTAACTTCACAGCAGTCAAGCTAAATTGTTTGTAGAAAACCATACACATGACTAGTCAACTCACGCTCACTCTCCACAATCCCATGTGTACCAGGCTTGAATGCAAAAGCGATTCTTCTGTCCCAAGGACAACCTAAAACTTAACGAGTTTTTTAAAACATTGGTCAGATGCAAATGATGTGCGTTTTGTTGCATGTGCTTTGTTTCCATGTATTATAGAAGCAAGGAAAAATTCCACTGCTGTTGGAAATTAGAAATAACTTTTTCCTGACTCTCTTCTCTCTGTAAACGTGTGCTTCCAGTGAAGTTCCTACAGTTGGCAGTAAACTCAGGCAGGGATGCCTGTGCCCTGACAGAGCCACCGTCCGATAGAACAGCAATAACTTGAAAGTATGCATCTGTAGTGAACCTTTGCAGAGTCCCCTGTATCAAGAAGATGAAAAGTCCACCATCTGCTTTAGATGAAGTGATATTTAATTTTTTGTTTCCAACTGCCAATAAAAGCAGCAGGCTGGTATGGGAAACCAGGTGGGTCATTAGACAGGAGTTGACAACCTATTTTGTGGAAGGGCGCGAGGACAGGTCTCAGGACCCAGAGGCACATGTTCATTTGAAGCAAGGGTTAAAAATTCAAAAGCCTAAAAGGGCCAGGGAGTTGAAGCAAATGAGCGAGAGCAGTTCAGTGGCCAGCCGGCAAGGAAATGCCCCATCTGAAAAGGGACATCCCAAGGCCAGCTAAAGCCCAAGTGTTGCTAACACTTCTGAATCTTATAAAATCTCCCTAGTTGTAAGTGATGTCAGTTGATTCAGAGCTGAGGGCAGACCAAACAAATACATCTCTGAGAAGAGGGTCCACGGTCTGCAACCTCTGGTTTAAAGCAAAATTGAATCTAGGGGCCTGTTTCCTGGAGTAAGTCTGGCCAGACAGGACTCCGAATGAATTAGAGAGGGGGGTGGGGGTGGGTGCGGAGCTCTTGCCCACTGATACTCAACTTGGTTTCCACATCTGACTGTCACTCCCAGAGGATATAGTAAGAGTGTAGGGGGGAAAAAAAAAGGCATCTAAAAATGCAAGCGATTCAATTTAACGATGGCTTATGAGAGACATTTCTATTTGTCTTGCCCAGACTCCTAGCTTCATAGAGCCAGGTGGCTAGGTTTCTTGCCACTTTCTTCTTGTCAAACGCATGATCTTTACGCTTTTGAGTCTCGATGTGTCTCTTTGGATACGTGGCTTCGATATCTGTGACACGTGTTTACTTTCCCTTAGTTGTATCTGCAGAATGTATTCTGTAGTCATGATCACGCAGTCCTCCATGTTCTGAAGTGCGGGACCTGGGATTCCTATGCAGCTGATGGAGGTTGTCTGTTTGTGCACTTTTTGCCTAAGCTGCTGAAAATCCTCCGAAGTGAATTGGCCATAGTAATCTTTGCCTCCTGCATGACTGTAAGCACGACCTCCAGTGGATCAGAAAAAGCAGTTCAGTGATTGTTCTCATGGCCAAACTAAAGCACAAGGTGACCGGCATTGAATAGACCCAGTTGAGGGAGGCGCAGAGTGTCCACACCCCAGCTGGGCAGCATGATCCTTCTTTTAAACCCTACTCTTCTGGCGGGGGCTGGTGGAGGGCATCTGCGTGCCTCCATCCTGAGCACATGCACACACACGTTAGGTACGTCTGAAAAGCTACAGATCGCACATCCAAGCACAGTACTGTCTGCTTCATTTGAGGAACACACACACACACACACACACACAGAGTGCAAACTACACCCACAGAAAACTGAGTATGTATTGTAGAAATGTAGAGGAAAAATAAAAATATTTTTTCAAATGTAATTACTTTTAATATATGCTTGTGGAAGGTCTAATACAATGTATGCTGTCTCTGTAATTTTTGCTGTAAATAACTGGAGACAGTGAATACACTGATTTTTCTATGTCTCTGTTTAAGCTTAAGACTTTGTAACAATTTTTTTAGAGGGGGAAAACCAACAAAGAGCAAATATGTACTTGCTTCCTTTCTGCGTATTCTGCGTGTTATGTACTTTTCAGAAACTGGTTGTTAACCGTTTAAGCATCTTGACGGGTCATTGGTGTTAAGTGTATGCTTCTTTTTGTAATACAGCTGAGAAAGGGACAGGGCTGTCCATTAAATCTGCTCCAAAGAATTTGTACTGAAGACCGGCCCAAGACCTGCAAACACTATCTGAACTAGACAATGTGAGGAAAGAAAGTTTAAAAAAAAAAAAAAGTTGCCTCAGTAAGTCATCTTTCCTTATAGCAAGTGGCTTTGTCCAGATCCTTTCTGCATGGACTAGCTTAAGGAACAGAAACCCTGCTTTCTGATGAACAAACTATTTTTGTACATGTTGATTTCTTATGAATAACCTGAGGTCAGATCACTCATTCGCTGAAGCCATAACTGACCTTCACCAAATAAATGTTGTGAAGAACCTGGGGGAGGGTTGGGGAGACACCGAGAGGGAGGAAGATCGAAGGTGTCATGAGCTGTAACCACACAGGCAGGAGCAAGTCTGATGAACCTGATGCTTTTCCTGCATCCCAAATATGACTTTAAAAGGCTAGTATTTTATGATGATCGATTTATAATAAAAAAAAAAGATATTTAGATTTAAATGAGACTTTCCAATATTTTTTAAATCCCTGACAATGCTTCCCTGCTTTTAGGATTGAGAGAAACGATTTTCATCTACTTCCCACATTCAGAGATTTGATTTTTATGTTAGCTCCAGCCTACACGTGTAAAGTGAAAAACGACTGCAAGTCCTCCAGCAGTTGGAACCACGGGCTGCCAGGGGGCTCGGCTGCGCCTCCCAAACAGGATGCACCTAGAGGGGCCACCGTGAAGCGCAGTTGATACGTCTTATTAGCATGCACACCACGGTTGGCAATGCACAAACGTTGCACTGCCAAACACATGTAAAATAAAAGTATTCACTCTAAGACGCATAATAATTATACTTTTTTAAAAGAATAATGCCTCCTATAGTCACCATTGATTTTTCTGGAGCTTAATCACATTATTACCATGTATTATTATTGGCCTATAGAGGCAAAAGGCAAACTACAAATAAACCCCGTGACATCTAGTTTTAAAATCTACAATTTTCTGATCTCTCTCTCCTTGTTTAATATATAAGCCCTAATTTCTGTGTACGTGAGTAAAACTGCAGCCTGAGTCATTTAGGAAGTAAGCATTGAGTTGTTTTTTTTAATTATTATTATAAATATACTAGAATAAAACAGCACTCCCTAACAACTAAAAAAAAAGAGTTTTATATTACTTTAGAATGTAATAGGTTTTTGTCCTTATTTTATGTCCTGTAAATTATTAGTTGAATACTGTTAGCATTCCCAGATAATGCACACATGATTTCTGAATGTTTTCTGTAAATGACAATCAATGTTTATGAAGTTCCCTCCTTTAATGCTGAACAAAATTAAAAGAAGAAAAAGAAAAAAGTCTCGCCTAATCATTTTCTTACCCCTGACAGGGAACAAGGAGGGGATGAAGGAGATAGACAGATTTGCCTTTGAAAACATTATCCCATGGGCTCTTAAGTTGCCCTTTCTCCAGGATCTAATGGATAATTCTTTTCTGGAAATTCCTGTGTCCTCATGGACCTGGCCTGGGTTAGAAGTGCTCACTGAGAAAAGACCCACACTTCACCGCAGTCTTGTAGCTCACCAAGTTGCAATTAAAATACGAGCAGCAGCTCTCAAAGATGGTAGCTCTCCTTTTCTAGAACTTTCATAAAAGGAGGCCCCAGCCAGCAGAGCCATGAGCAACTGCTCTGCAAACATTTTGTTGGAACAAGTCGCCACAGGCTTGCAAATAGATGTAACAATCCCTACACCTGATAAAAGCTTTCAGATAATAAATAATTGATGACTAAGTCTCTAGGTCTGATTTTTTTTTTTTAAACAAAGCAGCACCAAGCTACTCCGCCACCAAAATCAATGCCCACTAACATATGAATACTCTGAGTTTTAGGTGAAGATATAGTAGAAAGTCATTGAGGATAATCACAGACTCACAGAGATGCTGAAAAAGGCAATTCTAAGAGAGGCTGTTGATTTTTTGGGTGCTTGGAGGCCCTTGGGGTTGGGGTCCCTAGAGCTGAAATGCTCCACTAGTAGTTTAAACAAGATTTAACAGATTTTGCCCTGGTCCACACAACAAGATGAGCCTTACAAAGCCATAATTATGTCTTTGGAACCAGTAGTGACCCATGCAGTGTGTTTCGAGCAGTGTCTCTATTCCAGACATCCAGATCCCACGTGGCCTTGATCAGAGAACACAGAAACAGAGAACTGCCCCCATCTTTCTGTTAGAGCACCATTGTGTCCCATGGTTTCTAATCAGGTCTTCAAATGACTGGTCAGAGACAGCAAATATATGATCTCAAGCTATTCCAGGTTCCTGTCAGTTTCCATCAACAACTGATCACAAAACTCTTGACTGTAAAATTATCTAATTTTTTCCCCCAGAAACCTAGATCTAGGCAGCATTAAAACACGGAAGGAAACCACTTTTAAACTCTGGTTGGACCATAGAAAATGACAGTTATTAACCTTCGATAGCATTATTAAAAATTACGAATGAAGCCATTTTTGTGCCCAAAGCACTGTTCCATTCCTAGATCCTCTTCCCTATTAAGAGTAAGAACTGGCAACATGTTTCCATAATCACACCAAGCTGGTGTGCATAAGACATTTCAGATACCGAAGGAGTAGCCAGCATTTGGCCCCCATCCCACATGGCAAACAGCTCCTTGACCCAATTAGAGAAGATGTAGAAGTGAAGCAGACCCCCTAATGCCATCTTGGTGGGGGAACGGGGTGTCTCATATGCCCAAGTCACCATGCTATACAAGCTTTCTCTCACTGTTGTCTGAACTTGAACTTGCTAAGTTTAACTGGTTGAATAAATACTACTATAAGATACTATAAAATTCTTTACAGCTCTGTCTCCCAGATCTTTAAATCTCCCAAGTTCATGAAGCAGGGCATGGCATTGTGTAAGCACTCAATAAATGTGTCAACTACATGTACTGAGATCCGGTCTCCTTTTGTAATTTTAGCTTCCCAACTATTTGCTGTCATTTCACTGGTTTTACCCTGGAGTAAATGACCCTCTTGAAGAGGCATCAGATTTAGACATGCTTTTTTACCATAAGCAGTGGAGAGGGGAAATGGCAGCCCCTTGGCAAAAGGCACTGAAAGAATGCTCTTTCCCTTCTCTTCTCCAAAGATTTAGCCAAAAGCAAGGAGAGAAAGAGTCTGAATGACTATTAGTGGTTAAACGTAACTTCCTAGATTTTCACAGAAGACTGAGCCGGGCAGGAAACAAAAATAGAGAAATCAGGGAGCCCAATTTGTAAAATAAATTGGACATAAAAGCCTGGGTTTGGCATATCCCTCTCAAATTCCCCCAGTCTGGTCTGATCAAGTCACAAAGTCTCAATCAAAAGGAAGAGAATCTGGAGAACTAATCACTCCTTGTGCTATTTCACTGTACAAGTAAGAAATTTTAGAGAAGTCACTGCTTTTTAAGAGACGGAAATTATTATAGTTGTACTCATGCACTCCTGATGCAGCAGTCAAAATGGGGAGCCCAATGTCACATGTCACCTTCATCACTGGACATTTTGCATGTGGCCAGAAGATGAGGCAAGCAAGAGAGAACATGTAAGATTACATAATAGGTTTGGACAGAGTAGGCTTATCCACCTTCCACCAATCAGAATTAATCCCATGATGCCACATAACAGCAAAGGTTATGGGAAATGTAGTCTACTTGTGTGCCACAGAGAAAAGACACCAGGTTTTGGAAACACTTAGCAGTCCTGACACAAATGTGAAAAGAATCCAAGAGAGTCTCTAATTTCCTATCAGGTACTGTAACAAACATTTATTCAACAAATATTTACTTCCACTACTATATGCCAGGCACTGTTCACTGGAAATCCAAATCATGAAATATGACAGATAAAGACTCTGCTCTTATGGTCCAAGAAAGGTGGATATACAAGAGGACAAAGACATAATATAAATAACTATAAAAGGGAAATTTTATTACAACCACTACACTAACTACAAAAAAAAAACATTACAAGATGCTCCTATACATGATCATTTATTCACTATTTAACTCTACTGTTTGAACTCATTATCACTCAATATTCACCCATCATTGCTCATTGTTTTTAAAAAAAAAAAAAAAACAATGTTAATTATTTAATTAATTTCTTAATAGTGAAACAAAATCTTCCTTCGCCTATCTTTTACCCCCGGTTATAGCTGGTTCGGCTCATTGAGACTAGGCAGAGCAAGTGTGTGTCCAAACCTCTTTGTCCTATCAAAGCCTTAAATAAAGTACATCTTTCACTCCTGACTCCTGGTCTTCCTTTTCGCAAACTAAAAATTCTCAGTGATCCCAAACATCTCTGGCAACGTAATCTGCTCATAGAGACAAGTATTGTTCATCTGAAGAATCTCTTCAGAACCAGCAACACAGATCAATGACATGAGGGGCAATTACAGATTCTCTCTATATCACCGATAGGAGTCGTCTGTGCATTTATAACATGGCTTTTACAGACGCCTGAGTTTTAAAAATGTAGGCTTTGTTACTCTTCAGGTAGGCAACAGATCAGGAGAGGATTACCCCTGAAAGGAGTTGGCTGCAAACAGTTCCCAAGAGAAGGGGGCACCCATGCCATGCCATGCAAGGCCACGTGGGGAAGCACCAGGTTGGTCAGGAGGCAAAGGAGTGAGGGAGAAACCCAGGAAAGAGCTTTTCTTGTGGTTTCCATGGCAAGGAACTGATGAGGCAAGATAAATAGGTTTAGGGTTGGCTAATTTGGATAACTGGATTTGGATCCTTTCAGCTGGCTCTGGAGTTTAGGAAGTATCTCCTCTCCTCCTCAGTATCTGGCCCTGGGGGATTAGGGTGGGGGGATAGTGAGCAGAGTGTGAGAGCTCAATAAAAGAAGTGGTTGGGGCAGGGACTCTGAATTGGTCACTATGCATTTGAAAGAGCCCACTCAGGGGCATCACTTACTATCCTAGGAACTGGTTGGCCCTGGGAGTGGGCAAGTCTTTAGTCTTTGCAGGGTCAGGCCACAAATGTCAAAGCATCACAATAAAAAGACATGCTTAATACAAATTGATTTGTGCACATTGACCCACAAGGGAAAATACCAGATCCCAAATCTTACACGTGAAGAACAGAACAATTTCTGTCTTTCGTGGAAAGATATTTTTTGAGATAATCCTCTGTGTTTTTCCATTTTCCCTCCTCTGGGTTCAGATTCACACCTTAGGTTCCTTGTCATCCCTTCCTTCAAGGACTTTTACAAGGTAGAAAACTGAGTCCCAGGCTCCTGAGTCCCTGCCCCAGCAAAGATTATTCTTTCTCACATAGAGCCTCAAGGAAGAGAATTTTCATCTTCAAGGTGTAGATCATGAAGAAATATGCAGTGATTATGCTGACTGGAACACACACACACACACTTACTCCCAATTTCTAGGCACGACAGAGACCTCCCTATGAGGGGGGCACCGTGATACTTCATTCAGCTCTTATTAGGCACCTACTATGGCCAGACAGTGTGTCAGTCATCACAATAAGAGTCTGCTAGGGCTGCTGTGAGCAAGAGCCACAAACTGGGTGGTTTAGTGACAGAAATGTATTATCTCCCAGTTCTGGGGGCTCGAAGTCCAAGATCAATATGTCGGCAGGGTTGGTTCCTCTGAGGGCTGTGAAAAAGAATGTTCCGTGCCTCTCACCTAACCTCTCAGGTTTTCTGGAAATCTTTGGTGTTCCTCAGCTTATAGAAACATCATCCCGATCTCTGCCTTCCTCTTCACCTGGCATGTCCCCTGTGTGCACGTCTGTGTCCAGATTTCTCTCTTTTAGAAGTCATATTGGATTAAGGCCCATATTTGAATCTCATTTTAACTTGATTCCCTCTGTAAAGTCCCTATCTCTAAATAAGATCACATTCTGGGGCACCTGGGTGGCTCAGTCTGTTAAGCATCTGCCTTTGGCTCAGGTCATGATCCCAGGGTCCTGGGATCGAGCCCCATGTCAGGCTCCCTTCGGCGGGAAGTCTGCTTCTCCCTCTGCCTGCCGCTCTGCCCACTTGTGTGATCTCTCTGTCAAATAAATAAATAAAATCTTTAAAATAAATAAGATCACATTCTGAGGAACCGGGGGGTTAAGACACCAACCTCTCTCTCTTTTTTTTTTTTAAGGGATACAATTCAGCTAATAAAAATTAGGGAGAGAGTCATGAACAGACAAGTTTCTTCCTCTCAGACAGTGTGCATTCCTCTGATATTCTGTTAAGTTCCCACCCATTCAATGAGAGGATACTCTAAACTGATCTCAAGAAAATAAAGGTTTTTTCCTGAATGTCTGTATGAACCAACAATACACAGATTATGCAACTTGTTCATAACACAAAGGAAAGAGGTCACAGCAGCATTAGAAAATAACGGGGCAGAGGGAAGAGATAAGGTTGTTTAAAGAATGCTATAGGAGGCATTTAAGGGGTAAGTGAAGTAAGTGGGAATTCGGAGATTCAAATATGGCCAGCCAATCCCAAACCTGCCATCATCCTTCCATGCACTTTTCCCAGAGACCAAATGTCCCACCTCTCTATTCAAACATGAACTGAGAATTTATACTTTCTCACAGCCAGCTAAAAATGTTTAACCAGGAGGGTGGAGAATGTAATTAATAATCCCTGTACAGCTCCAAGTGGCAATAGGAGGGATCTGCCAAACAGCAGGGAGGTTTTTACCAGAGCTGTGATCCATGTGGATACTACTCAGTATCATCTAGAATGTGTTCACCACTTCCTCCTTGGTACTCTCCATCCTCATCACACTTTACAAACCTAAAGCCCTGCAGTTTTCTTTCTTTCTTTCTTTCTTTCTTTCTTTTTTTTTTTTTTTTGCCCTGCAGTTTTCTAACACGTTTGGGTAAAATGCCATTTTACTGACTGAGGGTTGGCGGTTGGTAAGTGGGGGAAGCAGTCAGGAAAGATTTTGCCAAAATAACTCTCATGTCCCTCAGTCTGCAGAAACTTTCCCTCCACAAGCCCCTCATCCACATCCTTGGTCAGGGAATTCTTGTTCATGAAGCCTGGAAACTCCCTATACACATATTAGACAAGACAGAAACATGACACACATGGAAACTGTTGTTTTGTTTGTTTTTGTGCTTAAAGCCATTGAGCTCTAAGAGGTTTCTGGTCTTGGAAGAAAAAGCCAGAAAAATATCGGTCATTAAAATAATACCCCCCTGCAAAAAATCCCTTGGTGTACATCTTAATTCTACATCGTCCAGCTTAAAAAAAAAAAAAAAAATCTTTATTTTTTTTTATTAAAACTAATTATTCCAGGTTTGTGAGGGGATAGGGGCTTTAAGTTTTCTCTAAGTTCTCCCTTCCAAAACACCATCCCCCCCACCCCCCAGAAATTGAGAATTAAATTCCTAAAAGTAATGTTATAGGAACGTGTGGACACTCATCCCTCGGATGGTTAAATGGCTTCGTGCTATGGGAAATACTGATCTACTTCTTAGAATTTAAACCTCTCATCCAGACAGATTCAAGGCAAGAGTCAGGCTGCTCTTTCTAAATCATGTTTCAGAGAGGACTCCCAGGTGCCATCTAGACAGTTCTGCCTCATGTCCTGCTTTTACCTCACTCACGCCTTCCCCTTCACCCCACGAGAACAAATGCCTATCCAACTGCCCTCAATGGACTATGTAGTGAAATATTCTTTAAAAATAAACTCTTCAGTGAAAGAGCCCAGATATTTGCTCAAAATGACCAGTAAATTGTTTTTTTCCACACTAGTTTTTCACAGAGCTGGTATTAGCTATTTTGCTGCGAGTCCCCAGAGGTCAGGGATGAGAACTGCCAAAAGGCAAGGCATTGTGATCAAATGTTAAAAAAAAAAACAATCTGAACGATAAGCAGATGGAAAGAAAGCCGAGCTCAGGCCCCACATCCCGGAGTCACGTCTGTTTCCCTCATCCATTCAACGAACACAGAGTGCTTGCTATGTGCTAAGTATTATACCAGACGCCAAGGATAAAAAGATGGTTAACGTGGTCCCTGTCCTCAAGGTTTTCACAGCATAGCAGGGTAGGCAGATGGACAAAAGCAGTGATACATTTCAAAAGAAGTATTTACAGAGAGGATTCTGATAACTGTAAAGGAGGAGTCATTTTCTCTATTGTGAATAGCTGTAGGGGAAAATGGGGAGATCTAGAGAAACAGTGCCATTTGAACTGAGCCTTCAAGGGTGACAAGATGTTTATCAGAAGAAGGAGTATGGGGAAGAAGCCCCAGCAAACTGAAAGCGACAAGTCTAGAACACAAAGCACTGTAGCTACATTCTGACTATCACCCCCAGATGTGTTTTGCTTGGGTTATACTTAATGAGTAAATTCTGTATAAAACTGGAATCTCCAGATGCTTTTATAAAAAAATAGAAGATCTAGCAACATTGTGCCCATATTCCCAGCTGGAAAAATTGTCGCTTTTAGACAAGACATGTTTTCTCTAGTTTTGCTCTTTAATTTTTTCCTACCCTGCCTGGCCCCTTAGACAAGTGAGTTCATGGCGAGCAATGATGGAAGATCAGTAGAGAAAAGTCAAAAGTAGGCTGGTTACAAAGGCTCTGGGATGCCTACCTGAGAAGCTTATTTTTAGCTGGGTGTTTCTGTGACTACGCCTTACAGAACTGGTCACCCACAAGTTGGATCAAATAGTTGATCTGTTTTTCCTTAAAAATCTTTTTTTTTTTTTTTTAATATTGGGACTGGTTGCCTCTTCCATGTTGGTGTATTGGGAAAAAATGTCTGTTACTTATAACCCCAACTACCTGCTCAGGGAGACAGTTTCTGTTAAATAGAAAACCCTTAGTTTTATTGAGGGTTTGGGATTTACAAGTTTTGGAGAATACAGAGTTCCCAAGGCTCTACAAGACAAAGGAAGGACACAAGGAAAGATGGGGGGAAAGACACCAAGAAAGGAGTCAGTGAGACCTTGAAGCTTGGGCACCGATGGGCCAAAGGATCAATGAGAAACTCTCGGTGGCAGAATGTCCCAAAGGATTTTTAAAGCAGGGATGGTAAATGTATGGTTTCAGGTTATTTGCTGCTCAGTGAACAATGTGGGACACACACACCCCACGCCCCGTTGATGTGGCTCCTGATTTTCAGTAATGTCAACCTCAAAATGCTTATGTGGCCTTGAGGACTTAGATATCCAGAGACTCACAGAAGTCTTCTGAAGATGTTTAGACTTCTTTAATTTGATATTAGACAGAGACATGGAATTGGCATGCTTTAAGCTAGATCTCAGAAAAGAAAAGCTCTGGCCAATATTAAGTTTATAGTAGAACTTAATCACTGATGAAATAATATTTAAAACAAAATTATGTATTAAATTATTTTATGGCCAGTCTTAATATTTGATAATAATGTATTATTTTTCTGTAAGGAGCAACACGAGTCCCAGCAGCTCCGACGCCCGAACACATCTGATGAGCATGAAGCAAAGAGAAGACTCTCTGAAGCTCTCCAGTTCTCTGGTTGGGAGATGGTTCATGGAACTCAACCTAGGAGAAGCCAGAGGACATTTTCTCCAAGTCTCCACTTGCCTCATGGGAAGATAGTGCTCTTTTAGGCAAATACCCTCGCCCTGTAGGCAAGGTCACTGACAGCTTGCAGACTGCCCTTTGTTAATGAGCACAACTCTACCTGCACTGGACCCAAATCACAAAGGCTCACCAGCTGGTGAAACAGCTTTGGTCCATAAGTCACCTCCTGGCTCCTGGTCCTTGTGCCTGATGGATGCAAATCCCCATGCTTCCCATTCCAAATGGTGCCTATAGTAAAGCTTGGGTCTCACAGTAAATCATCAGCTCATAATCCTGCCTTCAACTGCAATGAAATGTGTCCCTTGGATTTCCTAGTCTGGAGACTCTTAAGGAGATAACAAAGGCCTGCCGGGTGGTTGGGGCTCAAGCAAGCATCTGCTCAGCTTTGTGTTTGACCAAAATGACCACAGGGATGCATGTATTCTACAGATGTGTTGTCAGAATCAACAGGAAAATGGAAACAAACAAACAAACAAACAAAACCTTAATGTCTGACTTTAAAAAGAAGCTTTATGTGGTCATTCATTTCTAAATAAAAATTTTCACAGACCTCCTGTGTCCCTGGGCACAGGATCTCATATGCTTTTTGAAAAGGGCACAGATAATTGAAAAAGGAAATATGTGGTAAAGGTGGCCAAGTTAGGTATCAAACTGAATCAGCACATATGGACTGAGCACCCACTCTAATAATAGTGCCCAACCATGACAGAGTTCTTTACACCTTACAATGCTTCTCACATATATTCTTTACTGGAGCATCACAACAGCCCATTATGGGGAAAACAGGTGTTACAGATGATCATCCATATTTGTAATCAGTACTTGGAAAATTCAGCTATGGAATGCAAAATCATCCTTATATCCTACACAATATCTAGAAAATCCAAAAGACTTTTACAAAATCTATTCAAATTAAAAAGATAATTTCACTAGCTTCATGGATGATAAATATGCAACAACCTAAATTTTAAATTGCTCTATTAGTAAGAAATGAAATGGAAAAAGATCTCATTCACTACAGAAATAAATACTAGAAAGTTCAGTGAACAAATTAACAAAAGTACAGAGCTCATATGAACAAAACTGTAAACTTTCTCAATAAGGCAGAAAAAGAGACTCAACACACTGCATCCCTAGAGGAAGAATGAGAAAAGAAACAACAGAAAGCATATTTGTAGAAAACATAATAAAATGACTCAAAAAGAAGTTTATGGTAGTAATAATTTATAAGAGATGTGTTAATTCCCCTTTCTAAAGGTTGAGGCACAAATCAGGTTTTTGTAAAAATTTAAATATATCATGTTTTAAGAGACCCTTAAAACAAATTGACACAGGAACATTGCAAATAAACTTAAAAATATGCCCTAGATAATGCTAACAAAAAGATGATTTAAGAATGTAGAAATAGTAATCAGACAAAAAAGGATTCAAGGACATTATAGTATGGACTATTTAGCATTTTTAAAAATTAAAAATCCACCTAGAAGATTCAATAGTCATCTATTTTTTAATGTACCTATCAATGTAGTTTGGAAATATATACATCAAAATCTATTAGAGTTCCAGCAGAAACTGAAAAAGCTACAGTGAACAAAAATCACACAGATCCCAGATCATAGAAGATCACATTTTTTCAAGAAAATTTAGAGATTTTAATAACACAGTTAACAACTTTGATCTAAGAGATAAATATTTAACTCTGTACCCAATAAAGAATGCACATTATTTTCAAAAACATGGGACATTCATAAAAATAGACTATGTATTGAGTCACAAAGAAACTCTCAATACATTCCAAAAAGAAGAAAGTAACCACCACAATGGAAAAAATTAGAAGTTAAACAATAAAATAGAGACACCACCACCAGCAAAAAGAAAAAAGAAAGAAAAAGAAACAAAGAAAGAAAGCACCTAGAAATTTAAAAATAAACTTTTACATAATTCCTGGATAAAGAGGAAATCAAAGCTTAAATTACAAATGATTTAGAAATAAAAGTAATTTAAGCTCTAAATGCCAATATTTATGGGATGCAATATGTGTGTGTGTATACACACACACATATATATCAAGCAATAAATACGTATGTGATTATATATTTCAAAAAACAAAACTAAGCTTTCAGTCAAAAAATTAGAATAAAATAAACTCAAAGTTGAAAGAATGAATGCAGATAAAAGCAGAAAATTAATCAAAATTAAGGAGAGTTGATAAGAAGACAAAGAGTTGACCCTGAAAAAAGCTATAAAACACACAAACTTCAAGAGAGGCCTCTCTTGCCCAATCCATCTACAGGAAGAAGCACCTCCACATCTCTCTCTATCCCCCTTACCATGCTTTATTATTCTTTGTTGCATTTATTGTATACATATTTGTGTGAAGTGAAGAATTAACCTCACCCCAAAAAGAGGTCTGGATTTTGCCCTTGGCTACTGGGAGATGAACAATAGGGCCCTGGAATGTCCTAATAGGAATGTCTTTGTCTGGAAGTCTTGGTCAATGGAAGGTCTAACATGATGGGTGCTTTGTACTATGCTGCATCAGCCAACTTCCAGAGGGACAGAAGACTAAAGGTAGTAGCCTGACCTCCAGAAGGGTATAGAGACTAAAAGACAGCAAGGCAGGCTACATATGTGATTGAGCCCAGTAAAAACTCTGGACACCAAAGGCTCAGGTGAGTCTCCTGGGTTGGCAATACTCTGTGCAAATTGTCACACAGTGTGGTCAGGAGGAGGTAATGCCACCATTACTCCATGGAGAGAGGACAACCAGAAGTTTGTGTCCCTCTAAGAATCTTCCCTATGTGTCTCTTCCTTTGGCTGGTTCTAATTTTATCTTTTCCCTGTAATAAACCATATCCATGAATACAATAGCCTCTAGCAAGTTCTGTGAGACCTTTCAGTGAATTATCAAATCTGAAGGTGGTTTTGTGCATACCCTAAATTTATAATTGGTGTAAGAAGTGAGAGCAGTCTTGTGGGAACCGTTCCCTCAGAACTTGGATTTTAGCTAACTCTGGGTAACTGGGTTATTGTCTTCCTCCCACCCCATACCCCAATGAGGTTGTCAGCTTCACCAGCTTTGGTTCACTGTTATATACCTAAAGCATATACCTTTATCTTATACATAGAAACAACATAATAAATATTTATTGAACTAATTAATCCAAGAATATAAAACAATTCACCTTCAAGGGACAAAAATTCCATTGACTTTTGCAACAATAAACCCTAGAAGACAACAAAATGCTCTTTACTAGCTTTCAGGGATAAAAATTATTATCCAAGATTCCTACTCCACCATTGTTCCTATGTGAGGATGCAAAAAAAATCATATTCAAATATGCAAGATTGCAGAATAATAGCAACTATATACTTTTTCTGGATAAAGAAGAAGACACTTTCAAAAGACATTTACCAAAACACTGGAGGATGAGCCAAACACAAAGAAAAGAGAAAATAATAATAGCTAATAGTGCTTGCTATATGCTAGGCACTATCCCAGGTCCATATAGTAAATCACTGAAGCCTTTTTGTGAAAACCAGTGAGGTAGCTACTACTATTATTCCCCATTTCCAGTGAGGAGGATGATACATAGAGAGGTTCACTTTCCTGCTCAAAATCATACAGTCAATAAGAAATGGTACACCAGTATTTGAACTGCAGCATTCTGGATTTGAATTCCAAACTTACAGACCTTACACCTTACTGCCTTTAATAAGGCTGTGAACATAATCACAAAAGTTAATTGATGAATCTAAATATTTACTTCAGTTATTATTACAAAATTGAACACTAAAAAAAGAGTTTTGGTTTCAAATGATACAATCATTTGAATGTACAGAATACAATGAAGAATCCCAGGAAAAAATTAATGAGGATTAAAAAGTAGAGAACACATTTTTAAAACAAAGATACTAAACTCGTTGCCTATAAAGAATAAAAATTAACTCTTTTGATTTTGATATTGATGATTGGGTAAACACAGAATTAAGAATGTTCTTTTTTAGGGGCATCTGGCTGGCTCAGAGGAGCATGCGACTCTTGATCTTGGGGTCGTGAGTTCAAGCCCTGTGTTGGGGGCTTTATTTATTAAATAAATAAATAAATGTAAAGAAAAATAAAAACCTAAAGAAAAATAAAAAAGGAATGCTCTTTTTTAAAAGCTTTGATGTAATCACTAATAAGGTATTTAAAAGAATGTCTAGCTATGATTCAAATCAAACTTCCATGGAAGGCATCTAAAAATGCTAAATAGCTGACAGGTCAGAAGTGTCAGGGCAGAAGGACCCCCCTGGCCCAGGACTCCTGGAACATGGGGATCAGCCTGTGCCGCCTGGAGTAGAAGTGACTCATAAAGATAAATCACTTAAAGTTCTGGTCCAGGATGGTGACATAGGAGGCTCCTGAACTCTCCTCCTCCCATGAACATACCAAACGTACAGCTACACATAGAGCAAGCAAATTCCTTTGAAAGAATTCCAAAAACTAGGGAAGCAATACCTACACATCAAAATGGCAGCTGACTGCCATCCTCCCCAGAGACTGGGGAAACCAGCAGATGCGTCCTCCACCTTCTCCCTCTAGCCCAGTCTAAATCACCAGAACTACCTGGATGGAGCTTAAACACATGTCTGTGCTCCAGTTTTTGCAGCTGCTGCCCAAAGGATGGATCCCTGGGTCTCCTGGCTTTCATAGCCAGTAGAGCTTGCATTCACAAGTCCCACAAGACTGTAGCAAACAAAGAAGCAATTCTTAACAGGTGTAGGATCACCCCCCTACAGCTATCTACCTAGCCAAGCAGAGACCAAGCAGGCAAAAATACCCATCTCCCAATTTCTCCCTGGAAGGGGCTTAACTCCATACTTTCCCAGCTATTGTCTAAGGGTCCAGCTTCCAATCAACTTGCATCTAGGTCCCCCCCTGCAATCCTCCCCTTTTGGACACTGGAGGTCTTGGCACATCCCAAATACTGGGAGGCACCAGGAACAAAGGAAGTGGCTTGGACAATCACAAAACTTTGTGAGAAAGCCAAGAGCTGGTACCAGGCTGATGGACGAGGTTCATCTCCTACATGAAAACACTCTGTCAGGACTGAGAAAAGTGGCTGTTTTATCTAATGCATAGAAACCCACACAAAGAGGGAAAATGAAGAAACATAGGAATATATTCCAAGCAAAATAACAAGATAAAACTCCAGAAAAATAAATCAGTTATTTTGTAACAAAAAAAGTTATGATGTTTGTTTCCTGTTTGCTCATCCCCCCCATCCATTCTCCATCCTTCACTATGCCGTATCTCCATAACGAAATGGAGATAAATAATTTATCTGATATAGGATTCAAAAGATGGTCATAAAGTGGCCCAGGAGAGTAATGCATAAACAAAGTGAGAATTTCAGCAAAGAGACAGAAAATACTAAAAAGTACCAAAGAAAATCACAGAACTAAAGAACACAATAATTGAATTGAAAAATTCAATACAGGTGTTCAACAGCAGACTAGATCAAGCTGAAAACAGGATCAGCAAACTCAAAGACAGGACAGCAGAATTCATACAATCAGAGGAGCAAAAACTTAAAAAGAATAAAAAAGAGTGAATGTGGCTTAAGGGACTTATAGGACCATAAACTGAATCAGTATGTGCATTATATGAATCCTAGAAACAGAGGACAGAAAGGGGCAGAAAGCTTATTCAAAAAAACAATGGCTGAAAACTCCCCTACCCTGGGGAAAGAAAGAGACATCCAGATCCAGGAATCCTAGAGTATTCCCAATAAGATGAATCCAAAGAGACCCACCCTGAGACATATTATAATTGTTAAAAGTTAGAGACAAGGAGAGAATCTTAAAAGCAGCAAGTGAAAAGCAACTTGCTACATACAGGGGGAACCTCCATAAGACTATCAGCATATTTTTCAGCAGAAACTTTGCAGGCCAGAAGGGAGTGGAATGATACATTCGAAGTGCTGAAAGAAAAAACTGCCAACCAAGAATATTCTATCTGGTGAGACTGTCCTTCAGAATTGAAAGAAAGAGTTTTCTAGTAAATTTCCAAGTAAAAATGCTAGATAAAAGACATAAGATGAAATATAAGAATATCTGGCTAACAAATTATGACTAGATAAATAGGATAAATAAAGATAAATAGGACCAAAAGACCGCTATATAAAATGAAATATACAAAAATAAACTATTTAGACTTCATCAAAATAAAAAGCTTCTGCAGAGTGAAGGAAACAATCAACAAAACTAAAAGGCAACCTTCAGAAAGGGAGAAGATATCTGCAGAGGACGTATCTGATAAAGGGTTAGTATCCAAAATCTATAAAGAACTTATAAAACTCAACACCCAAAAAATGAATAGTCTAATTAAAAATGGGCAGAAGACATGAATAGACATTTTTTTCCAAAGAAGATATACAGATGGCCAACAGATACATGAAAAGATGCTCATCATCACTCATCCTCAGGGAAATGCAAATCAAAACTACAATGAGATATCACCGCATACCTGTCAAAATGGCTAAAATCAACAATTCAAGAAACAACAGGTTCTGGTGAGGATGGGAAAGGGGATCCCTTTCACACTGTTGGTGGGGATGCAAACTGGTGCAGCCACTCTGGAAAACAATATGGAAGTTCCTCAAAAAGTTAAAAATAGAACAACCCTAAGACTCAGCAATCACACTACTAGGTATTTACCCAAACAATATAAAAAAACAAACACGAATTCAAAGGGATACATGCACCCTGATGTTTACTGCAGCATTATTTACAATAGCCAAGATATGGTAGCAGCCCAATTGTCCACTGACTGATGAATGGATAAAGATGTGGTGTATATATATCTATATATATATATAGAGAGAGAGAGAGATAGATAGATAGATAGATAGATAGATAGATATACACACAATGGAATATTACTCAGACATAAAAAAGAATAAAACCTTGCCATGTGCAACAACATGGATGGAGGTAGAGAGTATTATGCTAAACAAAATAAGTCAGTCAGAAAAAGACAAATACCAAGGATTTCACTCATATGTGGAATTTAAGAAACAAAAGACCAAAGGGGGAAAAAGAGAGAGAGAGAGAGAGGCAAAACAAAAAACAGACTCCTGAAACGGCTGGGTGGTACAGTCAGTTAAGTGTCTGACTCTTGGTTTCAGCTCAGGTCATGATCTCAGTGTCGTGGGATCAAGCCCCCCACCTCTCTCTCTGTCTCAACCTCTCTCTTTCTCTCTCTCTCTCAAATAAATAAATAAATCTTAAAAAAAAAAAAAAAAAAAAAAAAAACAGGGCGCCTGGGTGGCTCAGTTGGTTAAGCCTTCGGCTCAGGTCAAGATCCTGGAGTCCCAGGATCGAGTCCCACATCGGGCTCCCTGCTCAGCAAGGAGTCTGCTTCTCCCTCTGACCCTCCTTTCTCTCATGCTCTCTGTCTCTCATTCTCTCTCTCAAATAAATAAAATCTTAAAAAAAAAAAAAAAAAAAAAAAAAAACAGACTCAACTATAGAGAACAAACCTGATGGTTCCCAGAGGGGGATGGGTGAAATATGTGATGGGGAAGGCATTTGATCGTGATGAGCACCAGGTGATTAAAACAAACAAAAAAAGAAATGGAAGAAAAATGGAAGTGGATATTTGGGGGAAACAGAAATAAGCACAATCATGAGTCAACATTCAGTAATGACAAAATATTAGCAAAATAAAATCAGAGTTGAGGCATCTAATTCAATCTTGGGGAAGCAGGTAAAGTTTCCTTAAAAAGTTATGATGTTTGTTTCCTGTTTGCTCATCCCCCCCATCCATTCTCCATCCTTCACTATGTCGTATATCCATTAATTGAATTTAATTGAAATTGAAATAATTGCTTTTAAGCCCTTTTTAAACTCTTTTCACAAATGTTAATTGCTGTCAGTACACACACATACACACACACACACACCACGCACATTCATGCCTGTAATTGAAAAAGCTTCACAAAACAATATTTAACCTTACCATGTATGAGTCTCTCTGATGCATTCTATGATAATTTGTCCTATTTCTCTTTTTTTTTTTTCTTTTAAATGTGGCTTACAACCAACTAAACTGATTTCATGACTCACCATTGGATGAAACCTGTAGTTTGTAAAACATTGGTTTAAAGGAGAAATAAGCCAGTATGCATAGGAAAAGACATTTAACATCATTAGGCAGCCGGGAAATGCAAATTAAAACTATGAGATACCACTACCTACAATATTCATGTCTAGCAAAAAACCAAAAAACAAAACTCCTTATACCCATAATCACATGGAAAAAAATTCCAAAAACATATTAAGCAGAACAAGTCAGACACAAATGGGTATATACCTTGTGATTCCATTTATAAAAAAATTCAAGATCCTGCAAAAAATAATCTACAGTAATAGAAATCAGTACCAAGGCAGGGGTTGGGAACGGACTGGAAGTACACATGAGAAAATTTTCTGGGGAGGGGGATGGAATTGTCCTCTATATTCATCTAGATGATGTCAAAAATTCATCAGTCTGTATGCTTAAGATTCGTACATTGACTATACATCAATAAAGAAATATTGGGATTTTTAAAGGCTAAATAAGACATAGCCATCAAAGAGAAGGTGGAGAAAGAAAGCTCCAGCAGAAGGGGCAGCAAAGCAAAGGCAAGAGGAAGGAAGGAGGCAAAAGGCAGAGAATACCGTGACCTGTATCCAGAGAGGTAAAGGGGACCCATGTGCCACATTAGGAAGTTTGGGCATTATTATAGGTGCAGTAGAAACCCTCTGGTGGGCCAGAAGAATGGCATTAATTATATTGCCAGATTTCTATATGTGATAAGTCAATCTGGTAACAATGTGGGAGACTGAAATAAGGCATCAGGGAAGCCACTTGAGTGTCTTAAATACGTGTTTGGGGAGGAGGTAGGGAGCGTGGGTTTAGGGAAAGATGGGTTGTTTGCTGTAAGCTGACACAGCTAGGGGGTGGCAGTGTCTAGCCTAAAGAAGCTGGGTCACAAATGTGAAGGCCTTCTATGCCACGGAAAGGAGTGTGACACTATCCCAGTTAAATAAATGCGAGGGAGCGTAAAAGTAATTACAGAGCACCTACTGTGTGCCAGACTGTTGCTACTTAGTGTAAATTCTCTTAATCTTCCTGAGAGTCCCAGACAGTAAATATTCTTTACCTTGCTTTACAGATGAAGAACCCAAGAGACTCAGAAAATAAGCAAATATCCTAAGGCCACACGGCTAGTAACCATTACGACTAGGGTTCAAAGCCAGGCCTAGCGAGTGGTAAATACCTGCTCTTTCCAAAATACCTCACTGTCACCAAATTTTTAAGGACATAAAAGCCTGTGACACTCCTCGAAGGTAGAGTTTCATCATATTGCAGGCAGGAGTCAGAGGGACCAATAGGAAGCCTACTGCAGTCATCCAGGTGAGCAGCGACGCTGGAGATGGTCAGCGGTGATCATGTTCTGAATGTATTTGTAGGCAGACCCTACAGCATGTGTGAATAAACCGGATGTGGGGTGAAACAAAGAGGAATCAATGATGTGATGGTATCAATGATACCAAGGATTTCACTCATATGTGGAATTTAAGAAACAAAAGACCAAAGGGGGAAAGGATGGATGGCATTAACTGAGACGGGAGGGAATGCAGGAGAAAGAGATTTGGGGGGAAATCAGGAGTTTAGGTATTAAATCGCTTAGGATGTCTGCTAGATTCCGAGGCTAGCGCTCAGGGTCAAGCAAGCATGGGAACACAGGGGACTGATACTCTAGGGTGGGTTTTTTGTTTAAATGTGTGTGTTGTGTGTGTGTTCATTTTATATAAATGGGATCACATTTTCCACAGTGTTCTAACACCATTTAGATTTGCATATAGACACAAAATGAATGAATGCAGCAATCAATCAGGTTACATTGATAGAGAAGTCTGGATAAAGTTTTAATAATCGGAATCTGTAGGTGGTAAGACAGCGGGTGTACGTTCTTCTTGGATTCTTTGCTGCACTGTTTGAATTTTTTCTACAATGGGCATTAGACTGTTCTTCCATATATGATAACACTACTTTCAAAAGATAAAAGAGGAAATTTACATGTAATAAATCCTGAGAGTAAATATGTTCTCTGACACAGAAGGTGTACGATAACTAAACCTTAGCACTTGTCTTCAGTTTCACACAAAGAGCTAGAATGAGTATGTACTGACATGAGTTTTAAACATTGCAAATGACCCATTTTCAGATTACGACTGGACCGGATGCCCTTTTTTGGCAATACTAAGTTAAGCCTGAGCCAGCCTCTGGAGTAGGTAGATGGGTGTTATGTACGTAAGTTTCCATGCACACGCGCACGCGCATGTGTGTGTGTGTGTGTGTGTGTGTCTGCAAATCTGCATCAGGACTTGGCAGGTGCCTTCCGTACCAGCGCTATAAGCATCCTTGCTAGAGAACCCTGCCTTTTAATGAGTTTACCGTTAAAAAAAAAAAAACAAAAAAACGGGGACACTGCCTAGTTCCATAGTGTTAAATGAAAATAACATTCAGAGTTGAATTAATCTGATTGCATGGGATCTATTTCCCCCCCTTGCTGCAAATCAGAAGAGTTTTCCAGCTAACAAGAACAGGCGCCCTACTTGAACGGGCAGCGGGCATTGCTGCGAGTCAGGGCAGCACTGAGCGTGGCATTTTGCCATCATAACATCCCCAGGTTCGTGGCAATGAAACTCCGGGAGTGGCAAAGTCAAATCAGTTCAATTGTCTGATTGTTCATACTCATAAAGCGGGGAAGCTGGCAGGGGTCCCGCATAAAACTTGTGAGTTCGGCAGTGGAGCTCCTTTAAGGTAATTCATTGCCCTCTGCAGTAGCTTAAATCAGAAGGGCCAGCATGGTCCCAGTCAACACAGCTCCCCACACTGCTTGAGAGCAATCTCACAGATAGCCGGCTGCTATGCCAGATGTCAAAGGTGCACTAAAAGCACTTGGTTTTGATCTCCCCCTTTCCCGAGAAGTACAATGGATGGGCCTTTAAGTGCTGCCATAAAAAAAAAAGATTGTGATTAATGAAGCAGCACAACTTAATAAACCAAGCTGACTTCTGCTTCTTTCTCCGAGGCGTTTTCACTGTCCACAAAGCAGTTCTTTTACTTAGCAGCAGGGACATGTAAAATGTTAATCATCAATCTGTGGGCCATTAAAGAAGTTGCTTTCCCTTTCTCAACTTGAAACCAAGGGGGAAAGATAATAGGTTTGGTTAACAGAGCTGTTCACATAATGGAGATGTGCGGAGGAAAGCTTTGATAGAGTCAGCGTGGCAGCCCTGAGCACTAATCCATCCCGCTCTTGGGACCACGAGTTCAAGAAGTCTGTGCTGGGGCTGGACGGCTCAGTATGGAGGCTGGGGTGAATGTCTTGATCTGGCTGGACACGCGGGAGGTAACTGTACCTGAGTGAGGCCAAAAATAAGAAGAGAAGGCATGGGTGTTCTCTGTGTCAGAAGAGAGGGACCTGAGCCGTTGGTATTGCTGATTTATCTGGTCTCCTACCCGCTGGAAAAGAGGGGCAAAGTAGCCTTCCCAGAGGGCAGGTGGCTGTGAGGGAAGGCCTGAGCAGTAGAATCCTCCCTCACCCAGAGGCCAGTGGAATTTTCAGCTAATTCTCCAATCTCACGAAATACTTCCTCTGCAGGAGTCAGAGGTACGTCACTAAAAATTTTCTCATGATATAAGAATTGCTTTCAACAGAGGCAAGAGTCAGAGACACAACGCTCAGGCACAAGGCCCACAAAGGTTTGATACAGTCAATCAGTGAACAGTGGTAGGAAAAGAGATACTACTGGAAGCCAGTGCCAGATTAGGGCATTTTGAAATGGCCACAGTTGGGAAAGTTGATGCTAAAGTAAAAATAGTTCACTGCATCTCTTTTTATTGCTTTCAGTAAACTCCTGCTCTCATCTTGCCTTGGTAAAGAAAGCTTAGACCACACTGTGATGAGATGCCTCCCCCTCCTAGAAGAGTGTGTAGCCGATGTCCCCAATGAGGAGGACCAATGGTCCATGGCATGTGAAGAAACCCTCTCTGGTCAGCTGAAATGCCACTTCCCTGCTAGAGGCTTTAACCCTCTGCTTTCATTGCTTTCTCTAAAAATGAAATGGGGCAAGGCCAGTTTCCATTGTTTAGAGTCACGGGTATCTTCAGTTATTTATATTTTTCTCAGGAAGCTTCTCTTGAGTCCCCAAGTTAAGACCCTGAGGTACAATGACACTGGTCTCTTACTAAACCAGTTGGTCCTCTTAGTCTGAGGACTAACTAGGCTCAAATATGCAACACTTAACTTCTCAGACCAGGACACACAAATCATGAAAGACATGCCAACAACCTTGAAAAGCAGACTACAGCCAAAGAAATCTTCAGCAGTTTATACTGGGGCCATAATGTTTTTGTGTGTTTGTTTTTCTTTTTAAAGATTTATTTATTTACTTGAGAGAGAGCATGAGTGGGAAGGGCAGAGGCAGAGGGAGAGGGAGAGAGAATCTCAAGCCAACTCTGGGCTGAAAGCAGAGCCGGACACGGGGCCTGATCTCCCAACCATGAGATCATGAAACCAAGAGTCAGATGCTCAACTGACTGCACCACCCAGGTGGCCTGATGTTCATGGTTTTATGAGATTTCTTGGAGCAAGAGAATGAATTTATGAGACAGCTAGGCTGAGTCAATAAAAGTGGGCTTCCTTCCCCCCACCCCCGTCCCCACACATCTCACTTAAATAATTGTATCTAAGGAATAGATCTTGGTCAAATGAGCCTTTCTTCAAAACCTTTCACTTGTCAAGGTGACCACATCATTCTCCCACCCTCGACCTCCAATCTCTTCTCCACAAAGCAACCACAGCTGTTGGTCCAAAACACTGATGCTCTTGTTCCCTGGCATGCCCTCTGCTGGACATGCTCTCCCCCCACTTCCCCAGTCTTCTCATTCCCCAGGACTCAGTGCAAGTTTGAGCCCCTCCAGTAAGCCTCCCCTTGCTATGAACATTAGGCGCCCACAGGAGAGCTTCTGCACGCACCTGCCCTCCCTCCCCTGTGCTATAACAATTGATTTGGTTCTGTGTGTCCCTCAGTACATACCTAGGAGAGCCCCTTGTATACAGTAAAACCTGTCATTGTTGGCTTCTCCAGACTTCCTAGTCAGGGCAGGTATGGAGAGGGAGCAATCTGATTGAAAGAGACTAGGGATCTTTTCTTGCTTGTTTCTTAAGGATATTGTTTTCAAATCAGTTTTATGCTGTAGGTCAATAAAATAGCAGTATTTCCCAAAAATGCCCTTGACAGAAGATTGAGAAAACTTCTATCAGCCACATAAAACAGAGTTAATGGTGATATGAAGTGAATTTGGAAGGGGTTGATGGCATGAGCAGTTAAAGCCCTTCCCAAAAAACCTCTAGAGCCATCTCTACTGGTTGTCATCGCTCACCAAACTGCAAGTAGCTTAAGGGCAGAGTCTACATTATACTCAGTGTGGTAGTACTAAGGCCAAGCACTTTATACTCACTGGATGGTTCATTAGTTAGTTAACCCAGTATCAACTGTGTTGAGAACAGTTCCTAACTTCCCTAGCTGGCGTGGTAAAACTTAATTCCTTCTAATTCCATGAAAGGCTTTTAACAAATTTCCCCCCTCCTCGCCTTCACGTCTTGCCAACTCCTACTTTATTCCATGATCAAGGAATAGCCACCCGTGTACTCATTAGTCCGCAAACATTTCTTCTGGCTGCCATTCCCTTCTCCAGGTAAAATTCTTACCATTCTCTGTAAAGCCCTCCCTTCCTTCTCGAGCGAGGGAGTCCCTCCTTCACTTGACTCCAAAAGCATTTTACAAATGGCTCAATTGTAGCTTGTGGTGCAGTGAGGTTTTTAAACATGCCTGTCTTACCACGGACCTGTGAGTACCCACCTTGCTGATCTTGGCACAGTGCGTGGCAAATGCTAGGCACTTAATGAATCTTAGTTAAATCAATAAATTAATGACTCAACCAATAAAGTAATTGAGCAGCCACTGGGGAGGGGGGGTTTACAAAAAGATCAAAAAGATCTAGTTTAGTCTACTTATGCTCTATCAGCCATGGTTCTTAGGCAGCTTAAAAAAGAGATCACAAATTTTCACAAAAGTACTCTAGAAATGGCCTCACTTTTAAAATTTGATAAACTGAGAAGATATTTGCAAACGACACTACAGATAAAGGGCTGGTATCCAAGATCTATAAAGAACTTCTCAAACTCAACACCCAAAAAACAAATAATCAAGTCAAAAAGTGGGCAGAAGATATGAAAAGACACTTCTCTGAAGAAGACATACAAATGGCTAACAGACACATGAAAAAATGTTCATCATCATTAGCCATCAGGGAAATCCAAATCAAAACCACACTGAGATACCACCTTACACCAGTTAGAATAGCAAAAATGGACAGGGAAAGAAACAACAAATGTTGGAGAGGTTGTGAAGAAAGGGGAACCCTCTTACACTGTTGGTGGGAATGCGAGTTGGTACAGCCACTTTGGAAAACAGTGTGGAGGTTCCTCAAAAAGTTAAAAATAGAGCTACCCTATGACCCAGGAATTGCACTACTGGGTATTTACCGCAAAGACACAGATGTAGTGAAAAGAAGGGCCCTATGCACCCCAATGTTCATAGCAGCAATGTCCGCAATAGCCAAACTGTGGAAAGAGCTGAGATGCCCTTCAACAGATGCATGGATAAAGATGTGGTCCATATATACAATGGAATATTACTCAGCCATCAGAAAGGATGAATACCCAACTTTTACTTCAACATGGATGGGACTGGAGGAGATTATGCTAAGTGAAATAAGTCAAGCAGAGAAAGTCAATTATCATATGGTTTCACTTATTTGTGGAACATAAGGAATAACATGGAGGACATTAGGAGAAGGAAGGGAAAAATGGGGGGGGGATTGGGGGGAGAGATGAACCATGAGAGACTATGGACTCTGAGAAACAAACAGGGTTTTAGAGGGGAGGGGGGAGGGGGGGTTGGTTAGCCCGGTGATGGGTATTAAGGAGGGCACGTACTGCATGGAGCACTGGGTGTTATATGAAAACAATGGATCATGGATCACCACATCAAAAATCAATGATGTATTGTATGGTGACTAACATAATAAAATTTTTTAAAAAATTATTTTCAAGTGTATGCACCCAAGCTTTAAAGTCAAAGCACCCTTTAAGGTCTTCTACTTTGTGGGAAAGGTACGCAATAATTAACTCTCTTCATAAAATGTAGTCAATTCCAATCTCTTGTGTACATTCAAGTTTTCCACCTCCATCTTCGCTCTTGCCGTGATGAAAATTTACAGTGATCATGGCCATTTGGTGTAAGAAATGAATTAACATTCTCCACAGGACCCTCATTTGTATAGTATATTAATAGGCTCCTTATGTAAATTTCTACTCTTACCTCACTGCTTATATGCCTGCTAGCTGGTTGTATGCAGTTTAGAAATGAGGGCAAGATATGTTTGATTTCACATGATGTTGTTTAGAGGGACGGTAAGGGGGAAAATGGGTGGGGTTCAAGCAGCAAAAGGAAAGTTATAATGGACATATTTTCTAGCTGTCATCAAACTAACAGTGCTCAATAAAGCCTACTCTCGTTCTAATTAATTTTACTTCTTGTGTCCAATAGATTTTTGCCATTATAAATGAATTATGGGAAAATAAAAGGGAGTATATCTGATGATATTTTGAAGATGCCCAGTGTTAGATATGGGGAGTTAGTCAAAAGTGTGTCCAGTCCTAAATAAGGAGAATTTTTAATTAAAGATTTCTGAAGAAGGAAAAAAAAAATCCACTCTCGGGTGCCTGGGTGGCTCAGTCGTTAAGCGTCTGCCTTCGGCTCAGGTCATGATCCCAAGGTCCTGGGATCGAGCCCTGCTCCGCGGGAAGCCTGCTTCTCCCTCTCCCACTCCCCCTGCTTGTGATCCTGCTCTCACTGTGTCTCTCTCTGTCAAATAAATAAATAAAATCTTCAAAAAAAATTAAAAAATAAATTAAAAAAATAAAAAAAAGTATTATCAAGAACAAAATATTAAAAAAAAAAAAAAATCCACTCTCCAAAACCATACCAAAAAAACACTCCATCTTCAGAGCCACACTCAATCAAATGAGGAATTGAACCAGACTAGATAATCCCTAATTTGGCAGAGATTTCTAGTTATTCGTCACATTCCCGTTGGTCTTTTTCTTAGATGTATTGCTAGACTGCATTTCTTAGCATTTTTTGCAGGTAGGCATGACCCCGTGATTGACTGAGTTCTAGCCAAGGGTATGGACAAAAGGATGCGTTTCACTTCTAGGGATGGCCCATAAAACCTCCCATGTGTCTCCTCCATGTCCTTCTCTCCTTCTGGCGCCTGTGCTGGGGATCCCCAAGGGCAATCTTGGGATCCATCTGCTAAATACGGAAGAACCACGGTCAGTCTGGGCCCTTGACTATTAAGTAAGCAAAAAATAGAGGTCTCTTGTGTTAAGTCACCACATTTTTGTGTTTACTGTTGTTGCCTAGATTTCCCTGATATAGGACTCTTCCAATTTTGGCATTCTAGAATCCATCTCATGAACTATCATACTAGTCTTCTGCTTGAAAAGAGCAGCAGATGGAGGAGGCCACGCATATATTGGGGCAAGGAGTATATGGGAAACCTCTGTACCTTTTGTTCAACTTTTCTGTGAACCTAAAATTGTTCTAAAAAAGTCTATTCTTTAAAAAGAGAGAAAGCAGCTCCAGCTCCACCAACCTTGGGCGGAGGTTGTTTTGACGAGGAAATAAAAATGTCCTAAATAATAATTATTAATAATTCTCAGCATGTCTATTTTGTGCCAGATACTGTCCTAGGCGCTCTATGTACATTATCTTTAATTCTCAGAATAATCCTGCTTGGTAGAGTTTAGGTTGCAGAGATAATGTTCTCCACAACGCTCAGGTACAAGAAATGGCACATTTCCTTATTTTTCTAAATCTAGAAAGAAGTCCCTCTCTAAAATGGTAAGAGTCCTTCTCAGTCATATTTTGCAATTATAAAATACGTACTAACAGAGGTAGTTTACTGGGCATTTAGAAAACAGGGAAGGGCTTCTAACCTGTAGGCCATCAGGCCCATGGTCCCAGCCCACGTGATCCATTGAGAGGCAGGAGGCTCCATTCGATCCATGACTAGCCTGGACATGTATTGCTCCCTGTGACTTCTCAGGCCATAGCTCTTAGTCTGTCCTCCTGATGTCCATGAACTAGCCCTTTCACAAGTCCTACATCCCTCACTGAAAAAAACCACCATCTTTCCTATCTCCAGGAATAAATCCCTCTTCTTTTTCCCGGGTAGATTTCCTCTGCCTCATTAACTCCAAGTTCCAGCCCCCATCAATTTTCCAGAACTCTTAGTGAGAGGTTGTCATATTGGGACCTTGCAGCTTCTGCAGTAAGCCATCAATGCCCTGAGGCAAGTACATCCACCTATCCTCTTGGGATAGAAACGAGCAAGAAACACAAGTCAGTATATTACCAGATTACCCTGCCATACTCAGATAATAAAGGTTCAGAGAGATTCAACGAGTTGCCCAAGGTCACAAACTATTCAGTGCTAAAGTTTCAGTTCAAACCTAAGTCCACTGGCCCCAAAGTCTAGAGAATTTTCTACCATTCCCTGTAACCCATCCTGGGAAAACTCAAGGCATGCCACAGGCCTAAGAGGCTTTTTATGGTAATAGGAAATGATCATAAATTATCCTCAATAAATGAATATTTGACAGACTCGTCGAAATCCAAGTCTTTTTTTTTTTTTTAAAGATTTTATTTATTTTGTTGAGACAGAGAGAATGAGAGAGAGAGAGCACATGAAAGGGGGGAGGGTCAGAGGAAGAAGCAGGCTCCCTGCTCGGCAGGGGGCCCGATGTGGGACTCGATCCAGGGACTCCAGGATCATGACCTGAGCCGAAGGCAGTCGCTTAACCAACTAAGCCACCCAGGCGCCCTTGAAATCCAAGTCTTACAGAATCTTTTCACTTAGTATCTTCAATGGTTACCAAGTCTGGTATTCAAATAGCTACTTTCCACTTACACAAACACACATACACACATACAAATAAGTAAAGAGAATTGCTAAAAATCATTAATTTGCAATATCACTTTGCAACTAGAATTCTGAAATCACATAGCTAATGTATTATCCTTACTGAAAAGTGTAGACGATTAAATCTCATTTGACTCATCTTAATGACAGCCATATAAAGATTTCCAAGTTCAAAACTTAGTCACAGAAACATCTGAATATTTTCTAGGAAAACAGAGAAAGGTTTTAATACAACGAGAACACTATTTGCCTTAACACAAATTCGATCATTATTAAGATAAATGATGATGACTTAGAAGGCCTGAGTTCTAGTCCTTCCTCTGACAATAGTCACATTAACTTTGGGTGAAGCACAATTTCTTTGGATCTCATTACTTTGATCTTTGTAGCTATCACATTTTCTAATTCTACATTTCTGGAAAAATTGGTACCTCACTTGTAAAATTAATGATGCTTCTTGGTCTACATTTGCAGTCAATGTAGTGTAAAAAGATGTAACAAATAGAGAAAGGAAAATGTGGGAGGGGAAAAGAAAGGAGGGGAGGGGAGGAAGAAAGAATGGAAGAGAAGAAAAGAAATATTTTCTCATTATGGCCACATTTCTTAAGGCCGATAATCAATTGCAATTCTGTTGCATCCTTTGGAATCAGTCTGCTGTTTTGTAGGCTTTGATATTCCACTCCCCCTAGCAGGCCCAACCCTCTGGAGAAGATGGGATGAAACAGGATATCTTAGCCCAACACCATTAAATATTTGATTTATCTAACTCTCTTTGTTCTGATTCCTTGCACTTCAAGCAACCCTCTGATTATAATCCACCTTGCAAGGCCTCCAAGGACACAGTGTGATGGTCAGGCTGATTAAGTTTTTGTAGTTTGCATAGATTCTACTTTTCACTATAATGTGATAAACTGGAATGTTACTAGATGTTATCCAATAGTTGGTGCTGTATTGATACAAAAAAAAAAACTAATTGTCTAGGGAGGCAAAAAAAAAAAAAAAAGGAGAGAGAGAGAGAAAGAGTACAGTAGAGTCAGAAAATTTCACTGGCAGACACAATGCCAGACTCAAGAGAACCCACTCATCATTTTGCACTTACCTTGTGATGATGTCAAAAGGGAGTGGCTTTACCATGGACTCACATAGTCTATAAATGGCATTAACCATGCAGGAAAGATTCCCTTGATATTGACAAATGATATTGACAGATGCAGAGGACACAAGGTAACATTCCACAGATGCCAGTTTGGATTTTCTCATCTGGTGGCCTAAGTTAGCTCCTGACTTTCAAATCTGCATTTCAACCTGTTCAGGAATGTATGCTCTAGTAATTTTTTTTTTTTTTAAGTTTCAGGTGTAGAATTTATGATTCATCACTTACATACAACACCCAGTGCACATCACACCAATGCCCTTAAGACCCATCACCTATGTAACCCATCTTCCTACGCACCTCCCCTCCAGTAACCCTGTTTGTTCTCTATTAAGATTCTATTTTATGGTTTGCCTCTTTTTTTTCCCCGTTATGTTCATCTGTTTTGTTTCTTAAATTCCACATAAATGAAATCATATAGTATTTGTCTTTCTCTGACTTATTTCACTTAGCATAATACTATCTAGCTCTATCCACATTGTTGCAAATGGCAAGATTTTGTTCTTTTTATGGCTGAGCAATATTCTATTAAATATATATAGTTATATAGACCACATCTTTTTTATCTATTCATCAATCGATGGACATTTGGGCTCTTTCCCTAATTTGGCTATTGCTGATAATGCTGCTATAAAAATCGGAGTGCATGTATCCCATCAAATCAGTATTTTTGTATCCTTTGGGTAAATACCTAGTAGTGCAATTGCTGGATCATAGGGTACTTCTATTTTTAACTTTTTGAGGACCCTCCATACTGTTCACCAGAGTAGCTGTGCCAGTTTGCATTCCCACCAACAGTGTTAAGGGGGTTCCCTTTGTTCCCCATCCTCATCAACATCTGTTGTTTCCTGGTATGAGGTGGTATCTCATTGTAGCTTTGATTTGTATTTCCCTGATGATGAGTGGTGTTGAATATCTTTTCATGTGTCAGCTATCTGTATGTCTTCTTTGGAAAAATGTCTATTCATGTCTTTTGCCCATTTCTTAATGGGCAAAATGTTTTTTGGCTGTTGAGTTTTTAAGTTCTGTATGGATTTTGGATATTAACCCTTTATCAGGTATGTCATTTGCAAATATCTTCTCCCATCCCGAAGGTTATCTTTTAGTTTTGTTGACTGTTTCCTTTGCTGTGCAAAAGCTTTTATCTTGATAAAGTCCCAATAGTTCATTTTTGCTTTTGTTTCCCTTGCCTCAGAAAACTTATCTAGTAAGAAGTAGCTATGGCTGAGGTCAAAGAGGTTGCTGCCTATTTTCTCCTCTAGGATTTTGATGGTTCCCTGTCTCACATTTACATCTTCCATCCATTTTGAATTTATTTTTGTATATGGTGTGAGAAAGTGGTCCATTTTGATTCTTCTGCATGTAGCTGTCCAGTTTTCTCTACACCATTTGTTGAAGAGACTGTCTTTTCTCTGTTGGAATCTTTCCTGCTTTGTTGGAGATTAGTTGACCATATAGCTGTGGCTCCATTTCTAGGTTTTCTGTTTCTTTCCATTGACCTGTGTGTCTGTTTTTGTGCCAGTACCAGACTGTCTTCCTCACTACAGCTTTGTAATATAAATTGAAGCCTGGAATTGTGATGCCTCCAGCTCTGCTTTTCTTTTTCAACATTGCTTTGGCTATTCAGGGTCTTCTGTGGTTCCATACAAATTTTAGGATTGTGTGTTCCAGCTCTGAAAAAATCCTGGTGGTATTTTGATAGGGATTGCATTCAATGTGTAAATTGCTTTGGGTAGTATAGACATTTTAACAATATTTGTTCTTCCAGTCCATGAGCATGGAATGTTTTTCCATTTCTTTGTGTTATCTTCAATTTTCCTTCATAAGCGTTTTATAGTTTTCAGGCATGCTATAGTAATTCCAAGTGTGCTGGCTAGTATTGTCTAGCCTTCTATGTTACTGATTTGATCTAGCTTTAACTCCTAGCTCCCCCCTGGGTAGCTGATTTAATCAAGTTACTTAACTTATAACCAGCATTTTCAAATCTTTATAATGAACATAGCCATCAGGTTGCTGTTCAGATAAATAAAATTACGTGTAGTGTACATTTAGCACAATGTCTAAAACATAATGAGTGCTCAATACATGTTGCCTATAATAAAGATATTAAAAAGTTACCATTCTAATTGTTATTACTGCTGGGCAATGATGATCAGCACTGTAAATTAATAGGAAGGAATACTGTAAATTCCTTATTTGTCCTGGAGACCCTTGAAGACAGAAATTGGTCTTATCTAATAAGTCTAACCTTAGTGTCAGGCATAAGACATGGTAAGACTCCAAAGATATTTCTTGAATAGGATATACAGTGAACAGTTGTACAAAACTAAGGATTACATCTCTCTTCCCACCCTATCCCCTAAGATATCCCCAGAAGCCCTTTAACAGTAAGCAAACATCCAACCTCATGAAGCCCAGCCCATGTTTGTTTTCATCTGCAACATTCATGTGATCTTCCAGAACACACCACCCTCTACTCTCTCAATAAAGCAATGTACTAGCCCTACCACCACCCACGGTACTCTCTATCCTCACCCCCAGCAGATGCATACACCCAACAATCATTTCTCCTCCTCCTCCTCTCTGTTGTTACCAGCATCTCTGCTCCCCAAGTCCCTATCTACAAAATTTCAAAGATAATAGAGAATTCCAAAATATGACAACAAACTATAATAGTTTTCTAGGGCTGCCAAAACAAAGTAGCACAGACTGGGTGGCTTAAACAAAAAGACTTAATTCCCTCACAGTTCTGGAGGCCAGAAGTCCAAGATGAAGGTGTCATCATGTCCAGTTTCCTCTGAGGTATCTCTCCTTGGTTTGCAGGTGGCCACCTTCTCTCTGTGTCTTCACATGATCTTTCCTGAGTGTGTCTGTGTCCTAATCTTCTCTTAAGAACACCAATAATACTGGATCAGGGCCCACCTTAATGACCTCATTTAACCTAATTACCTCTTTAAAGACCTTATCTCCAAATACAGTCACATTCTGAGGTACTAGGGGTTAGAATTTCAACACATGAATTTGGGGGTGAAGGGAGGGGAGGCACATTTCAGCCTGTAACACACACCAAGAGTTTCTTCTGGTTACCAAAGCATCCTGAGGCTCTGTAACCTCTTAGTTGGTGACCCATAGGGAAACAGAGAAAAAGTTTCATTGGAAGCCAAAATGCAACCACATGATACCAATAATGAGTCCCCCAAATACCTCCAAGGAAAGGCATTTGGACAGTCATTAGCCAAAGGGTTTCTATCATAATACTTGTGAGGACTTGGTGATACTAATGTAGCAAATGGGATTTCTAAAGGTTCACCAAAAAAAAAAAAAACACTGGGAAAGGTGAGAATTCTAAAGGATGTTACAGTTGACCTTTGAACAAGGCAGGGATTAGGGGCACCAACCCCCTTGCAGTTGGAAATCTATGCATAATTTCTGACTCCCCAAAAACTTAATTACCAATAGCCTACTCTTGACCGGAAGCCTTATCAATAACAAAGAGTCAAATAGCACCTATTTCAGTACTGTATTATAAACTGTATTTTTACAGTAAACTAAACTAGAGAAAAGAATATTATTATGAAAATCATAAGGAAAATACATTTATACTGCTATACTATAAACAATCTGCATATAAGTGGACCCATGCAATTCAAACCACATTTTTCAACAGTCAACTGTAGTTGCTAAAAGACGCTGGCAAGCTAGAGGCCAGAATTTTCTTATTACTAAACAGCTCCATACTGACAAAATTTAAGTCACCATTAATTAAAATTTTTGTAAAGCATCCAGCTTTACAAACAACAAGATTCTAAACCTGCTCTCCTTTTATTCCCAAAAACGTCACCAATCATGGTGCCAGATTTGGGCTTTACTTGTTCTGGAAGGCTTTCTTTGGGCAGAAGATGGCAAAAGAAATTTACTGCATAAACCTAAATACATTGAAAGGCAAAATAAATAGGAGACACGTGAAATGGTGAACTTCCTGGTTTTGAGCTATTTAATTAAGCTTCAAAACAAAAAGGGAGCAATGAGCTTTTTCCCCTTGGAAACGGAGAAATAGCAGAGCCCACTTTTGTGTTTACACTGAAACAGGTCCACTGAGCATCCTCTGTAAACATTAAATAATGATCACATAATATAAAAAATGAAAACCCTTATTATTTATTGAACTGGATCCCATGCTCTCAAGAAACCTGGTAAATGAGATTCTCAAAGGGTTTTATAAATGCTCTCTCATTATTGTTCACCTTTGTTTGAAAAGGTAAACATCTCATCTCCATTTCAGAGTTAGGGGTTAAGAGAAAGGTTAAACAAATTATATAAAGTTATACCAAAATCTGCCAATGATACAGACCAAGATCTGCTACCCCTTGAGGACTAAAAATCTCTTTGAAACATTAAGCAACTTACTAATTATTTTTAGGAGGGCATTTCACAAAAATATATTTTATCTGTACATCATGGTCTGGAAAGAAAAGTCACAAAATAATAACTGTGCGAAATTAAAAAAAAACGAAAAACAAAAAACAGTGAGGTTTCCAGAACGCTTTCTATTCTATGGACCCACCCATGTGGCTGGAGATTTGAAATGCTATTTTAAGTCTCATTTTCCTTCAGAAGTTAACCTCTGTGGAATAAAAGACTGTTAAGGGGAAAAAAATCTTCTCTGTCATTTGACTTTAACTTATGATAAATTAGCTTCAACTAGTTTCTTAGAAAATTGCCCAAGAAATGACTACAGAAAATTAAATACCAAGACTTCAAAGAGGCAAACACACAGCCTTCAAATTCCGACCTCAGAGAATAATCCTCCCTTTCTCATGCTTTGGAGAGATGTGAGTAAAGAAATCGGACTAGGGCATGGTAATGAACCATCTTTCAAATGACTTTTCTATCAATCTTCTTTTCAAAAGGTAATAAAGTGATGATTATTTCTAGGCAGTTTCTGGGAAGTTATAATCTCATTTCAACGGTCACCAGTAAGAAGGACCGTACTCTGGTATCACAACAATGTTAAGGGCAAGAACTGGTTGAGAATTCAATAGACAAGGTGTAGGTTGTTAAAAGCTATTTCCTGGAAAATTAAAACAGAGAGAGATCAAAAGAATTGTGTGGGGTCTTAAGGAATTGGTAATCGTTTCCTTCTAGATTAAAAATGCAAATCTGATTTATTACCTAGTGAATGAAATCCATTACCATTTGAAGGTTTTATTATTTCTTTCGACAAATAATGTTGGAAGCTTATGATGTGCCATGTTTTGTGCCAGATGCTGCTGACTAATGGCGAAAGACAACAAACTATGACTGGGGCATCTGTGTCATGACTTCTAGAACCTCAGTGGTCCGTCTCCTCGAAAACAGTTAACAAACAACCGCCACCAAAAAAATGAAATTATTTTTTAAACATCCAGTAAATGGTTGTTTGAGAAGTCTTAATCACCTAGAACTTGTTTTGCAAAGCCACAGAAAATAATAACAGGGTGAGAAACACCCAAAACTATATCTGATCTCATTCCCCAGAGCTGTCAGGGGCTTTCAGATGTCATAGGGCAGAAGTCACTCCAGGAACATACAGCCTCATTGAGAGGAACGCCCTCAGGAAGGGCTCCTGCGAACCCAGCTGCTTCTCCTATCCCCCAAGTCAGATTCCATCTGTGAGAGGGGCTTTGTGCTAATGCAAGGATTATACAGCTCATTTTTCCTGAGTGGTTCCTAAAATCAGCCCTAGCTAGGTCTTCTTATTTGCCCTAATTCTCTTATCCCAGTCGGAACCTACTGCCCACAGGCAGATGAAGCATGGGACATATCACTGGATCCAACGTTCTCCCAGAAGTCAGTTTTTTTTAGTATAAACCAGAAATCCAAAGTTGGTACCCAAGAGGGGAAAAAAAAAATCAGAAAGAAACACGAGACATAAAGGTTTTTTAAGGGCAAAGAAATACTTTGTTCATTGCATCCTCATCACTCACACAGTACAGAGAAAGCACTTTGGTAAAACTCTGCGAATAAAACTGACCGAATGAATGAATGAATACCCACCCGTCTGTGGTCATGAATCACTCAAAAGTCATGAATGTCACATCGGTATTTGCATACAAGCAATCCCACAGGGATCTTTGCCCAGCACTTCATCTTTTTAATATATTATTCTGGTGATTTTTCTGAAAGAAAAGAAGGAAAAGGAAAGAAGAGGAAGAAAGGAAGAAAGAAGCACAACACAGAAATTTGAAGTCAAAACGCATTTGTTTTCAAGTTCCAGGCCAAGTAACAAATATTTGACCAATCAATTAATGCCTTTAGTTTGGCTCTTGGACAGGAAAACTGCCTCTTTCCACAGTTCAACACAGCACCGAAGTACCAAGAGATCCCTTATTGACTTGCAGAATAGGATAAAGCAGTTAAGCCCTGAAAAAAGCATTAACATTTTATCCCATTGCCAATCAAGAAATCACCCAAATTTCCTGCCCACCGCCACCCAAGCCAAAGTACAAGGGGTATAAATTAGTCCTTTGCAACTCACACAAGAACCAGACGCAACCCTTGGCAAATTAAATCTGTGGCTCTGCAGCCCGATGTGCCTGGGCCACATTTCCCCTGAAGTATAATCTAGAAATGCAGGCATGTCGGTGAAAAAGCAAACCAGCTCATGTAAGGGCTAAAGACAAAGGGGAGTTGACATTTTTCAAGCCCTCTTATCCCAAAGTTTATGCTTGTTCTGAGGTGGGGTGACCCTGACCAGTGCACAAGAGAGATGGCTGGTCCCCCAAAGGTTCTGGGCGGTGAGGCGTCCTGGGAGCCTTCCTTTGGGCCTTGGAAGCTGATTACATGTTCTCAGGCCATCCTCAAAATGCTCACCAGGGCACTCTTTTAAGCCACCGGCCCTCTGCACTGGAACGAAGCAAACACCTTCGAAGCACATTTCTAGTCAGAAACCCCATCTTGCCCCCAGAGGACCCGACAGAGTAACTTAGCCTGTAATATTATATACACAGCTTTGGAAAAGGGAGTCCTGTTTTAGAGGTTGGCTTAGTCAACTCTAACTGATGGTACCCCTGAGCTTAAGGGAAGGGAAAATATTTCGTGGCAACTCCTAGTTCCACATTATCCCTTGGTCCCCTTTAAGAAAAAGAATTTAAAAAGGATGCAGGAGCATTTGCTTTAGATTTCCCTTTTCCTTTCTTTCGGAGAAAACTGAAATGTCCAGGCATCATGTGGTTCGCTGACAAAACCTCAAATCCATCTAGATTTCACCAGGATACTAACTTTTTCACTGGTGAGACCAGGCAGGAGGGTGCTCCAGTCTGTGCAAAGACACCCCATTCCGTTGTTTTCCTTGTTGTTGCTATTCAAAGCCCTGCACCTTGGGAAAGGAGGAAGTCAAATGCCTTATTCATACACACGTACATACATAAACACAATACGTGGGTGAGGTAATGAACAGCAGTGGGGGCTCGAGTCAGTGCACACAGTGAGAACATAAATTAAATTAATCTCCCTGGTTCTTCAGTGCCCACCATCCTGCTCCAAGGGTTCTAAGCAACCAGCTAAAGCAATGAGGTATGAGGGAGCAGTATTCCCAGCTGGCTCGTCTGAGTGTCTTCCTCCCCAACTACGGGAGGACAAACACACACAGGTCGGTATCTGGGAGAACCCGTTCATCCAACACCAGTGAGGTCCTTGGGCAAGGCGAGACGCGAGGCTCAGAGGCGTGTCTCAGGGAGGGCGCACGGTCAGGCCATCCTGACCGAGGCTCTGCAGTCACCTATGGTACTCCAATCCATCTCTGTTACCAGAGTTCCCGGAAAGGAGGGGAAGAGTTGGCGCCCTCTGGCTTCTCCTTCCTTTTTTACAGGCGGGTGAGGTCTTCTGGAGAATTACGACCCCTTTCCCTTGCTGGACGCCCCTCAGCTGGTTCTATTTTGCTATCAAGTCCCAAAGTGGAATTTATCCTTCCAGGAGAATAGTCATTTCTTTTTAAATCTGCAAGGAAAACAAGGAGGACGGTTATAGGGGATCCTCAAGAAGGTAGAGTTCACACAGATAAATTGAATGTTAGGTCTGGCCAAGTGCTCAGAAAGGACCCTGCTTCCTCAGGTGCCAGATACGTGAAACTTGAACCCTCCACCGTGTCCAGACTAACCCCTGCCCCAGAGTCCTCGTGTCACTCTAACTCCCCAGTGCGGCTGTTGGGGCAGGGTTGGGGGAAGGTTTGACGGCTGGATTCCCATATGCAGTGCCCTGTAATGCACACTCGGCTGGAGGTAAGTGAGGCCAACCTGGAAACAGGGCGTTTTCATTGCTGGATGATGCACAGGATCAGGGAATTCAGCCAAAAAGGTGGATACGAGATTTCAGGGGTCTGTGTTCTGCAACAAAGTTGTCCCTCAGGTTTGGAGTAGTGCCGAGGAAGGTTTCATCCAGTTCCCGGATCCTATGCCCCCTAAAGCCTCCTTCTTCCATTTGAAAAGGAAATTATCCAACGAGAACACTGATGGGGGTATAACCTTTGGGGAGAAGCTGATGGAGGAGGGTGGGCTTTTTATGTTTATCATTTAGTGCTGTATTGATTAAGCTTGTTAACCTTGAATATGTATTCCTTATATTACTTTTTAATGTTATAAGGGGGTTATCTGGATATAAAACTAATACATATTACAGTTTACTGATAACCAACATTTATTGAACATATCCATAGGTTGCTTCACTCCTCACATCAATTTTATGAGCTACGTGCTATTATACTCAGTTTATGGGTAAGAAAAATCAAGGCTGAAGGTCACATAGCTAGTAAAAAGCGTTACTGGGACATGAGCTCAATCTATCTGGCTCTGGATTCCATGCTCTTATACACTCTTCTGAACCACCTTTCCTTTAAAAAAAGAAAGGGAGGGGACACCTGGGTGGCTCAGTCGGTTAGGCGTCTGCCTTCGGCTCAGGTCATGATCCCAGGGTCCTGGGATCAAGTCCCACATCGGGCTCCCTGCTCATCGGGAAGCCTGCTTCCCCCTCTCCCACTCCCCCTGCCTGTGTTCCCTCTCTTGCTGTGTCTCTCTCTGTCAAATAAATAAAATTTTTAAAAAATAATAAAAATAAAAAAGTAAAAAAGAGAGATAAAGCATAATCAAGAGCAAAGAAAAATCACCTGCAGTTGTTTTCCTAAGCTTTTTTTAATATTCATATTACCAAATGTCTTGAATAAGTGAGGATATTCCTTATTTCCACTTAAATGTGTTAATTAAAGTGTTGGAAACAAAAATCAAGCCTACAAATGGAGGATACTGAGTTACTCAAAACCCACCATCATGGGTTAAAAATAAATAAATAAATAAAAGATCTCAACCTTCATCATGCAGAAGAGCTAACTTGGGCTCAAGGATGGAAGCAGTGAGTTACACCTCCCGTCTCCTGTTCTCCCGGCTGATCAGATACAGTCCCTGTGTCTTCCAGAGAGGACGCCATTGGGCAGCGTGGCCAGCGTGCTGTGGACTGATCTCTCTGCCCAAGTCGGCCACGTATCTGTGAGACAGAGTTCTGAGCCGCTGCAAGACGAGAGGGATAGTCCCCCCCTCTGCTGCTCCAGTCTGATCCCCCCACCCCCACCCGCACCCCCTCTGCCACTCCTGGCTGATGGGCTAACTCCCACTGGAACTAGAAGCCTGCTCCCCATCCCCGTCTTTGGCTATGCTATGCTCACAAGAGCTTCTCAACCTCCTACCTCTACCTCCAACAGGATTAGAAATTGCCCTTCTCTGTTGTACATTTACACCTACTCCAGACCAAGTTACCATGGATGCTGATCTTTTACTAATTTCTGATCCGGGGCATGATCCTTTATTCTAAGGCAGGAAGGGCTACTCAGCTTAAAACACGTGAGATTCCAGTCTAAGGACAAGTTTGGTATGACCTAAGAAAAATAGTGAACGATCAGGGACAGACATGAAGCATCCCTTCTGGAATAAAAGAAAAGAATTCAACAGAGCTGGGACTGCCAGTCTGGGGGACACAGACCTCTAGCTGCTTGCTCTTATGCTAAGAACATTTGTCCGCGGTGACTGTATCAGTTTCGGAGAAAGTGTGCGATGTTGTCAAATCAGATTTTTTTTTTTAAATACACATTGCAATGTATGTTTAATGTGACAGGCTTCTGTAGTGAAAAGCATGACTTTAACTGACGGCTGTCGTCTCCCTAGAGACTCCACGGTCCCAAGTGTCCAATGAGTAAGTAAGAATTGAAATCCTGTGGACACCACACAGGACTCAGAGTGGGAGGGGTGGGGGAGACCTGCCTCAGTTCAATTTTACCCCAGTGAAGTCGGTAAACCTTTCCCCTTGGAGAGACTGTGACAAGTATTGGGCCCAATGTTGTTTTATCACATTTTGGCAGAACCTGAAGTAAATCCCCGTCCTTTTAATCCCCTCAGAGACTTGAAAAATTTGCAGTCAGAAAGTCAGGCCTCGACTGTGAATGAGATAAAAATGTGATTGAGATTTTCGACTCTATCCCAGGTTACAATGGATGTTGTTCTAGGAGAGATTTACTTAGAGAGAAACAGAATTGTGTGGGGGCATACCCGGGAGTTTGAGCTTCCGGCAGCAGGAGTTGCAACGATGTTTTGCAATGAAGTTTCTAATTGCATCTTCCCCTAAATTGGCTGGTCCAAACACCATTCCTCTTGATCTAGAGGAAATATCAGAATATCAATGAGATCACAGCGAAGGAAAAGGAGCTCAACTGGGATTCTCTGAGATACCGAACAGTATCCCATAGTAACCCAGTAAATCTGAAGGAGCCAACAAAGAACAGAGCAGTTTGGGGAAGCAACAATGTTAGGTTTGCAAATTTAAAATTCAAATGCACTTCAATCTTTGTACCCAACTCCAAGACCTGCTGTGAAACTCATTTCAACGCTAATCTGATAGAAGAGTGAATTTTCTATGTACCACAGTAAAACAAAATACAGTGAGACCCTTTTCACTGCATATGGGGTGAGAGAATGACATTCATCACCAAATGTTCTTTCTACTCTCGTCCCCGAAAGGTGAGGGAAGACGTAAAAGAAACTTGCTGTCGGAACAGACCTTCTGAAAAGGTTCATATACCTTGTTTCAAACCCAAATACTTTGCAGAGAATAAATGACGTCCTCAGAAAGTGCCTGTCACAGCCCTACTTCTAGTACTCACAGCTCTTTCAACAGTTGGTTTTTATCCTGCAAACTGCTCCTTCTTTGTGGAAAGACAAGACCACTAGGAGACAGTGACTGTGGAAGTAAACTACATATGCTAAGTGTAAGTGACAAGATTATAAACAGAACCAGCATATCTTCGGCACATTTTGAATACTCCACAACACGACAGATTCCCTAGCGGATTCGAGGATGTTCATCCGTGATCAGATCACGCACAACGGTCTCCTCGGGTGGACACTCTACACACCACGGAACAGAGTATACCAGAAACACTTCCAGAGAAACTTTATGAAAGCTAATAGTTTAACGACATGCAGAGTGGAAACAGCCCATTCTAAAATCTGAACTCAATTACCACCCTTAAAAACCACGACTTAAGAAAAAAGAAAAGCAAACTATCACAAAAGGAAACAATAAACTTCGCTTCTAAGGAATGTGGTTTTTCAAAAGGGACGTGGTGTAAAAACGGACTTTTTTTTCCATCTGAGCATTGAAACATTTATCTCAATTTCCACTTCCTTTTGGCAGAACAACAGTGCCGCTCTGAAGATGTGCCAAGCTCGGAATGAGGGCTGATGTCAGTTTGCTCTCGGATTGCCTCGTTGCTCCGAGGCCGAGTAGGTGGAGGAAATCTCTTGGGAGGACAACGTGAACAGACACCCAGGATTAACTTTCCTGGTCACTCAATCGCCCTTACAAAGTGCGGCTCTGCTGGGATCTACCCGGCTGCCTAAGCTGCCTCTTGGTAACTACTCCTCTTTTGCAGTGCATCTGCTAAGGAACCTCTTCAATAAGATGAAACCGAATGTGGCAAAAAAAAAAAAAAAAAGTAGAACCGCTCGCTATTTAGTACCAGAACTCTTATGATGCCAACTGAGTGAAAAATAAGGTGTTGTTTCTGTCATTCAAATGGAAGCATTCTTTTTATATTCTCTCTAGCGTGACCCCGTTGGATTACTTCACTCCTGTATTCCACCTGCCATTTCTTCCCTCCCTGGAAAGCAGGAAATCACCCCCAACTTAGAGATGTACCCCTGATTCTCAGATAAAAGCTGTAAGCTAAATGATTTCCCTGTGAGCTCTGCAAAGGTTAACACAAAAGAATCAAAGTTTCTCTACAATGTCTGTATGAGGGGCGTGACCACTCCCAGTGCAGGGGAGAGGGGGAGGGGGAGGGGGTCATGGAAACTTTCATTGGGATCTGTTGCATCTACAGTCCTATGGCACGCTACAGACTTGCAGTCTCAGATAGCCAAGTGAAAAGCAACAACAACAACAACAAGCTGTTTTCCAGATTTTCCACAGCACAGGAAAAGCAGTGGTAGCTTGGTTCCACGAGGGAGGGAACGCCAATTAGTGCCAAGTATACACAGATTTCCTAAGGAACCTGTAATCACCATCACCATCATTTTGTACTTGCCACAGGCCCCCATCCAGCAAGGCAGTAAGTGGAAAACCACCCCAGACTGCCCGTCATTGAGGCCACCTCCACCGAGGCCCAGTGACCCGAGGAAGCGCAGTATGCGGCCAGACAGGGTTCGGGGGAGAAGCCGGATGACCGTGTCTTCACATGCACAAGTGTGGGGAAGGATGGGGGACAACAGGCACCACAGATAATATCAGAATCTGTACCCCAAAAAACTCTTCTCCTTTGGTAGAGGATTCTTCCCTTTTGGTGACCCTTTGTCCTCGTAGGCAAGTTAACCATCTCCACTGAGATTCAGTTTTCTCCTTTGGGAACGGGGATGGAAGAGGCCTACTCCCAGTGTGGTTGTGAAGGGTAAAGCAAATACGGGAAAGCACTTGCTTAAACGGGCACTTTGCAAACTTCCGTTGACAGCAGATCACCTGCGGATCTTGTCACAGTTCAGATTCTGATTCAGTAGGTCTAGGGAGGGTCTTGAGAGTTTGCATGGCGGACAGTCTCCCAGGTGGTGCTGCTGTGACAGGTCTGTGGCCCATGCTTTGGGTAGCAAAGGTTCATCCAATGAAAAGTTATCTTCACCAGGAAAACCAACAGCACCCCAAATTAGGTGACCCCACAAAACCAGGCAGGCTCCAGTGATGCCATCCTATCAGTCTCCAAAGTTCCTATCTTCAAGTCATAAACAGTAAAGTTTGCCCTAAGGCAAGAGGTTCCCATCCTTGGTTGCCCAGCAGAATCACATGGGGGAACTTCTCCAAAAATACAAACATCAGGGCCTCATCCTCAGAAGTTCTGATTGGATACTTCATTCTCAGAAGCGTTTGTTTCTTTTTTTCTTTTTTTAGTTTCCTAGGTGACCTTAATGGAAATTGAGACCCACTGGGCTACAGAATGCAATTAAATACTCCACTGTCATGTGTGAAAATGTAATCTTAGAATTCTAAAAGTTGGAAATATTCAGGTCATATTAAATGATACATACCAAGGTCAAAATGTAATAGATGACATAGTATACATAAACTTGGTTCATTCTATATGCAAAACATTTTTCACTGCAAAATTGTGAAGGAAGTACTTATAGTACAAGTTTCCTACTACAAACCCTTGGGCACACAGGGCTATTGAAGAAATAATATCCTTAGCTAAAAACACTTTAGCTCTGCTAAAATAAAAAAAAATAATAAAGCCTTTATCTGTACCCTAAGGGTTACAACATGAAGTCCATGCTCAAATACCATAGAAGTTGGATGCATAGGGGCATTATGGGTCACCTTTACCTTCTCTAACTCACCTAGTCCAAAGAGATAGCTAATATACTTTTAGATGGACCTCTCTGCATAGATGTCTACAGATGAGAAGATATTTAGAGTAAATCATTGAGGAAAAGAAGAGCATTAAAGCATGAATGTTTACAATATGAGTGCTGTGGGTGAGAAGTAAAAATTTCAGATGTTATTATATGAACATTGCCTACATATGTAATTTCTTATATATATATATATATTTTTTTTTCTACAACCCAGGGGTCAAGTGCACACACGTAGGACAACTGAGAAGTAAAAATACCATATGCTAGCATTTCTCAAAGTGTGGTCTCCAGACCAGCAGCATCAGAATCATCTGGGAGCTTGTTACCTTATTTGACCTCACCCCAAACCCACTGAATCACGAACATAGCAATCTGTGGTTTAACAAGCTCCCTGGCTTATGTTTGAGAACCACTGTCGTCTGCCATATTGGTCAGTCCTTAATTGGCCCCACCACTACTTTGCCCTCCACCTTCAGCAGAAGAATACAACCTCAGACCTTCCACTGCCAAGTTTTCCCAAAAGCCTCCGTATGGGATCAAATGCCCATGGGAATTCAAAGGACAGGCAGACGACTCATTCTTCTATATAATTTAAACTGCATCCCTGAATTAAGTCAGGTGATCTGATGCTTCATACATAATCCCCGTTGTTCTGGCCTCGTGTAGGTTTGCTGTTACTGACTGGCACACTTTAGGCCTTTTGTTTTATAGGCACGTGATGGAAGACCCTGCCCATGATAAGGCGCAGTGACTCCACTGGGAGGACAACAAGGGAAGCTGGGCTCCTCCTTTGACATTAATTGTTCTCCTGTCAAAGCCTACAGAAGCTGAGCTTACCCATCTTTCCCGTTTGCTTGGGCCACCAGAAAACTCAGAGTTAAATTTGCAACAAAATCTGAGTTACTGCATTGGTCTTTATACTTTCCATTTACATGTATTAACTCCAAATTTCATCTTATTTTATTTCCATATGGTCTTTTTGCCCCCATTTCCTAATCTATGCATTTTTAAAAAATCTTATTGTATTGGATATAGATATATAATATGACATCCAATACAGATATCCAGCTTATATGTAAATATAAGCTATCTCAAAATCTTCCTGGGATCTAGGCAAGAAATATAAATGTTTAAATTTTTTAAAAAACCATATCCAGGGGCGGCTGGGTGACTCAGTCCTTAAGTGTCTGCCTTCGGCTCAGGTCATGATCCCAGGGTCCTGGGATGGAGCCCCCATTGGGCTCCCTGCTCAGCAAGAAGCCTGCTTCTCCCTCTCCCACTCCCCCTGCTTGTGTTCTCCTCTGTCTCTCTCTGTCAAATAAATAAATATTTTCTTAAAAAAAAAACATATACAATGTGTTAAAGGTAATTTTCTAAATGATAACATCATAAATCAACTTACTGTTTGTCTTCAGGTTTTATAACAGATGGATCAGTCAAATTTTCTCCAACACCTCCAAAGAAAAAATGAAATGCTTTTAGCAAATGGGGATTTCATCTCCTCAGAAATTCGAGAAAATAATAACAAATTCTTAATTTCTTTCTTTAAACTTACATTCACCCTGTAGTAAATTCGACATTATGTAAATTCAACGTACCATAAAAATTACCCAGGTGTGCTTGAAAATTTTAGTAAATTCACTGTCTCCCACAACCCCCTCTGCTATGCTGTAATAATCTTCGAGGCCACAAATGAACACTTTATTGGTGTGTTCAGTTACTGAGAGTAGCATCCATCATTCATTTACCATTTGTCTATACTAGACATTCTAATTATATTCTCTGTAATTCTCAGCAACTCTAAAGGGAAAGTATTAGCATCCTCATACCCTCGTTTTGCCAACGAGTACACTGATGTTCAAGAAGATTAAGCAGCTTTTTGTCAGAGGCTGCACAGTTCACGAGTGATAAGAGGATGCGCGCTGAGCCAAAGCTTGTGTGCCTCCCATGAGGCCATGAGCTCCGCAGGTGGAGTCCACCAGTGCCCAGCAAGGCACAAGGGGCTGCGAGGTTCTGCAGGTACAACCTCTCCTCCATCAAAGACACCCATCAGATACTATATATATATACACGGCATTTATCAACAGTAGCCTATAAACCCAGATTCTTGATCTGGATGCTGGTTACAGACGTGTTTAGTTGTGAAAATTCCTTAAGAGGTATGCTTCTGCCATGTGCACTTTCCTGAACGAATGTTTTTCTTCCATTACATTTAGTTTTTCAAAAACGGACACCCAAGCGTAAAAGGACAGCAGGAGTGGAATTTAGCGCCGACACCAAGCGAAACAGCAATCGACACCCAGAGTGAATCTCTGTTATAAAATGCAAGTGGGGAAGGAGCCGTTTTCCGTCAGCTCTAACGTGTACAGGCAGGTTGATCGGACGGACACGCACCATTTGGGCGTACCCCAGCCCCTTCGGAGATCGGCCTCTAGTCTGCACTGGTTCTCTTTGCTTGGAAGAGAGCAACCTTGCGGGAAAATGATTTAAAAATCATATGAAAGGGGCGCCTGCGTGGCTCAGTCGGTTAAGCATCTGCCTTCGGCTCAGGTCATGATCCCAGGGTCCTGGGATCGAGCCCCACATCAGGCTCCCTGCTCCCTCTGCCCCTCCCCCCTGCTTGTGCTTGCTCGCTCTCTCAAATAAATAAATAAATAAATAAATAAATAAATAAATAAATAAATAAAATCTTTTTTAACAATCTTATTGAAATGTAGAGCTTTATTATGTATTTCTATTCGGTAAAAAATATTCATGTTTTCTAACCGCTATTTTAAAAAGAATTTTTTTTTTTTTGCCATGCTCGTTTTACCATATGCTAAACCTTTCATAAGAAAATGTAATCCTTGGGGTGCCTGGGTGGCTCAGTTGGTTAAGCGACTGCCTTCGGCTCAGGTCATGATCCTGGAGTCCCGGGATCGAGTCCCGCATCGGGCTCCCTGCTCGGCGGGGAGTCTGCTTCTCCCTCTGACCCTCCCCCCTCTCATGTGCTCTCTCTCATTCTCTCTCTCTCTCAAATAAATAAATAAAATCTTTAAAAAAAAGAAAGAAAGAAAATGTAATCCTTGTAGTTTATAGACCCTTCCCCCAAGAACCTGACTTCCTTAGAAAAATAACCTGTTTAGTGTAGGGGTTTTCAACCATGTTTGTGTCAGGACCCTCTTTGCTTGTCTGGGGAAAAGAAGGGACCCCCTTCTCAGAATAATGTTTTAAAAATGCATAATTTAAATACATAAGATGACAAAGGAAACCAGTGATACTGAAATACAGTCATCAAAATATTTAAGTTGCACCGCAATACATGTGCTTCTTTGTTAACACATTAACTAACAGAATGTAGTGCAAGTGTGTAACTTGCGTATCACTTGTGTACCATAACATCATAACTTGCGTATCACTTGTGTACCATAACATCAAGTGATACACATAAACAGTGTTTTGCCGTATCTGCCAGCACCATAATGTGAGATGTTAATATCAGTAACTGCTATTGCAAATGGTCATGGGTACTGCTAATGCCTCTGTGGTTTGTGGTCTCCCCTATAATCGAAGGAAATGATGAGTTTCAGTTGTAGGTTAGTGAAAACGGTGTAATTTGTTTTCTCACCAAAGTTCACAAACCCTCTGAATTCTCTTTCTTTAAGAGCCTCTGGCTTACAATCTTCGTACACGGATTTTGTATGGCGGAAAGGAAAAGTAAGGCTGAAGGGGAGGTGTGTCAAATGTGATTGGCTCAGGCTTTATTCTTTTTAAAGAAAAAGTCACAGGAAGACACTGGGCTCTTTATACTTTTCTCATTACAGACACAAGAAGGAACAGCCTCGACTGACTCCACTTTTCTAATGATGTAGTAAATAAACAGAAAACCAGACAGGAAGATAGTCCGAGGACCATCAGCAGAGAGACTACAGAGGCTAAAAATCCTTTTCATGCTTAAGCTCAGACCTAACTTAAAGCCTGGACTTCCCAGCAATGATGAAAGCTTTCGGCTGGTGGCTATGGAAACTGTAAATTTAAGCTGGAAATATGCATAGTACCCAAAGAGGTCATATCAGTTGGGGAAAAGGAAGTTTATAGGGGAGAAAAAGTCTGATCAAAATCACATCAGCTCCAGTTTACTTTAAATCTTGTTGCCTGTTAGATAGGCAGGAGTCAAAAGGTCCCACTCATGTCTCCGTCACCTACTAGTTATGTGACCTGGACACCTTCTCTAATCTCTCTGAATCCCAGTATTCTCAATGAAAGTGTGAATAATAATGGGCCTTATCTTATATGCTTACTGAGGATTAAATGAACTATTATATACAAGCCGCTTAGCAAAGTGTCTGACCCAGACGAAGCTAAAAAAATGTCAACTGCTATCTTTAATATCTTTATTCTATCAAGACCTCTTCTGAAATAAAATTCTATTTTCTTACCACTGGTTAAATCATGTTCTGATGATCTCATTTCCCTAATGAATAAATCTCTCTAAAAGAATGAGGGTAGAGTCTCCAAAAACCTTTATATCCCTAAACCCAATCTGACGATTCAAAGCGTAACTACTAAATACATATTTTGGGGCCCTCCAACGGCAGAAGGAACATTCTAGAGAGAGAGAGAGAAAATATGGAAGAGAACTATGCATTTCAACATCCAAAATTCCCAATCACACCTGTTTACCGACGTTAGTAAGGTAAATGCCATGTGCGGGTGTATGCTGCATGCCCTTGTGAGAAACTCAGACACAAACGTTCTGATCCCAACCACCCTGGGATACATCCGTGAACCTCTAAATCTGTGGAAATAAGTTACCTTCTTTGTAGCAGCAGAATTCATGATGATCGTGTTGATGGGAATGCTGACTTATTCTGCAAAGTGCTTTGTTAAATAAAAAAATCTATTATCTCCAAAGTTCTTTGAAAAATATAACGAGCTTTTAAAAAAAGAATGCTCTAGGGGCGCCTGGGTGGCTCAGTCGGTTAAGCGTCTGACTCTTGATTTCGGCTCAGGTCATGATCTCAGGGTCGTGAGCTTGAGCCCCACAAGGACTCCGGACTGGGCATAGAGCTTGCTTGGGATTCTCTCTCTCCTTCTCCCTTGGCCCTCCCCCCAGCCTCTGTCTCTCCCTCTAAAAAAAAAAAAAGAGAGAGAGAGAATGCTCTAGACCACCATGATTTGAAGGGTAATTGTTTTTCATTGCCGTTACTGGGAATCAAATGTTGGATTTCACATGTAATGATGATGATGCAGGCCCTCACATGTGGGATTTCTACATGGAAAGAAAGTAGAAAACTACAGTATAAATTACAAGTGAGCAGAAATTGGTCAAGCCTTTCCTTAGAGTTCAGCTTCCAGGCCCACAGGTATGGCAGTTCCCGGGTTAATGGTTCGCACTCCCTTGGAAGACAGCAGAAAGGAGAAGAAAAAGAAAAACTGCCAGAGTGCTTCTCATTCCTCTTTTCCCTTAAAGCAATCAGGAGGCACAACAAGCTGGTGAAGAATCACTGCTATGTTCAAGAGCCACATGGAGATTAATACTAATGACAACAATAACCAACATTACGGAGGGCTTACTATGGGGCAAGAACTTGCCTCATTCCAGCTCCTTAATATGAGGGATTAACAAGGAGTTAAGTGCATAGTATTATTTCCCCAATTACAAATGAGGGAAGTGGGACTCTGGGTGGTTGCCCCCCGGTCACAGAGCTAATTCACGGTGGAGCCAGGAGTCAGACCCCAGCACCACAACTCCAGGCCTCTTCCTCCAAAACTGCTGCTACCAGGCCTCTCAGTCCCCACTCCCTACCACCTGAATAATGTAGATCATCATGTCTCCAAAGACTGGAAAGACTAATTGATTAATTGCAAAACTGAACCAAAAACCATTACAGTATTTTAAGAATACATATATGCTCCCCATGTTTCCTTTCCAACTCAGTTTGGATTAAATATCATAATGCATTGAGTTTTTACCCAAGTGCCTGATAGAAAATAAGTACTTGGTAAGCGTTAGCTAGTAGTTGTAGTCATGTAACTGCTCATAGTTACTATCATAGGATTCATCTTCTTCCATAAATTCAGGCCTCATCAATTGGCCAGAACTCTCCAGGAAGTATCTCAATTTCTTCATGCTCATTCTATGAGGCCCACTCTCTTCTGCTTTGAAGGTCAGTGTTTTGACATAGTTTCTTTGGAGTGGCCTATTTCTGCAATTCACATAATTGCCCAGTAAAAGAATAAAGTTAATTCCATTTTCCCCCCAAGACTATCAACGCAGCATTTGTTCTGTTTAATGTCACTCTGGATTACTCAGAGACATAAAAATCCCCAAACATAAACATCATTAAACAAAAACCTATTCAAGTGGAATACAAAACACACTAAAGAGTCATCATTAATTCCTTAAAGTTTTTCTTTGGTTGTTTTTTGTTTGTTTGTTTCTGTTTTTGCTTTTTAAACAACTCCACCCAAAACTCAAAGTGCAGACACTCGAATACAGATGAAAACAATCAACCTCTCCCCAACATGAGCTACAAAAGCAGATGCCGTGGGCATCAGCATGCTGAGCTTACATGGATCATGTACTTGCTGGTTTAAAAGCTGAATCATGCTGACTGTTTTAACTTTGTTTATATTGCTTCCCTAAATATTGTGTTTGAGGGTTAGAAATATAACTCAACTCTGTGAATAGCACAGATCTGAAAAGACAGAGAGACTTTTGTGTAGTTTAAAAAGTCTATACACATCCTTGAACACATGGCATAAATTTCAATCAGAATTTACTGGACATTTCTCACAATGCCTCAGGATTATGTATCTCAGCTGTGCCCAGCCTCCCAGCCTGGCTTTCGGTACAGAATCCCGGGACTGGAGAGGTGGGAAAGTCAGAGAGGACAAGGAATATGCCCAATCTGAACCATAACACGGTTATGTCCTATGAAACTCATAAAGAAATAAAAGACAGTATGGTGAGAAGGAAAGAACATGGATGGTCAGTTTACATCCTGGCTCCCTCTTCAGTAACTGTGCAACCTTGGGCAAGTTATTTAAATTTTCTGGGCCTAAAGTCCCCATAATATCTACCTTGAGGTGCTACTTGTGGGATTAAATGAGATAACTCCTGTGAAAGTTCCTAGACTAAATCCCTTATTTCAAACCAAAGCCCCAGTCAGTGAGCGCAAGGACTAAACTTTGACCTGAATACATATTTCGTTCTGTGTCTGCAAGGAAAGCCTGCTAGAGATACTCTGTTTTGTGCTGCAGGATTATAAGTCACATGTGAGGTGTTGATAGTGGGGAGATGCACTGATCAAAGGCTCCCACTAAATATGAGTGTACTGTGTCACCTCTCTCAGGCGGAGTTTTGTACTTTTGTGAACTGTCATATCAGGGTAAACAGCAAAGAGAGCAAGCTAAACTACAGACTGCCAAAGCACTGAGCTCAAAACAATGAAAGATGCCCAGAATTTACACTTTCCTATGTGTATAAATTCATGCCTAAGTGTTATTATGAACATAAGTTCAAGGTAAAGCCATAAAACTAGAAAATTTGGTACAAAAATCATTCCCCATTTAGGGGCACCTGGGTGGCACAGTCATTTGGGAAACCGACTCTTGGTTTTGCCTCAGCTCTTGATCTCAGAGTCTTGAGATCAAACCCCACATGGGGCTCTATGCTCAGTGCTGAATCTGCTTAGAGTTTCTCTCTCTCTCTCTCTCTCTCTCTCTGCCCCTCCCTGCTGCATACATGCTCTCTCTCTCTCTAATAAATTAAAAAAAAAAAAAAACTAATTCCCCATTTAGATCAAAGTTTTAGATGTATTTAAATTTTAGGCAGCTAATCATTTGCCTATATTTTTTTCTTGCGCAAAGAGGGAAACAACATAGTAGGTGCTCATGATCATCACTGCACAATGTCTCTGAAATAAATGGCCTCACCTCCCTTCAAAACCAGGTAGAGCAACTGCATATATTACCCATCCTGGTTCTCCCAAGATTTCTTGGGACACCTGTCTGGTTCCTCACACTTTGGACAGTTTCACAAATAATAAATAAATTCAGAAAACGGATACCATCTTTCAGTTATCAAATTAAGAAAAAAAAAAAAAAAGCACACACTCTTGGGGAATATCTCCACTGAAAGACCTTAACTATGGCTTTGGGCAAAGAAGAACAGGGTCAGATGTGGGGGACAACGACATGGACAAACCACCCCCGGTCGATGGTTCCTGAACTGTGCCTCATGCTTGTATCAGTCACGCTGGTGCTATCAATTACCTTGCAAATCTAAAACCAGCAGCTCTCCCCGGGTATACTCATAGGTCCAGTGAGAGAAAGCCAACATCAGCTTCTCCAAGGTGTTGCTTGGGGCAATTTCATCACCATTGTTGTTGTTGTATTTCCGGAACTCTCCCGTCATGTACTTCTCAATGGTCAACCATTGGTTGGCCGAATGGCAGTAGATTAAGAAAACTTCCAGGAACCTGGAAGGGGGGAAAAGGAGGCCACTGAGTCCCCACAAGGCAGCAAAGGTGAGACTTACATTATCAGTCAGCAGCAGAGGAGAACATCTAACTCTGGTCCAATGAAGCCTCCATGCACATGCCCTGCCTTTCTAAGGCAGGGACAGAATGCAAGGATTGGGAGTTTTCCCCACACTTAACCCACCTCCCTTCTCTTTGAGGAAACCTTCCAACTCCTTTATGAGTACGGGACTCAACTTTTCTTGCTGTGCTCTATAAAGTTCCCTGTAACTGAAACATTAAAACTTTACCATAATCCCCAGCACCAAATTAGGATCTATCTTGCTAAATGAATGCAAGAGTCTTGAGACACTCAAGCCAAAGTAACAAGAGTTCATTCTTAGAAAGTTCCTTATTTCGCTAGGATAACAGGAGAAAAAACTGTGCTTCCAATAGAAATGTTTTTCTTCTGTAACATTCCTGGACGTTAGTAACTACATCTAGGGTCTGCCCGTTTCACATAACTGAGAAGTCAGTCATGGCCTCTGCCTGAACTTCTCTTTTCCACTCACACAAGTTCAGTGTTTAAGCCAAGATATTCCTGGGACATCTAACTCTCTTCTTACCAGTCTCCAGAACTATAGAAGGAAGAACCCAAAACTAAGATCATGGGGAACTTCCCCATGGCTCTGGCATTTCTCATGACTGACAGGCCTGAGAAGAAATTGAGAGAAATTTGTACTTAAAATGAAGGGCCAGGGTACCCATACTCCCTATACTCACCTTGGCGTGTACGGAATGGTTTGTGGTTTCACTTGGTTGAAGGTATACATCAGTTTTTGAGCAGCTCTTTGTTGTTGAATTTCCTACAAAATAGGGAGCAATGATAAAAATATTGGTCTGTTATCATATGCAGGCTAATCAAGGACACAGAAGCACTAGAGGCCTCCCCAGTGTGGTTTTTAGCCTCATTCATTCAGCTCCCACCACACTCCACTCCAAAAGCAAAACTCTACAAAACAAAAATAAGGAAATACCACCACGTCCGGAACAGAAAGGCTATCCTCTGGGTTAAAAAAAAAAAAAAAAAAGGCCTCCAATCAGGCTGTAGCCAGAACTGCTTTCTTTGACCTATCCCTCTGGGCTCTGGGTCTCAGACTTACCCTGAGGCAAAGGTGAAGCACAGTACTCTCCCGGAAGATTTTGTGCCATGACTTTACAACCTCGGGAAGAAAGGACTTCATGATGAAAACCTGCCCTGGCTTGAGAACGTCACCCTCAGACCAGGTGCTGATGACTTTCATGGCTTTCCGGAGCCCGCCATCCATCTCCTCGCGGGACAGCACCTGGATCATTGCAGCTCTCCCTCGCTGGGACCAAGAAGACATGCTCTTATCCAGGTTCAAAGGGGAACTCTCCTCCAGCCTGTAGACAGTTACTTCTTCTCCCGCTGCAAAAAGAAGTACGGATGAGAAGTTCAAGGACATCTCATGTCTGTGACATGTTCCAGCATCCGAAGTAACAGCTCAGAATCAGTTCAGCTTCCCAAATGATCAGAAGAGAATAGAATTTCACCTGGACACAGACAAGCACAGAATAAAGGCCTGGACATTGGCCATGTTATTGTCCAGTAAAGGAGCGGGCGGGAGAGGGGAAAAGGGACTAAGCATCAAATGATATCTAAGAATTAAGTTGTTCTTATTATAAATTGTAACTAGACAAAAGCAAAATCAAAGTAGTGGGGTTATGATTCCTTTGTTAAAGACAAATACTTCCAAAGAGATAGTTTAACCCCGTGTTTTCATTATCATCCCCTTTACAAGACTTATTAGACTTTTTTCCCCCTAATTCCCTTTTTTTTTTTTTTTAAAGATTTTGTTTATTTACTTGAGAGAGACAGAGATAGCAAGAGAGAACACGAGCAGGGAGGAGAGGGAGAAACAGGATCCCCGCTGAGCAGGGAGCCCAACGTGATGCTCGATCCCAGGACCCTGGATCATGACCTGAGCCAAGGGAAGACGCTCAACCCACTGAGCCACCCAGGTGCCCCTCCTAATTCTCCCTTCTATATGACATTTTAATACCAAAAATATACCATATATATCTACATGTACTGTATGTGTATATATACACACAGCATGTACATACAGTATATACATATATTTTTGCTTTATACAGAAAAAGATGTTTCTGCTTCCTTGGGGGTGATATTACCCCCACTGAGAATTCACGGTTTAACACAATTGGAGTTAGCACCACGGTCATACCCCAGAGCCTCTCCCTCCCTCCTTTGTGCCCTTGGACAAGTTACTTAAAGCCTCACTTTCCTGATCAGTAAAATGAAAGTGAAAATAACGCTCACCTCATTGGGTTGTTGGAAAGATTAAATATGTGAATTTGGCTAACATGAACTAGAACTTCAGATACAAACTCAATCCCACTTAAAAGATTTTACACACAAAATGCTCTTTAACTGCTAGGCAGTTTCCACGTTTAGGCTCTTGAACAGGGAACAATTCAAGCCTAGATTCCACCTACTACAGTGTTTAATGCTTCATAACAGAAGCAACATATTCTATACACAACTTCTGTCCAGTCTCTGTTTGATTTTCTCCTTACACCTCTGTTTCAAATGCTTTTCTTTTTCTTTCTTTCTTTTCTTTTTTTTGGCTAACACTATACTGGTTCACCAAGAAAGGAATCTCTTTGCTCACTCTTGCACTGAATTGAAAAGAACATGTCTAGGTAATTCTTAGTAACAAATTTTCACATATTTATTCCTCATGCCCAGATAAATGCCACTGAAGGTCTCTTCAGAGAGATTTTACGATTTACAGCACAGCTCCTTAGTTGCAAAACCAGCCATGGAGCCGCGAGGAAGGAGAAGGCATTTGCATCCACGATCGGGAGCCCCCTGATTTGTCCCCATGTGAAGAGAATTAAGATCTAGGACAGAGTGGGGACCCTTGTTATATTGTCAATTGGCTGGACAGAGAGACTCTGGAAGCCTTGGCTTAATGCGAGCTTGTTTTTCTTTACTACTCCAGCCTTTAAAAACGACATTTACTATCTGAGCTAAGAGCAATTAGTTTACATGAAACAAACTGAAAACAATATACAAAGCATTTCTTTTCAGATGCCTGTTAGTTTTTACTGTATTGACATTTATCGCTTTCCTCTGTGTTTATTACACATGGTTGGTTGGTTCTTTTCTTTCCTACTTACTTCCAGCCCTAAATCAGTGAATGCCAGGTGCAACATTATTGCTTTTTTCCCAACTGCTGCTCATTATAGGTCCCATCCCCACAGTATTAGATTTTGATCCTCGATGCTGGCTGGACAGCTAACAAGAGTTTCCATTTTAGAAAATTAATCGCACTAGACTTCAATCACTGGCAAAACAAAAATTTCAGCTAAAATGATGCAACATGGTTTCTCCTCCTTTGATTTTGCTCAGATGTATGCCTCTTCCCTGGCACAGCCTCAAGAAGGTAGAAATGGCACACTCACCAAACAGTTGGATTGGTGTAAATGGTATAGTCTGAGAAAGCCTCATTAAATTGTTCCTTTCAATGGCTGCAAACAAAAACAGATTTACTATTTTAAGTATGCATCAGTGGCTTGGACTTACAGAAAGCCTCCCCCACATCAGCCTGTTCATATAATGCTAAAATATTTCATTTCAAAGATCCCCCCATTTTTGCCTTTATCAAAAATATTTTCCATAATCCAGCTTTTAAAATCAACTATGCCTTAAACAGGAAGCCTATGCCCTGGTCTTAGAAATTATATGAGATTACATAACATGGTCTGAGTGGGGCTATCACCTCCCCTCTCCTGAATACCAAATCACAGACTAATCCATACATATGTGGAACTTCCTTTTCAAGAGCGTTCTGTGATCTTCATTTCTCTGGTTTTTCTTTCCCAGAGCAAATCTAATGCACAGTGGACTGTGGGGACATCTACTGTTGACTTTGCACCGTTCACCTTCTTTTCCCGGAGAGAACTGAGGCCAATTTTAATTAGAAGCAAGTGATCTGCATTTTCCTGTTGAGAGCCGTATCCTAACAGATCAGAGTCAATATGAGTTACAGTATTTTTCACCAGACTTTCTAAAGTTGACAGCTGGAGTCAAAATATTGGATTACTGCTGAGCTGAAAGACCCAGTTATAAGGGCCTGGAAAGCAGAGTCTGGAATCCACTGAAACACTGTTCGCTACAGGGGAGAATTTAGGAAAAGACAGTCTATTACTGGGCCCTGACAACATGACCTTGAGCTGATAATAATGGTAAGTGTCACACCACGAAACTCGTACTCAGGTGCTGAGCTTTAGACTGTGTAAAAGACCTCGCCCACGTCTCATCTCCTCCAAGGCTGAGAGTGATGACACACAAAAGACCAACCAGTGGCACAAGTCCAGTTGGTTGTCCTATTGCTTTGCATTTCAAAGTGTTTCCCTCTTAATTCCCAGCTAGCCCTTTGGCAGATTGTTCCTCAGGAAGGGCAAGTACGATGATTCCCACTCGGAAAGAAAGACAACTGAAGCGCTGTGAAGCAATGTTGCTTATGAGAGTCAAGACCCTCGACATCTTGTTTAATAACATCTTTGTAAGATGTCTTTGTTGAATTTACTCGATGGGGCTGGCATTCATTCAGTGGTTATGTTCGCTGAGGGCCAGTGAGGGTATAAAATCCTCCTTCAAAGAACTCGTTTCAGGCCCCAATCCAAAATATGGAGAGCTCTGGCTTTGGGCTTGTAAGGAATTTTGAGACCTCAAGGTCACCCTTCTTCACCATTTGGAACTTGCCCGAGCATGCTTTTTTTTTTTTTTTTTTTTTAAGATTTTATTTATTTATTTGAGAGAAAGAGAATGAGAGACAGAGAGCGCATGCACATGAGGGGGGGCGGGTCAGAGGGAGAATCAGACTCTCCGCTGAGCAGGGAGCCCGATGCGGGACTCGATCCCAGGACTCCAGGGTCATGACCTGAGCCGAAGGCAGTCGCTTAACCAACTGAGCCACCCAGGCGCCCCCGGTACATATTTTGTTTTGTTTTGTTTTTAATCCCACATTCTCTTAAATCCTAACAACTTGTTTTCCCAAGTAAATGGCAGGGTAAGAAATCTGAATGTTCTTCTCATGAGAGTGAACAGCAGCCTTTCAAGTTGGGAGTCCTATCAATACTCTGTGATTCATCAATATTTCTGTTTGCAACTGCAAAATCACAGACGTTTAGCTCGGCTGACATGTCAATGCACACATGCTTCTTACCTGAGTAATGATGGCAAGGCTCTGGAGGGCTTTTTAAGGAGGCTGAGATTTCTGAAATTATAGAGAAGATTGGCATTTTAATTACTTGGCTGGAGATAAATATATGCTTATGAATATATTGCCTTCAAAGTTATTATTGAACAGGTTAATCGGAATGGCTTCTCAGTATTTGAGAAAGATTGCCTAATGTCCTTTAACCACATCATTGGGCATGGTATCCTGACAACTTCCAATCATCAATGTAATATCTCCAAACATATTTATATAGGGAATTGAAGAAAGACAGGTAATATTAGCCTCAAAGATGTATTTCCTCTGAACCAATTACACCTCTGGGTTGCAGAAGGCACTGGGCTGCCCATCACACTTCATGACATCCCCAAAGCACAATTCTCTGAGCTCCCACCAAGATGCAGTACCCATATGAAGACATTATTAATACCAAGTTATTAGCAGTCTACTTCATTGACCTAAAATGACAACAAAGTGATGAAAACAAATTAAGAGGCATATACCAGAAACAAAGGAGTGGGTGGAGAATAGGACACCAAGGGGCTTGTTTGTTGGGCTCACCTCCTGCAGGTTTAACTGGTTCTCCTCTATCTGCTCAAGTCCTAAATTACAAGTCTCCAGAGAAATCCTTTGCAACAGTTTTGCCATTTCATAAAATTAAAATTAAAGTGGAGAGCTTTAGTCTCATGGTGGTAACTGCTTTATACCTAGTAGAGTAAGCAGCATAATTAGAGCCCAATTTCAAAGACCTCTCTGGTTTCTTGTTGCTGGATAAGGAAAGGAACAAAAATCCCTTCCTTTGGGGGTGCTTAGTAAAAAGTAAGATCAGCAGAAAAGACCCTTTCTTTTGAGTTCATTCAATAATAAAAATAAAAACGTATTCAGCTCCCGCTATAGGTCATGCTAGCCAAAACAGATGTAAGTTGTGGCTTCCGCCCTAGAAAAAAGGAAATGTGAAATACTGGGAGCTAAAGACATGTAGACTATAGTCACAACACAGTTGGCTAAGTATTTATAATAGAGGTGTACACAGAGGGTTATGGAACCTTCATAGACAAGCAACGTGATATTCTTTTTTTGTTGTTGTTGTTTTTTCTTTTTTTTTTTGGTGGCTGGGTGACAGACCTGTAACTCCAAAGCAACGTGATATTCTTAAAGAGCATGGGCATCTGAATCTGATAATGCTGAGTTTCAGTCCTGGCTCATTTAAGGAGCTGTGAGAATTTGTTCACATTCATTCAACACACACTTACTCAACACCTACTAGCTGCTTAAGAGAAAGACCAGTGTAAAAAACAGATAAAGTCTCTGGCTACTTTCCAGTGAGAGGAAAGAAATTAAATAAACAAGTAAATATATAGTGGATACAGTATTACATATATATCAAGTTAGGGGGCTAGAAAGTGTGGGAGACAGGGAGCTTATTATTTTAAGGATGGCAAGCCAAGGCCTCTGTAAGAAGGTAAAATTTGAGCACAGACCTGAAGGGAGTGATAGGTAAGTCATATGGAAAAATGAGGGAAAATTCCAGGCAGAGGTGACAGCAGGTGCAAACGCCCTGAGGCAGGACCATGGAGAGTGTGGCCAGAGTGGACTGTGCTGAGAGGAAATGGGGTTGGAGAGTTGGAGGAAGGACAGCAGAGCAACAGGGCTTTGTAGACCAATTTGGACTTTGCTTTTAGAGAGTGAGATGAGATGCCATTTGAGCAGAAGAGTGACTCGATTTGACTTTTGGTTTCACAGTGTTATTCTAGCTGTGTTCTGGAAATAGACTTTCAGAGAGTAATAGTTTGGAGGTCATCCTGTAATCCAGGGAGGAGATGAAGAGTGGTATGGGAAAGTAGGAAAGTAATCAGGTTCTTGATATATTTTGAAGCATTTACTGATGGTTTGGAAGTGCAGATGTGAGAAAATGGGAGCCAAGTATGATGGCAAGACTTTGGCCTCAGCAACTGGAAGGACGGCGTTGCCATTTCCTAAGGTGGGGGAGGCAGGAGGTGGCACATTTTGTTGGAGATGGCTTGAAGACACCCAAGTGAAGGGATGAACAAGTAGGTGGTCATATTCTGCAGGGCAGAAATGTTGAGTGAAAGAATGAACATGAGCCTGTATATCTGGATGAGGGCCCTCATCAACACTTGAGAAAGATTAAGGGATTTGCAGCCTATCCTGTAGGTAATGGGAAGCCACTGGAAGCTTAGACGTAAGTGACAATTTATTGTTCAGAAAGGTAACTCCAGTGGGAACACAGGGAAGTGCAAAGGGAGAGAAACCAACCAGAAGGCTCACATAAAATCAAGGGCAAAACTTTTTACATCGGAAAATAAATATCAGAGGCTTTAAGGCAGAAGCCATGGGATAGAGCAACACAGACAGCTCCTAAGGATGGGGCTGGGGGTGGTACGGAGGCAAAGTTGATAGCTAAGATGGGCAAAGTTGATGACTGGGAACCAGAGAGTGGGATACACAAGGCTGTGGAAGAGAAGGGGCCCAATGGCATCAAGAGGTCAAGAACATGAAAAGGAGCCCATAGGCTGTGGTAAAGTTTGAGAACAGCCTCGACAGTGGCTTTGCCAGGGAGTGTCTCACATGACCCAGCCCTACTCAGCCACTTGGGGCAAAGTCCTACGGAAGCCATACAGGAAAAGGTATCCACATATAAGATGAAGGGCTCCTTGTGAGCAGTATGTAAAAGACTGACAGAATTGCTGAACAGTTGAAATGAGCTCAGTGGCAACAGCCTCACTCACAGAGAAAACTGGAAAATCACCGTCAGAAATAGGCAATTCAAAAAAAATTGTAAACCAGACATCAATCCTGATTTATGTGGAGAAAGACAATCAACTTTCTACTTTACTATTGAACTTTCTACTTCGTACAGTAGACAAAAATCACATACAGAATTTCAAGGACTACAAAAATCTCAGCAGCAGAGGGAACCTCTCCATTAATAAGATAAAAAAATAACATATAAGAACTTACTGTCAACTCTACTTGAACTTCTCAACCTGTTTGAAAAATTAAAGTTGTTTAGATAATGCTTTAAATTTTTCAATGACCAAAGAAGTACAATAGTAACAATACAGAGTCTATATGTCTAGATGCATGTATGTGTGTATGTAGATTTTCTTTGAAAGCAAAGTGCCATTTGACCCCTATTTCTATCAACAGAGAAATGGTTTGCAACCCTACAATTATTTTTCATAGAAAAATGAGCACCATATATGCGTCTAATTCACTTACTGTGCATGCCCTAGGCTAACCAAAAAGCAGTCGTTGGTTTTGGTTTTTAATTAGCTATATGATCAAACGACATATGTAAGATTTAACTGTGTTTGTGTTGTTCTGGATCAATTAAACTAAAGGGTTCCTGAACTATGCAGAGCAGATGCCTACAAATGAGTCTGTGAATGTCTCTGGACAAGCCTACAAATCAGTTTCATTAGCCCACGTGGCCCCTAAATGTTCAGGGGCTGAAATTAGCTCTCTGTAGATTGTTACTTGCCCTGCTCAAGTGCACACGTGGCCATGGGCAAGTCTGAATAAATTCGTTCAAAGAGTATCTCCAGTATTGAAGGTCCTTAGGGAAGAGAGTACAATTACAATTATTGTTTAATTTCATGCTGCAATAACCCACTACTCTGCATGAGCACAAACTACTGAACCTCTGGGAGGAGACAGTCATGTGCACTTGAAGTCTAGAGGCAGGCTTGCACACAGAGACCTCGATGGGAGCACCAGAAAGAAAGGCCATCTCAAATTGAGCTGGCTGCAAACTTCAAGTCACATTCCACCTGCTTGGTATCAACTGGCCCTTCATACAGTAGATGGTTTTGAATTCTGCTCCCCTAGCCACATGGATCATTGAATGATGTAACCAGAAAAGTCCAGAAAACACTACAAACCAAATAGAATCATTTTGCTTTGGTTGGTTTTCAAACTTCATTTCTCTGAATAAATAAAATTCCAGGAAAATACTCAAGCCTACAACCATGTGAGTTCTCTAGCTCCTCTCTTTTGATCCCCGTCTTCCCTTTGCTTTGTCTCAATCCTCAAAGGGTTACTGCTTTGATAGACACTTAGGATGCTCATGAGAAACCAAAAATAAAAAAGATCAACCTCATAAACTAAAATTAAAAATTTGAAAAAAAAAAATCTAAAGAGAAAACTATCAGATCTTCAGTCTTTTTCTTTAGGCCAGACAGGTTTATTCCTAGTCTTGAATGCAAATTTCACAATCTTATCTGTCAGAAAAGATAGGATACTCATTATTCCGTGTGTGCTTTTTTGACATTGAAAAGACAAATGCTTAATCTGCTGTGGTAGTACGTGTTTCATTATATTCTTAAAAGGCACTGAGGTGGGATCTTATTGCCAGAAATGGGAAAACTTAGAGAATAAATGATTTTCCTTCTTGCTGACAAAAGGAAAATATTGTCATTGGAAACACTTCTTTTTCACCTCTTTTTCTGACCCAATTAAACCTTTGTTACAAATCAGTTTAAAAATCAAAAACAAAAATAAATAAGGTAAAAAAAAAAAACAAAACAGAAGCCAAAAATGCTTAAAAACAGACATTTAGAAATACTCACAGGGAGTTCCTATTGAAGTTGGTGCTCCTGGAGTTCCACAAAGAGTTTCTGCTCAGATCCTGAGCAGAAAGGAAAGGTCATTACATGTTCCCCCAACATTCTCCCACCCCAAGCTTCCAGTAATACATTTGCAAAACACACCCTCCCCCGCCCAACTCAATATTTCTCTTTTACTGGATGCACTAAACTCAAGTTAGAAAGATGCATAATGTTAGCACAATATCTGAACAATTCAATGTGTTGACTGACTTTAACAGAATGAAATTACTTGTATGGGGACATCATAGAGAAAACATAATATACAACAATGGCTTTTGCAGAAATGAGAGTGAACAGTTAATGATAGGGAAGAAGGATTGAAGGTCTAAGTTGACAAGAAATATGAATCATTACATCTCTGTGTCCTCTATCAGGACACTGTTGTTTCAGTGGATGATAATTTAGAACAACATTACTTTGAATTTATCATTCTATTTCCTATTTAGATTCAACTATTACTTCCTGAAACCTACTACATTCCGGGCATCACTCTAGGCATTTCCATTGGTCTTATTTTTGTTATCCACTACCAATAATCTCATAAGGATGGCATTAACCCCATTTTAGAGACACGGCTAATGAAGCTCAGAGGTTAATTACTATGCACGCCCTGAAACCTGGGACATAGCAGACAGGTTCTTGCCACCACTCACCTCCAAGCAGTCAGACGGTTTAATTTCAAAACCTTCCACAGATTCCATTCATGAGGTTATTAATGTACATTCATACAGGTAATGTGGATACAGTTCCCGAGTTCATAGAAATAATGTTCAAACCAAGACCAAAATCAGATTTCTTGGGTTAGTCTAACTAGATCATGCTCCCCACATGGTAGATGGCAGTAAAACGGGCACGTAAGAAACAAAGACCGTAAAATCAGAGAACCTCGGTGTTGGAGGCTCTTTCATCCTGCAGGGCCCAAATCCCCTCCAACACATCTGCAAAGAGGTTGGCTCGGCCTGTTTGACTAACCACACTAAGTGAGGAACTTACTACTTCCAGAAATAAACCATTCCGTCCTTAGAAAGCCCCAATTGCTAAAAATTCCTCCTCAAATTGGGCTGAATCTGCCTCCCAGTAGTTTCTATATGTTGACCCTAGCTCCACCTCTTAAAGTGTAATGCAAATACCTATTTTTCTTCCACCTGGCAACATTCATAAATTTCAAAACAGTTTCAAAAGTTCCTGAACTATTGATCTTTCAGGCTAAAAACACCCACGATAAAGTAGTGGGTGGACCAATAAATTGCATGGAGAAAAACAACAAGGAAAGAATAAAGGGTGGGGGGTGGGGCTCGAGGGGAGTGAAAAAAACTGAGCATATATTCAAAGCAAGGATTTAAATGTAATACCAGTAAAAAGGAGAAGCCAATTGAGGGACATAAAGGTAAAACAGACACAGTCAAGGAGTTAGAGAGGTGTGTGCATAAATTTTTTTTTAATATCAAATAAGATGTCTTTACCTCCTGAGACTGCTTTAGATAATCACTGACTTGGATAGCATGCTGTTCCATTTCTTTGGTTTTCATTTTCTGATATATAGAGGGTTCCAGACCTTGTTAAAAGAAAGAGAAAAAAAGAAATTAGAGAATACTTGAAAATGTGTTACATTCAAATCACATTCCTAAATAGGAAGATCTGAACATAGTGCATTCATCTAAATTTGAATATAGTTTCTTTTTCTCTTTTTAGCAAGTATTACCAAGATTCTTGGTCCTTTTTTTCCTCAAGTGGTTGAAAGCTATATATTCTACAGTATTTCTATTCATCAGTAGTTTCCTTCACATTTATAATAATTTATGCTCGCTAATCAAAGTCAAGCATTAAATGGTCCATAACTTGAGTCTTCCCTACAGAAGAACACCTTTAGTGATTCTTTTTGTCCATGGTTTATGTAAAACACATGAAATTTTCATTCCAAATTGTTAGGCATCTTTCCTTAACAACTGCATCAAGCATCATAGTAGGCTACTTGAAAAAATAAAACAAAACAAAAACAAAAGACAGAAAAGAATACCAGATGACAAATTCCATTTTCAGCTCTTTCTTAAAAAGGATGGCAAGGATCATTATTGTCACAATTTTTTATACTGGTACCTGCAAAGTCACTGGCATATAGTAGGTGCCCAATAATAATTTAATTATTGGATTGGATTAATTCTGAGAATAAGGCTTATAAAGAGTCCCTGGCTAAATGTAGGACATAGGAGATAACAGTAATTTTTTTCTCTAATGATTTTGTGTCAAACACACACACACACACAGTACAAGAAATCTATTGGAAAAAAGTCACAAAATGTCATATGATATTTTTGTAATATCATAAAATTATGATCAATATGGTTTCAATGAGAGCGCAGAATTAAAATTAAAATAAAATACCTAGAGGAAAAGTTAAAAATATACCTTTCCTTTTCATAAATTCCTCAGAACTTCTCTTTTTGTATTCAGAGAGAGCTATCTGACAGGGTATCACCCAACATTCAAACTTTTATTTTTAAATTCTTCTTCAATTAATGCTTAACTCAGATGTATTTAAAAAAAAAAAAAAAAAAGAGTCTTAATTCAGGATTCAGTTCCAGGTAGATAGTGGGCCTCCTTGTCTCCTCAGATTAACTAGGCATGTGGAGTAAGCCTATTTCCCTACATCTTCTCTCCCTTTCATCAGACTTGAGATTCTTTCCCAGAATTCTCCTGCCACCTGCATCTTTTTCTATTTGAAAGTCATTGGAAAGAACTTAAATAACTTGGGAGTGGGGCGGGGGGTGAGTGAAATGGGTGAAGGTGGTCTCAGGTACAGACTTCAAACTGTAAGATAACTAAGTCCCAGGGAGGTAATGTACTGCATGGTGACTATCGTTAACAATACTGTATTGTATATTTGAAAGTTGCTGAGAGAATAGAGCTTATAAAATTCTCACTACAAGAAAAAAAAATTGTAAGTATGTGAAGTGATGACTGTTAACTTGTAGCAATCATTTCACTATATATATATATATATATATATATATACACACACACATATATATATACCAAATCATGTTGTACACATAAAACTAATACAATGTTATATGTCAAGTATATCAATAAGAAAAGAACTTGAATAATTTAAGAAAAGCATACAACTTAAATATCAGATTTATAAAAATATGAAATATAATATAAATAAACATTTATAGATAAAATAATACATTTGTAACTGGACCTAGAATCATATCTTTGGGTATGGGATTTGATTTATCCAATATCGTAGGCTCTTATAACCTGTGTGATTTAAGGCAAGACAATTAAGCTCTCGAGTCATATCTATAGATTAAGAGCGTTCTGAATAATTTAATTTCTAATGTCTCTTTCAACTTAGAGTCCACTTGATTCTCAGTGATTTAACAGACAATTGAGTATTTTAAAATATAAATCAGGGTTTCTCAACCGTGGCACTGACATTTTGGGCTGGACAATTCCTTGTTGGAAGGAAAGAGATTAGCCCATCCATTGTAGGAGGATGTTTAGCAGTATCTTTGGCCTCTACCCACTTGAAGTCAAGAATACCTGTACTTCCCTTAGTTGTCATAACCAAAAATGTCTTCAGACATTATCAAATGTCCCAGGGAAGAGAGGTGGGAGGTGTACAAAATTGGCCCTTGGTTGAAAACCACCAACCCAAAGACAAAGCAAGGTTTTAAAGAAGTATAATAACATAGATTTCAATACAGTGTCTATTTGTACCTTAAGTTTAGTATTTCAAATAATTTTAAATATTTATGAGTCCTGATCACATAGTTCCTTCTGTTTAAAAAGGAAGTGTGAGGAAGATGGCAACAGAGTAGGAGGACCCGAGGCTCGCCTCTTCCCACAAATACAATTAGATAACTATCAAATCATCCTAAATACTCCAAAAATTGACCTGAAGACTGGCAGAGCAAACTCCATAACTAAAGGTAGAAAAAGGGCACATCAAAGAAGATATGTGCACACCCACGTTCATAGCAGCATTATTCACAGTAGCCAAGAGGTGGGAATAGCCAAGTGTCCACTGATGAATGAATGGGTAAACAAAAGATGGATATCAACTGCATTCCGTCTTGCCATGGCAGCCATGGAGGTGTCCTGCAGAGATCTTGGGAGACTCATGTTGAACACGATAGAGCTACAACATGGGTGGAACATGGGTCCCTGCATCCCTGGATGGGAGGCTGCCTGTCAAACATTTGCATAGGGCTTTGCCTAAGTGAGAATAAACCTCAGATGTGTGAAAGCAAATAAAATTAAAAAAAAAAAAAAAAGAACTGGTAAAGGTCTCTTATTGTGTAACACAAGAAGTTCAAAGTTCTGATCACTGCTCCCAATTCTGTTCATAATCTGGCCTTATCTTACTTGTCCAGGCTTATTTCACGTTTTCTGCCTACCTCATAGTTTTCATTTGTAGCTAGTTGATCCATCTTTTCTCCTTTACAAAACACCATTAAGGGATACTTGCCCATGGAATAAATACTATATGTCAGTAGCAATAAATAACCAACCACTACTCATCCCACTGAGTTCTGTGTAAGGGTCCATATCAATGTCTCATGAACCTTAAGAATTTATAACATTAGACAACCGCACTCCATACATCAGACTAAATGAATACTCCCTGAGCCAGGTTTAACAGCTCTGGATAGGAGACTAACTGAACCTTGTTTTTCTTTTCTGGATCCCAACAACTATTCCATTAAACGAATGGAAATTTTGTCCTTTTCATAAAAATTAAAAATCAAAAGGAGTTATTTTTTCTAAATGGATGTGCCACCCTCTCATTCTTTCATCTCCACTTGAAAGAACAGCAGGGACCACCGGTGTTCTGGGAACACAGTGAGGAAACTTCCCCAGAGTTTTTGAGATCCAAGAGTCTAGACTGTTACATACTCATCTGACTAAATTTGGACACTGTGAGCCAGTTCTTGCTGCAGGCCTCTTCTTCTGAGATGTTATTTTCTCCTGGCTCTGAATCCAGCTGGTCATTTTGAGAGCAGGTGTCGACCTTTATGACCTGGAGAGAAAGACACTTGTTGGAACACGGTGACATTAATCTGAAAACATTCTGAGTCATTAATGTGACTCCCAGAGGTACTATAGTGAGTAGCAGTGGTTAACATTGGCTGCACGTTAGAATCACCTGGAAATCTCTGAAAACTCCCATTAGTCAAGCTGGCAAGACATAAGCACCCATGTAATTATTATTTGCGGTCATGACTGAGAACCAGGCTGGGGGGCAGCAGCCATCAAGCTTGAGTGTGCAGCAGAATCACTCAAGGCTATGCCAAACCACAGATTACAGGGTCCCACCTCCAAGACCCCCCATTCAGTAGGTCTAGAGGGAGAAAGAATTTTAATGTCTAGTAAGGTTCCAGGTAATGACACTGCTGATAGAAGATCACAATTTGACAACCAGTGGCGTAGAGCAAAAAAACACAAGGCTTGGATCCAAAAAGAACTTGTGTTGGAATTCTAGATCTATCACTCAGAAGTTACGTGAACTTGGGTAAATCACTTAATGCCTGTGAGCCCCATTCCCTTTGTCATTAAAATAACAAGTAGCCAACAATAATGGCTTCCATATGTACTAACCAGGGACAGAGAAGAAATGAGATAAATTGAAAAAATGCAAGCAATAAACCAATGCAAGTTATTAGTACCTAAGCCCAGTTTTAATTTCTAGTTAAATTCTGGCCACTTGAACCACTGCAAAAAACAAATCTACTGATATCATATTTCATAAGATCCCAGCAACTCATAGCATTTTCCCTGTAAAAGAGTCTTCTTTACAGGCTAAATCTCTCCCCCCAAAAGGTAATTTTACATAATTGTCTTAATACTTATCTCTTTGCTTCTGCTTCTCATTCTTTTTTTTAAAATTTTATTATTATGTTAATCACCATACATTACATCATTAGTTTTTTATATAGTGTTCCATGATTCATTGTTTGCGTATACCACCCAGTGCTCCATTCAATACGTGCCCTCCTTAATACCCATCACCAGGCTAACCCATCCCTCCACCCCCTTCCCCTCTAGAACCCTCAGTTTGTTTCTCAGAGTCCATAGGCTCTCATGGTTCATCTCCCCCTCAGATTCCGCCCCCCACCTTCATTTTACCCTTCCTACTATCTTCTTTTTTTTAACATATAATGTATTATTTGTTTCAGAGGTACAGGTCTGTGATTCAACAGTCTTACACAATTCACAGCGCTCACCATAGCACATAACCTCTGCTTCTCATTCTAAAAAGAACTGAGGTGCTTTTAAAAAATGCATCCAGATTATTATATGGAGAAATGAAGCAGGGCATTAAGATCGGGAAAGGTGAAGTCTATGGAATTACTAACTCAGATCTAAGGCTTCCTAATAATAAATAAAAAGATTCACTAAATGAAAATGCAAACATAACATATTGGAATTTGTGGGAGATAGCCAAAACAATGATTAGAGGGAATTTTATAGTACTAAATGCCTGTATTAAAAAAGAAGACAGTCTCGGGCGCCTGGGTGGCTCAGTCATTAAGCGTCTGCCTTAGGCTCAGGTCATGATCCCAGGGTCCTGGGATCAAGTCCCGCATCTGGCTCCCTGCTCGGCGGAGAGCCTGCTTCTCCCTCTCCCACTCCCCCTGCTTGTGTTCCTGCTCTCGCTGTCTCTTTCTCTGTCAAATAAATAAATAAATATTAAAAAAAGAAGAAGAAGAAAGTCTCAACAAACGAGAAAAAAATAAAGCAAATTAAAACCAAAGTAAACAAAAGAAATAATAAAGAGCAGAAATCAATAAAACAGTATTCAGAGATAAATCAATGAAACCAAGAACTGGTTCTTTCAAAGATCAATAAAGCAGATAAGCCAGTAGCCAGACTAATCATGAAACAAAGAGAGAAACACAAATATTAAGATATTAGGAATGAGAGAAGTGATGTCACTACAGACCCCATAGACCATAAAGGGATAAGAAAAGGATATTATAAATACTATATGCCAATAAATTCAACAACTTAAATGAAATAGACAAAATCTTTGAAAGACACAACAAACAAAGCTCACTGAAGATGAGTCAGATAATCTGAATAGTCCTATATCTATTACAGAAATTGAATTTGTAGCTAAAAACTTTCCCACAAAGATGGTTTTATTGGTTAATTCTACCAAATAATAAAAGTTGTAATAGTATCAATTCTATACAAGCTCACCTAGAAAACTGAAGAGGGAATAATTCCCAACTCAGTCAATAAGCCCAGCATCACCCTGGTACCAAAACCAGACAAAGACATTACCAGAAAAGAGATCTATAGACAAATATTCCTCAAGAATACATATGTAAAAAATCTTATGAAGATTTTAGCAAAATAAATATAGCATACAAAAAAGATAATACATCACTGTCAAGCAGGGCTCATCCTAACCAGGTTGACTTAATATTCTAAATAGTACTTCTACATTATAAAATTAATATAATTAATCATAGTAACATAATAAAAAGGAAAAACCACCTGATTGTATCAGGAGGTGCAGAAAAAGCATTTGACAAATGCTCACCTCTATCAAAGACAAAAATTCTCAGAAACTAGGTATAGAAAGGAAGTTCTGTAACTTGATAAAAGGCATCTACATAAAAACCTACAGCTAACATACTTACTGGTAAAAGCCTAAATGCTTCCCCCCTAAGACCAGAGAAAAGGAAAGGATATCTGCTTTTGCCACTTTTATTCAATATACTAGAGATTCTAGCCAGTGTAATAAGGCAAAAAAAATAAATAAAACACATCTGGATTTGAAAGGTAAAAAGTAAATTTGAAAAGTAAAACTATCTTCATTTGTAGATAACATGAACATTTATATAGAAAATACTACAGAAGCAACAAAACCTACTCAAACAAATTAGCAAGTTTAGTAAGGTTGCAGTGTATAAAATCAATATTTTAAAAATATATTTCTAGGGGTATCTGGGTGGCTCAGTTGGTTTAGCATCCGACTCTTGGTTTCAGCTCAGGTCATGATCTCAGGGTCATGGATCAAGCCCTGTGTTGGGCTCTGTGCTCAGCAGGGGGTCTGCTTGAAGATTCTCTCCCCCCCCACCACCCCCTGCTCACATTCTCTCTCCCTCTCTCTCAAATAATCTTAAAGATATATGTATTTCTATATACTACCAACAAATAATCAGAAATTAATTTTTTATAATTGCATTTATAATAAAATAAAAATATCAAATACTTAGAGAGACATTTTTAAAAACACGTGCGAGAACAGAACACTTTTGGCATCTGGGTGGCTCAGATGGTTAAGCATCCATCTTCAACTCAGGTCATGATCCCAAGGTTCTGGGATTGAACCCCACATTGGGCTCCCAACTCAACAAGGAGTCAGCTTCTCCCTCTCCCTCTGCCTGTCTCCCCTGCTCATGCTCTCTCTCGTCTCCAATGAATAAAAAATCTTTTTTTAAAAAAAGAACTGTACACTGCAAACTACAAAACACTGCTGAGAGAAACTGAGGAGCATCTAAATAAATAGACATATCATGCTCATGGATCAAAAAACTTATTATTGTTAAGATGCCAATTCTCCCCAAGTTGATTCACAGCAATTCCACTCACCCCAGCAGGCTTCTCTGTAAAAACTGTCAAGCTGATTCAAATACATGTGGAAATGCAAAGAAACTAGAATAGCCAAAAAACAAAACAAAACAAAACAAAACCACACCACTTTGAAAAGGAAGAAAACTGTGACAGACCTACACTACATGATTTCAATATTTAATATAAAATACAGTATTCAAGATAGTATGGTATTATCATAAAGACAGACATACAGATAAATGGAACAGAATAGATCCAGAAATAGATCCATACATATTATGGATATATATGGTCAATTTTTGACAAAGGTGTCAAGGCAACTCAATAGGAAAAAGACAATCTTTTTGCCAGAAAATGGTAGGAAAAAAACTGATATTTGTATTCAAGGAAGGAACGGGGGGAGGGGGGGAAGGAGGAAGGAACAAAGAAATAAAGGGGAAGAGGAGAAAAGGAAAGAGGAGGGGGACCTCAATCCTTACCTACCACCATTTACAGAAGTTAACTCAAAATGGGTGCTAGACCTAAATATAAGAGCAAAATCTATGAAACGTCTAGAAGAAAACATGAAAAGAAAATCTCAATGATCTTGGGTTTTCTTAATTCAAATTTTCTTAAATAGGATACAAAAGCACAGACTATTAAAAAAAAAAAACAAGCAGCAGATTTCATAAAAATAAAAAATGTATGCACTTCAAAGGACATTTAAGAAAAGTAAAAGGCAAGGGCGCCTGGGTGGCTCAGTTGGTTGGGCGACTGCCTTCGGCTCAGGTCATGATCCTGGAGTCCCTGGATCGAGTCCCGCATCGGGCTCCCTGCTCGGCAGGGAGTCTGCTTCGTCCTCTGACCCTATCCCCTCTCATGTGCTCTCTGTCTCTCTCATTCTCTCTGTCTCAAATAAATAAATTAAATCTTTAAAAAAAGAAAAGTAAAAGGCAAGCCACCAAGAGAAAATATTTATAAAACATATATCCAACAATGGGCTTATATCTAGAAAAAACTCTGACAACTTATTATTAAGACAACCCAATTTTTAAAATATACAAAATATTCAGACAGGTCACAAAAAAAGATATATGGATGACAAAAAGAGCACATAAATGATAGCTTGCAGCACTAGTCATTCCAGAAATGCAAATGAAATCACCATGAGATCCCACTACATACCCCCAACTATGGCTAAAGTTAAAAAGACTGAGCATACTAAGGATTGGTGAGAACGTAGACCACTGGAACACTCATAAACTACTCCTCGTAAACTGGTTAGAATGTAAAATGATACAGCCACTTTGAAAAGCAGTTTGGAAGTGTCTTCTAAAATTAAACAAATACTTACCATATAACTCTGACATGCTACTCCTAAATATTTACCAAAGAGAAATTGAAACATATGTCCACACAAAGACTTGTGCACAAATGTTCATAACAGCTTTGTTTAGAATAGCCCAAACTGAAAATAACACAAGTGTCCTTCAACATGTGAGCTGATAAATGAGCTGTGGCATATCCACTCTGATGACTCTTAAATTTATATCTTCACTCCTTCCAGTCCAGGGCCATTTTGTAGTGTGCCTGGCACTTTATGGAGAAACTGAGCTAAGAGAGGCTCCTACCTCAATTGCCAATGACATAAAAGACACTTACCGGCACCTGCAGTCCTTGTGTTTTCTTCTTTTTCTTTGACGATCTCTTATCCTTGATTAGCATTTTTGTTTTGATCCATGCTGACTGCCCTATCTCTGAGGATCTTGAAAGGTCTGTAAGGGAAAGGGTTTGCATGAAAAAATTTAAGATTGCGCTGGGAGCCATTTGGTTTTACAGACGACTGAGAATGGGGAGAATGAGAATATAGTCAAAGGTGGCCAACTTTCTAAAAATAATAGTAATGCATAGAATTTAGTAATTTAAGAGCTTATTTTTTAAATTAAAAAAAATGTTCACTTACTTTTAATCTTAGAGATCTTCAGTTTCTCCTCCTTGTGGAATCTCAAACTGTGACTCCGGGTGAAGGGCCTATCTCTGCGGAAAGGATTGATCCAAAAGGATGTGTTTGGCTGCAGCCATGGTCCCACCTCTGAGCAGTCACTACTATGCGCCAACCTCGATGAGTTATCAGAGAGGGATCTGGCTCGGATCTGCCTCTGGCTTTGGCCACTCTCTTTAGAGTCACTGTTACAAGTGGAGGCCAAGCAGGTCTGCCATTTTTTCTTGATGCTAAACACACCAGTTTCATCACCTTCTGAAAATGCCCAGTTCACATATCCACCTTCAATTCCCATGCTCTCGCCTTGGGAAGGGAGGGAGGTCACTTTCATTGGTGGAGACGTGCAAATCAAAGTGGGTAGAACTTGCTCCCCCTTGTCTTGTCTGGCTGGTATCTGAGCTACTGACTTGTACTGTGCCTCGGGTTTGGCCACTGAGCCCTGAGCTGAGACAGGTGGGATCTGCCAAGTCAGATGAACAGGGACCTCGCCCTGGGTGACCTGTTCAGTTGCCAGCACACCTGTACCTGCTTCCACGGATGGTCTGAACAGAGGCAAGTCAGTTTCTGCAGAAAAAGGAGCTCGCTTTAGATAAGAAGGGACGAGGAGAAACTGGCCATACTTTCGCTGTGCTTGCCTGTTAAGGAACACCCCAGAAGCAGCTATGGTGGTTTCTGTTTCTTGCTTTTCCTGCTCATCTCTTACATTTGAAGCTTCTCTCTGACTGTCTGTAATCTCAAGAAGGGGCCCCCTCTGCCCTCTCGGGGTACGCTGGCCTCTGGCCAGGCTCTGCAGCAAAGAAGGAGGCATGCTGTAATACTGGTATTTCTTCTCCCCAGAGATCTCCATGCTGCCTGGAACCCCTGCACAGATGACATTGCTCCAGCTGTGGGGAAGTTTTCTGCACGTAGGATGCTTTCTGCTGGCCAGGAGAGCCTCATCCTCTTGTAAGGTGTCAACAGCAGAAAGGAATTTCAGGGTATCCACTGTCAGGGCAGAGAGGTCCTGCAGGTGTCCCACTTGGCTGTCCAAGGACAGTAAAGAGTCCTTTATAAAAGACACTTTTTCATTCATTTCTTTCATTTGGAAGTACATCTCTGTAACCCTAATGGTAAAGGGAGGGAGAAAATCAATAAACACGTTAAGCCAGTGGGAACTTGCCTTGCTCTCTTCCTGTCCTCGTTCCATCCTTAGGCGGCTCCTCGACCTCAGCTGCTTCCCCAAGTTGGGTAAGTCCTCTGTCTTCTCATCTCAGGTGGTTTCACGCCATCCTATAATTCCTACTATCACTCCAATGAGGAAACACTAAACATCTACTTTTCTAGCCCTTATTTATAACATTCCAGGACCGTATTTCCAGCTTCCTGCTAGTTAACCCTCCAGTGTCCATCTATCATATTCATCAATTTACATGACAAACACCCCAAAATCTCCTACTGACAAGCACTATGTTATTTTGGATAGAAAAAGGACATCTTGAGGAAGAAGCCAGGATGAGAGGAACAGAATTAATGATTAAATATGTAATTAGAAAAAAAATTTATAGATCTTCAAAAAAAATCCAACTACAGATCAAATAGGCTTCCTAAGCTTCACACAAAACCCATTTTAAGAGACCTACATTCTGAGAAAGCCTGAGGCAAATTTTTAAAAAATATTTTGAATACTTTAACCCAACATGATGATGTCCAGCCATTGAGTTACATAAAAGCAACACAAGATATTTTCACCTATGAAAGTCAAAAGTGGGGTGCCTGGGTGGCTCAGTCGTTAAGCGTCTGCCTTCCACTCAGGTCATGATCCCAGGGTCCTGAGATCAAGCCCCGCATCGGGCTCCCTGCTCCGCAGGAAGCCTGCTTCTCCCTCTCCTGTTCCCCCTGCTTGTGTTCCTGTTCTCACTGTCTCTCTCTCTGTCAAATAAATAAATAAAATCTTAAAAAAAAAAAAGTCAAAAGTTAAATTGCAGGTAGAATCTAATTAAATGTAATAACTGACTTAGAGACAGAGAGAAAGAATGAAGGAAATGTTGGTTAATATTATCTGTATATCTATAAATTTCTCTATATGGAGATAGGTTTCATTTTGTGCTCCCCCTCCCCAAAGAGATATGTTGAAGTCCTAACCCCCTAGTACTCCTACAATAGGACCTTATCTGGAAACACGGTCTTTACAGAGATAATCAAGTTAAAATGAAGTCATTAGGGTAAACCCTAAGCCACTATGGCTGGTGTCCTTATAAAAGGGAAATTGGGACACAGTGAGAAGATTATGTGAATATACACAGGGAGAAGACCACCCTACAACTTCGGTGATGGTGTCTACAAACCCAGGAATACCAAGGATTGCCAGTAAATGCCAGACGCTAGAAGAGGCAAGGAAGGATTCTTCACTAGAGCCATCAGAGGAAGCACGGCCCTCCCAAGTTCTTGATTTTGGACTTGTAACCTCCAGAACTGTGAGCCAATAAATTTCTGTTGTTTTAAGACACCCAATATTTGGTACTTCATTATGGCAGCCCTAGGAAACGAATACAGCTTTCTAAGCTTAACAAAACAATAAATTACAAAACATCTCATATTTGGTTATATTAAAAACAAACTCATACACATAAAAATATATAAAAATTTTAAAATAAACAGTAAGTTAGAAATTTTTCTAACAAATATGATGAGGTGTTTGTATCCCTTAATCAAAAGCTTTTACAAATTGTTGGGTGGCTCAGTTGGTTAAGCGGCTGCCTTTGGCTTGGGTCATGATCTCAGGGTCCTGGGATTGAGCCCCACATCAGGTTCCCTGCTCAGCGGGAGTCTACTTCTCCCTCTGCCCCTTCTCTGCACTTATGCACTCTCTGTTTCAAATAAGTAAAATCTTTAAAAAAAAAAAAAAAAAGCTTTTACAGATTGTTACAGAAAAAAATTACAAAGACTCCAAAGGATGTGAACAGACAATTCACAAAAGATAAAACACAAAAGAGGGGCGCCTGGGTGGCTCAGTTGGTTAAGCGAATGCCTTCAGCTCAGGTCATGATCTCAGGGTCCTGGGATGGAGCCCCGCATCAGGCTCCCTGCTCAGCAGGAAGCCTGCTTCTCCCTCTCCCACTCCCCCTGCTTGTGTTCCCTCTCTTGCTGTCTCTCTCTGTCAAATAAATAAAATCTTTTAAAAAAACACACAAAAGATAAGGAAATATGGTAAAATATTCAACCTCATTAGGTATTCAGAGAAATGAAAATTAAAATGAGTTCATCTACATTGTAACATTTTTTTAGCCTAGCAAATGATTAAAATAACTCAATGGCGACAAGGGTGCAACACTGGGACATTCAATTAAGCAATGTACATAAAGAGACTATGATTTCATGGGATGCCTGGGTGGCTCAGTTGGTTAAGCGTCTGCCTTCAGCTTAGGTCATGATCCCAGGGTCCTGGGATCGAGTCCCACATCAGGCTCCCTGCTCCACGGGGAGCCTGCTTCTCCCTCTACCTCTGCATCTCTCTCTGTCTCTCATGAATGGATAAATAAAACCTTTAAAAAAAAAAGAGAGAGAGACTATGATTTCACTATGCTAAAGTAGATATTCTTTACATTATGAGATAGAATATTATGCAGCCATTAAAAATCATACTTACATTATTGAACAGTAATTTTCTTTGGCTATTTCTGATGGTAGGCATGGGGATGTGGATGTCTGTTATGTTTTGTACTATATACTTTCAAATTTGGTATAAAAACTTTGTTAGTTGAGAAACAAAAGTTAAAAATATGTTTATAAATAATGTTTAATTATTTGAAAAAAATTTTCTGATGTGTAAGGGAATAAGGGACAACATACAAACTTGTATAATTTTTTTAAAAGATTTTATTTATTTTGAGAGAGAGAGAGAGTAAAGGGAGAGGCAGAGGGAGAGAGAATTCCAAACAGACTACACTGAAGGCAGAGCCCAACACGGGGCTTGATCTCACAACCCTGACATCATTCCTTGAGCCAAAATCAAGAGTCGGATGCTTCACCGACTGAGCCATCCAAGTACCCCTAAACTTGTATAATTTTAACTGAAAATATATGGAAGACTAAATGGGAAAAAGAAAATTTTCAGAGTGCACTTTGGCTTACAACATTTTTTCATTCTTTTCTTTCCCTGTTTTATTCTTTTATTTGGATAAGTGAGTATTCTGGCCAAATTCTCAATAACAAAAACCTTTGATAAGCAGAAATAAAGTAAAGTAAAGTAAAGTAAAGTAAAGAAAGAAAAAGAAAGAAAAAAAACAGCAAGGAAGGGGATCTCATCAACAGTTTCGTGGCTGACATGACCATATGCAGAAATTAAAAATGGTCCCCAATCTTATGTGGGGCCTGGAAGAAACAGTGATTATACCATGAAGGATTTAGCATTCAGCTACAGCAAGCACTTCCCAAAAGAGTGTGAGATATCCCCTCTCCAGAATGTATCCCAAGTCACATGGATTGAGAAATCCTGCACTCCTTCTTTTTGGGAGCTTGGCAGCCAGGAATTAAAGAACAAAAGGGGTGATGTTTTCCGTGTTTGTTATATGGGGGTGGGACCCTCTCCTTCTTACTTCTGGTACAGAATCCCACTTCTGTAACTAAGCAGAGGTTTAATAAATGCTTCCTGACCTTCTGGAACCTGCAAAACGAGAATTGGCAGAGATGATGAGGGAAAGAGCACCAAATATATGTATATTCCCTTCCAAATATGCTTAATTAGAGCCTCTTCACTTAGTGTACTGTTTCATCTAATTAAAAAACACAACAGTCTGAACGGCAGTAATGGAGGCTCATTAAGCTCCATCAGCAGCAGTCACATCAAATGGATATAATAGAAACCAGCAACTATTCACAGCAACAGGTAACAGGCTACAATAGAGACCTGTTAGACAAATAACCTGGTCATCCTCACATAGGGTCTTCCTGCTTTCATGGGCATTTTTTTTTTCTAAAGCATTATGTCCCATGAAACATATTTTAATTATATTCCTCAACCACCAACTACATTAATTTAATCTAGACTTTCAGTCATTCTGACATGTAAAGAAAAAAAATTCTTGTAAGTTTAGTTTCCCCTGTGTGCGATTTGAGGGTAGAGGAAAGACCAGTATGGTTATTGTTTTTCTGTGGGTCTTTGGAGAGATGTTTTAAAGTAAGATTATAAGAGGGGCGCCTGGGTGGCTCAGTCGTTAAGCGTCTGCCTTCGGCTCAGGTCATCCCAGGGTCCTGGGATCGAGCCCTGCATCGGGCTCCCTGCTCAGTGGGAAGCCTGCTTCTCCCTCTTCCACTTCCCCTGCTTGTGTTCCCTCTCTGTGTCTCTCTCTGTCAAATAAATAAAAAAAATCTTAAAAAAAAAAGTAAGATTATTAGAAGTATATGTATAATCATCATGATAATCATAATATTAACTGAGTGCTCACTCTGTTACAAAGGCTGTACATTATTATTTTTATTTAATCCACGTAACAACCCCATAATGTAGGCATTCCTATTACCCCTTTCATAAAAGAGGGTGGGTCACGTGGCCGGTCACAGGGTTGGGGATGGAGCGAGGCTTCGAACCCAGACAGCCTAACTCCACATTCAGTGGCATTGACTCCCCCCACACTCGGGCACCTCTGAACAACTCATCAAGGATCAGGCAAAGTTCTCACCAGTGCCTTAGAGGCGTGGGAAATGCTAAATGAATTATACCAACATTTCCCAAGCTGAGAGGTGCTCACAAATGTTCCTCAGTAAGGTGTCACGGCAAAATAATGACAGGACCTGCTCCAACAAGGACTCTTGAGTCACAATGTGACTTGTTCTAAAATGTAGCATTCTCCAGGGGCCCCTAGCGGGCTCAGTTCATAGAGCATGCAACTCTTGATCTCGGGGTTGGATGTCCGAGCCCCATGGTGGGTGTAGAGATTGCTTAAAAAATAAAATGCAGCACTTCCCAAATATAACATGCTTATTATGGGGAAATATCCACTTAACATCTTACTCCACAGAACAGAGAGAGGGTCAAAAAGTAGCCAGTGTTTCAGAGAAAGGAAGACATAAAACAGCCTAGTCTCACAATTCACAATTCACTTAATTCTGTAAGGATGTAGGTGATCTCTTCTCTACAAGTAGGCGATTGTGCAAATAGCCTCATCTTTCCCTTCCTCTTCAAACTCCCTCAGCTGCCTCAGGAAAGTATTCTTCCCCTCCCCCATGCCTCCGTTGTGAGCTCCCCAGAGATGACCTCAACGAGGCCAATGGTGTAAACGGAAGACTGGTGAGAGAACGGACGGATGATGTTCTCAAGAGTGAAATCAGGTCTTCATAATCAGATTCTAGAGCCCACGAAAGCCTCTAGGATATTGTTCAGAAGATACATACCCATCTACCTTCTACTCCTTCCTCTACCCAAGGGAAAAACTCAAAGGAATACAATATGTGATGATTGATGGTGTTCATCACACTATGCCACCACCACCATTACTACAATGATTGAATTACTTGTTCGTAAACGTCTAGTTCAGTTTCCACACCAGATCCATTTGACTCTTAACACTGCCCTTCCTATTTCCCTTATCCTCCTCTGATCAATTCTGGTTAATCTTCCCCGTGAGCCCTTCTTTCTTGCTCTGTTACACAGAGGTTGGCTCCCCTCAGGGTCCCACCCTCAGCCTACTGAGTTTCCTCACCCTTCTTGCTTCCTGGGCATAATCCCGTCCTCTGTCATGGCTTTCTTTTCTTACAAGGGGCAGACGACTCCCGAATCTCCTTGTCCAGGTCAATCTTCGCCCCGGGACTTCAGAGCCTCGCATCTAAAGCCTCCCAGGAATCTCTGGCTAACTGTGCCACAGGGATCTCAAGCTCAACAAAGCTGAAACTCATTGCTTGCCCCTTCCCCGCATCTTTTGAACATTGTTTTCTATCATGGAGGTGCCACTTTTCACCTAATTACCCCGCTACAGATCTGACAGTCATCCTGGACTCCACCCTCTCCCTTGGCTGCATGTCCATCCCTAACTCCCCTCACGAATCGCCCTTTCTAAACATGTCTTTACTCATCCCTTCTGCTATGGTCTGAATGTCGGTATCTCTCTGAAATTCCTATGTTGCAATTCTAACCCCCAGAGGTGATAGTATTAGTAGGTATGAATGGGACTGGTGCCTTTATAAAAGACACCCCACAGAGCTTCCTCACCCCCTCCGCCATGTAAAGACACAAGAGAGGTCTGCAGCCCAGAAGGGGGCTGTCACCCAACCATGCTGGCATGCTGTTCTTGGACTTCCCAGCCTCCAGAACTGTGAGCAACTCACAAGCCACCCAGCCTCTGGCACTTTGTTACAACAGTCCAAATGGACTAAGATACCTCCTTTCAAACCTACCATGGCTAGTTTGGCTAGTCCCTGGGACTCATCCTCCTGCTGTATTGATCCCTGCTGTCTCCATACTTCAAATTCTGACTCTTCAAATCCATAACTGAAGGAATCTGCCTAGAACTTGAATCTGTCCATATCTGACCACCTAAAACTCCTTCCTTAGTTTACAGGGTAAAGTAAGGGGCTCTCCATGACCTTGGCCCCATTCATAATCTGGGGCAAGGAGGTCATCTCATCTTATGTATTTATTCCCCTTTTCTTAAGATATGAAAGAAAAGATGTATTTAAAAAGAAATCACACTCACAGTTTTTGGAGCCTATTGTTACTTTCATTGTACCCTTACTATCAATCAGCACTCTGCCACGTGGTTCATCTATGTTACCTCATGTAGTCCTCACAGCACCTCTAAGAGGTAGGTCTGTCTATTTGTGTGTGCATCTTACAAATAAGAAAACAGAGGCCCAGAGCCAATCTGCCCAAGTGCATAGAGCCAGTAAGTGGAGAAGCAGGTCTTCACCCTGGTTCTATAAACTCCTATCTGGGCATGTGTGTCCTAGAAAACAGAGAGCCAGGCTGGCCCACAAGACTCAGTGAGCATATCTATAAAGGTAGCAGAATGTGCAGAAGAGGAAAAAGGGAAGAGAAGCTCATCAAGCTCTGGCCTAAAGATATTATTTAAGGAAAACAAAATTTGTGTGCTCACAAACCTTTATTTGATATTTTTTTCTCAATATAAAATTGGTCTGAAATTCAATCGGCCACCTAAATACGTATTTACGTAATATGATATCACTTGAAAAGTCCAGAAATATGACCTATACCCATAGCAAACCATTTAGAGAGTTCTTCATGTAACTCAATTTTATTTTATTTTTTTAAAGATTTTATTTATTTGACAGAGAGATAGAGAGCACAAGTAGGCAGAGTGGTAGGCAGAGGGAGAGGGAGAAGCAGGCTTCCCGCCGAGCAGAGAGCCGGATGTGGGGCTCGATCCCAAGACCCCAGGATCATGACCCGAGCTGAAGGCAGCCACTTAACCGACTGAGCCACCCAGGCGCCCCTTTAAATAAAGCCATATTTAAGGATCCACTGCCCATCCATTCGGATGTCGAAAAAAATACATGCATAATGAGGTATAACATTTTACAGCCAGGTCCCTGTATATTCGAAAATGAAGGAACGCATTTAAGTTCTGCTGATTTGCTTCTGCTTACAAAAACAACTCTGTGTTAAAAAAAAAAAAAAAAAATGCATATGGGGCACCTGGGTGGCTCAGTCGTTAAGCATCTGCCTTCGACTCAGGTCATGATCCCGGGGTCCTGGGATAGAGCCCCACATCGGGCTCCCTACTCGGCGGGAAGCCTGCTTCTCCCTCTCCCACTCCCCCTGCTTGTGTTCCTGCTCTCGCTATCTCTCTCTCTGTCAAATAAACAAAATCGTAAAAAAAAATTAAAATAAAAAATTTTTAAATGCATATTTAATGCATTTAAGTGCATATTAAATGCACTCAGTCTTCCATATTCCAACACAACGCCATGTATCCACAATTATCGGTGGAGCCACAGTGGCTTTGATCCTACCACAGTTTCTGAATATGTTCACTCTCTCCAACACATCTCTTTCCTCACACCTCTGAACGGCCCCCTGCACTGACCCTCCCCACCAAAACCACACATACCCACAGGCACTGGTCTGATGATGCCTTGGCCTCAAGAACTGTGTGCCCACACCCGAGCTGCAGCCTCCTGAGCACTGGCCACCCTCTCTCCTGGCCCCCCGATTGCGAGCGAAGCCCAGGCATTAAGCCCTCTCGTGGGGCAAATCACCTCCTCCCTCCTGCTCCTGCAGTTCCTCCCTGGCTGGTGAATCATGTCCAAGACCATACACATTTCTTCTGTTATCCCCGCATGGAAACAAAACAAGAGAACCTCACCTGTGCCCCGTCCCCCCAGTGCAACGAGCATGCAGCACTCGGCCTTCTCCTGTCCTACCTGCCATTGGTGGATGCACCTTGTGGCCTCAGGCAGCTGCACTGGCTATTCCTACAGCCGGGGGCACCACCCCACCAGATGTCTCTGCCCCGCCTCCCTCAGGCCCCTCCTCCTCCAACTCCTCAACAGCCTTCCTGCCCCAGGCGACCCCAAAGAGTCCAACCCAGCCCCCCCACCCCCCGACTCTGGCAGACCCCTCACCACCATCGTTTTCGATGCCCTTATGCAACTTGATTTTTCATCGCTCTTTAACGGACATTAAATTACATCTTTTTATGTGTCTCCCTGCTTGTTATTTGTCCTCTACCCTCCTCACCCCTCTACCTGCACACACTAGAACACGAGTCCTATGAAGGCAGGGACTCTCGTCTCTTATTCACCATTTATCTCCAGGGACTAGAGGGACACCTGGAATGTAGTAGGTGCTCAATAAATATACATCCGTTACAGGAATACTATATGCTACTAAACAGAACTGTAGAGAACCCAAACCTCTGGGTTCTGAAAGTCCATCTTTCTACTTCTTCAGACATTCTAATAGAACCAGTTTTGGGGAGCTGGAAAAAAAAAATATATATATATATCTTGTACTTCTCTGATGTCACTCGGATTCGTTCCTCAGAGCTATAATTCAGATTTTCCATCTTCTCATGGAAATATATTTCCACACACTGCTCTTCGAAATCGTGAAGTCTTTTCAGATCCTCCTCACTCAGGTAGAGTTCTGTGTAAATAAATATGGTACATTTTAAAAGAGCATTATTTGTCGGTAAAATGAGACAAAAATATTAATTTTAAATGGAAAAACAGGGCAAAGAGAAGCTGATACAGAGGAGGAGTGGCTTTCCTTCTACTTGTGTTGAAAATCAATAAACTATAGCTTGTGTGAGAAAACTTTGCTGTCTTGTCACACCAAAGTCCTAATATTATTGGAGAAGCACTATGTAGAAATAAATAGAAACATCAATTTGGCTCTTTCCTATTGTCCTATAAAGAGGTGTGGGAATTTGAAGATGACTCATGTGGAATAGACATTTTCTGTCCAATATGCTCATCGGTTAGATTATTTCTACACATTAACAAAACCACTATGTTTATATGCATATGGGGAAAGATTCTGTCTTTTTTCCCCCGCTAACTGTTTGGTCTATCACAATGACAATAAGTAACCTGTAGGTTAAAATCAAGGTTAGATGAAGTCTAAATCTGTTAAATTAATCCAGCAAGTATAAGAAAGTTTCACCTTGTTACACTGAGTTTGTAGATACAGTTGACCCTTGAACAACATGGGTTTGAACTGTGCGGGTCCACTTATATATGTTATGGTTTTGTTCCGCCCCCCCCCCCCCCCGGGTAAATACAGCACAGTGCTGTAAATATATTTTTTCTCCCTTATGATTTTCTTAATAACCTTTTCTTTTCTCACTTTGTTGTAATCCTCAGTATACAACACATATAATATCCAAAATATGTGTTAATTGACTATGTTATCAGTAAGGCTTCTGGTCAACAGTAGGCTATGAGTAGTTAGGTGGGAGAGGAGTCAAAAATTATACACTGATTTTTGGCTGTGCAAGGGGCTAGCACCCCTAACCCCCATGTTGCTCAAGGGTCAACTGCATAAGTTACTCTATTGGAAACAGAGGCATTATTACCAGCCAATGGCTGAGGCTATCCACTTCCCTTGACATGATTGTTATTAACTCACAAAAAGACACATTGTTTCATGATATTATGAAGCTAATACAATTCAATGTCAGCCTTCAGTGATCACATTCCACCCATTACCTTGGCCCTCATTCTGATCTAACAGAAAAATATATTAGCTTATGAGCAAGTTTCTAATACTTGAAAAATACATAAATGGTGTTGCAAAAAAAAAAAAAAAGGAGCATTCTCTTCCTTCAGTGGTTTCACTTAAATCAGGAAAAAAAAAAAAAACACCCATAATGTTCCCTCAAATGTACTAGAAATCCGAACGTTTCATTATTTTCCAATGAGACAAAAATATTAATTTTAAATTGAAAAACAGGGCAAAGAGAAAACAATATTCAGCCATAAAAATATGTCCACAACTCAAGTGCATAAGTGTTTTCTGATTTTATGGTGTGGAAGAATTACTCAGATACTGAAAAAATCCAGTAACCACCCCCCTAAGCTCTAAATGCCCTGTTTGCATTAAAGAATCTCTTATGCTTGGGGCGCCTGGTGGCTCAGTCGTTAAGCATCTGCCTTCAGCTCAGGTCATGATCCCAGGGTCCTGGGATTGAGCCCCACATCGAACTCCCTGCTCGGCAGGAAGCCTGCTTCTCCCTCTCGCACTCCCCCTGCTTGTGTTCCCTCTCTTGCTGTGTCTCTATCAAATAAGTAAATAAAATCTTAAAAAAAAAAAAAAAAAAAACCTCTTATGCATGAGAAACTTTGCAGTTACCATTATTTGATCGTTCTGTGGATTCCTGAAAGCTAACAACCCAAAGACCAATTCCAGTGACAGGTGCGGCTTGCATCTGTGGAGCATTCTTGTGACTCTCCACCAGGTGGCACTGCTACCCCATATGCAAACGTTAATCTTCGATAGACGATTGGAAGAAGTTTCACGAAAGTTCAAGAATTTTCCAGAACTCAGGGTGAACACACCTCTACCCATCAGAAATTTACTTGAGTTATATACTGGAATCATTCTATAAACCCAGATGAAGGTGAAGCTGAAATCTGGCCAAATCCCAGCCAATTCCAGGATCTCTCGGCTGGCTTACACTCTCCTATTAGCTTGCAATAGTTCCGCAGCCAATGCCTGGGATGGCTTTCTATTAGAAGCCTAAAAATTATAGTGTAATTATAAGCTTTTGAATTAACTTCAGTTGTGTGGTGCCTGGGTGGCTCAATTAGTTAAATGGCCAACTCTTGATTTCAGCTCACGGCATGATCTCAGGGTCACGGGATCAAGCTCCGCATTGGGCTCCACACTCAGCACGGTCTGCCTCAGATTCTCTCTCCCTTTGCTTACCCTACCCCTCCCCCGCCAAGTCTCTAAAATAAATAAATAAATCTTTTTAAAAAATTAACTTCAATTGTACTTTGGCTTCCTCATCCAGGCTGAATCTTTGGGGGTCGGGGGTGGAAAAGAAAAGTAAATCTCCAAAGTGACTCAAGAAGAGAAAAATACTTCACTTAGCCAATTACCAGCAGGAACAAAAGCATATCAACCTATCAACCTTGTAATAACACCTGTCCCTCATACATGAGATGTATAAACAGTGCACAATCCCTTATCTGAAACTCCCGGAACTGAGTGTGTTTTAGAATTAAGAATTTTCCTTGTCTCATTTTAGAAAGGTAATATAGTGCATACACCATAAATGAAGTAAAATCCCTGACTGAGGCTAGGGCAGTACCCTAAAATCCAACACATTATTATTTTTGAAGCAAAATCAATGAATATTCATGCTACAAGTGATAAAGAGAATGAATGGCTTCACATTAGTCCCATCAGCCTTTTTTGTCCAAATGAGTCTCTAACTTAAGAAGAAAAAAGCTTTCTGCTTTCAGGGATATTTTGGATGTAGGAATTGAGATAAGGATTGTGGATTTATGCCACCCATTTCCTCTATATGTAGGAATTATCAAGAAATGGGCCTGGTACCAATTGTGAAATTGCTTGAGAGGAACTACAATAGATCTGTGAAACCACAGTAAGAAATGTTCTATTATAACAATTAGCATGAGAGTCATATTGTGCTGTGAAGATATGGATAAGCAAAATGAACTAGGAGAATCTCAAAATATGCAGATTTAAGCATTGCAAAAAAAAAAAGAAGAAGAAAGGAAAAATGAGAATCCACATTTCTGCATCTTGTATTGAAAACATGAAACAACCATACAGAATCACCTCCATCCTCAGTAGATTAGGAAGCAGAGAATCAGGACTCTGGTTAATAAGTGAAGCCACGTCTGTCTTATCAGTTTCCCTCAGTCCACAAGACCTCCTGTGACTCCCTTCTGTTTGGATTCCAACTTTGACAACAGGGAAATGAATATGGGTCACAGTGACTCCCTAGGAGTTATTCTGATGACTTCCCAGGTGAAAAGAGGAAACACAGGTTTTCCAGGTGACATAGAACCTTTAGACATTCAAGCAGAGATTCTGTTCTTACCCCTTCCTTTCTTTCAAAGTATTGGTTAACCTCCACCAAAAGGTACAGCCACGTAATGAGATCAATGTATTTCCTTAGACCCAGGGCCTCAGCTGATATGCTGTTGTGAGTGAACGCCCAGAGATTACCATCCTGTGCCCTGAATTTAACTGCGTGTTTTCACCTTGGATCTCTACTCTTTACTCCCTTCCTAATGCCCCATAAATGAAAACTTACTTAATCCAACATCCCCCTCTTCTTGGTCATTTGGAGCTTGATGATAGCAAAGACGGCGAAGGAGGAGACCAACATGGCTCAGCAGGATGAAAGGTGGGGGCAGCCAAGGCTTCTTGTGGTAGGTCATGATGTAACGATAGCGATTGTATTTCCACAGTTTATGGGAAATGGATTTCATATCTACATAAACATTACTGTAAGTTGAAGAGAGGGATAATGTTTTAATACAGCATCCTAAAATATAATAGATTCTTTCTCTATTTTCCAACTTTTATGATTGGTTCACCTGACATTCCCAACACTCAGTCAACAAAAATAATATCCATTGATTTTGTGATTCTTCTTCTACCCAAACAAGATACATTAATCACCTTCTATAATCAAATATGCTAATCAGAATAAAAAGACAGAAATTACAATCAGAGAGAAAATGCTAATGTTTTAAATGCAATGAACATAAAACTGCCCTCTGGAACTTATCACTATTCTTGGTTTACCATCTCCTCTCACATAAGAAGCTCTTTTCGGCCCATAATTTACCATTCATGGTAAATACCGTTAACGTTTCTCTGTATCATCAACCAATTAGGAGAGGTTCTCCTAATGTCAAATGTGAGAACTGATAGACTAATCCTAGTTAAAACACTCAAATGAAAGAATATTAATGAAGAAGAGACAGGGAAGAAAAATCAGTTCATCCTAAAATAATCAATAAGCAGAGCTATTTAGAAACTAGATAAAAATTATTTACGTTAACTTTACAATGAAAATAACCCCTTATTGGCAGACCACCTTGGATTATTGCTTTAAAGACATCAATTTTAATATGCAGATAGAATGGTAAACACCAATACCACAGAACTAGCAATGGAAGTTGTGGTGGGCGGTGCAGTTATTCTAAGTCATCCCTAACTACGTAACTTTAAGTCTATAACGTGATGGGGGTGGGGAGAGGACACAATGGGATGTCTATCCTAACATTCTGCTTAGGCTAATGTTTGGTTTGTTTAGAGAAAGATGGCAAAGTAGTATTTGAGGAGGACAGCCAAAATCAGCCAATAAAAATACAGGCAGCCCTAAACTTGAGCAATGATAAAGAGAAGAAAGCGGAACTATGCTCGAGAAAGCCAGCTGAGAATAAGAGGAAGGGAGAAATTTCACAGAATCTATAAAGTAGATGATGGGAAGGCAGAAAACTGGGTTTTAACAGTAGTTCTCAACGTGTGGTCGCAACCACAGAATTAGCATCACCTTAGGACATGTCAAAAATGTAAATTCTCGGGCCCTAGCCCAGAACTACCAAATCAGAAACTCTAGAAGAGACATTATAGCATGTCACAGCAAGCCCTCCAGGTGATTCTCCTGTACATCAAGTTGGAGAACCACCACGATTAACTGCTACTCTGTCACTCCGACTGTGACTACAGCTTGCTCACCAGCAGGTGGCGATCTTCACAGTGTATTTTAGGGGTTTTGTAATTATTGCTACAAAGAATCTGGAACGGGCTGCCCCTGGACAAGTAGTCAGATCTGGGTGTCTCAGCTTGTTCCGTCCTCACTGTGTTCCTCTCTGGAGTGAGACAACTGGTCTATGCGAGGATTTCTCAACCTCTCTTTTGACACCTGTCATTTTTGAGAAACAAAAATCTCATACCCCCTCTGAATGTTATTTGAAATGTCAAAAAAACCTATATTAACTAAACACCAGCAAATGTTAGAAGTTTATAAAATGGTAGGGCTAAAAGAGATGACAGTTATTCTATGATCTTGTAACAAGCAGGAAGGTATGTCTTCTCCATATATTTATAACAAGTCTTTTTTTTTTTTTTAAGTATTCTGATTTATTTTTGTTTCTCTCCAGTCTTTAGCTTCTCTATTTTTTTTTTTTTTTTTTTACTTAGATTCCATTGCATTGATTTCTCTTATCTTGCCCTCTGCAGTGGAATAACCAATGAATAAAATACCCAGCACACTGCCTGGCATTAAGGAGGCATTCAAAAAATACTAGTTTCTTCCCCTCTCTTCACCAGGTTTCTTTCGTCCATTAAGCAACTACGTTTATACACTCTTTTTGGTACTTGGGAAAAATTCATCAGCAAAAAAAAGACAATAAAATATCTTGTCCTTGTGGCACTTACATTCCAGTAGAGGAGACAAATAAACAGGAAAAAAAAGCATAAGTGGGTATAAAGAAAGAAGAGTAAGGGGGACCAGGCATGCCACAGAGATGGCTGAAGGAAAGGGGGCTGCACTTTCCAATGTCATCCTTAGGTTAGGCCTAATGGTGAAGGGAACATGTGAGCAAAGACTCGAAGGGGGTGAGAAAATGGGCCACACGGATGCCTGAAGGAAGAGCACTGCAGGCAGAGGGAACAGCATCTGCAAACACACCTGTGCTGGTTGAAAACCTCCGAGAGGCCAGTGTGATTAGAGAGGAGAGGGTTAGGGGAAAAGTTGTGTGACGCGTGACTGGAAAAGCAGCAGGGAAGCCAAGTCACGGGGGCTCTCTAGGTCATTGTAGGAACTTTGAAATGGGAAACCACTGAGGGTTTGGAGCAGAGTAGTGACATCATCTGACATATGCTTTTATAGGATCACTAGGGGCTACTGTGTTGATAACAGAATATGGGGGCCCAAGATAGAAGCAGAGAAATAAGTAAGAGGCTCTCTGGTAGCAGTGGGGTGGTAAGGGGTGGTTGGACTGATGATCTGTTTGAAGGCAGAGTCAACAGGCGTTCCTGATAGTTTAGAGGGAGAGATACAAGTGGCATTAAGAATGACTCCAAGGCTTTTGATCTCGACAACTGGAGAAATGGAGACCTGACAGAAACTTGTGGTCTTCTCCATAGATTCGGGAAAGATGACAAGTAGAATAAGTATATGCTGGGAAAGAGAGGAGATCAAGATTTTGGACATTTAGAACTGTAGAATTCCATTATACATCCAACTGGTGGTGAAAGGGGCAGTTGGATCTGTGAGACCGGAGTTTGAGGAAGAGATTTGGGCTGGAGATATAAATTGGAATTTGTCAGCATTTACAGCACACTGACCAAGATCACCAAACAAAACGTAAATAAGAGATGAGCAAGGTCTGGGCCCAGGGGACGTTCCAGTGTTACAAGATTGAGGAGAAGGAGATGATCCAGAAAAGCAGACTGAGAAGAAATGAAAAGTCAGATAGAAGAAAACAGAGAATAAGATACACTGGAGTCAAGTAAAGAAAAGCCATCAAGAACCCCTCAGCCAGCTTTTAATCTCAGCAACTGTTATTCTTTCATGATTCCAACTTATTGCTTTACTCCAATGCATGATCTCCTTTCATTCTGCTTGTATTTACTTTCTCTCCATTTATTGTTTTTCCTCTTTTCTCGTGCTCTGCTCCCTTCCTACCAGTGGTTTCATGTCCACATGTTAAAACCACAGTAAAAAAGGGGGGAAAAAATGGAACACACAAAAACCAAAGGTTACATACTCAAAATATGAGAATCTACTCAAAATAGATTTTGATTTAAATGAAATCATCTTGATGTAATTTTGATATTGATTTAAATAAAATAACCACACTTAATTAAAATAACCTACTTGAAAAAAGCAATCAACAGGTTCACCATGATGATATACTGCACGAAGAGGTAGACAGCTTGGAGGAACGGAGTAAGAAAAGAACCAGGAGGGCAAGACGGATGGCTTGCACAAACTACAAATAAAGAATTTAAAAGAATGAGAGATACAGTGAATCACAGTCCTATGGCTCTACACAAATATTTAGCACATTAACTTAGCAGAATACCACAAATTTTGACATCTGTATGATCCAGATGAATATTTTCCACATTTTTTTGTTTTTGTACTCTGAGTATCTACAAAGGTTTGATTTCGGCATGATGGCAAAATCTCCTACACACCATCTATATCTGAAGCATAGACTTCTCCATAAATCATCCAGTATGGCTCAAATACAATGTCTCGAGCAAGGCTCCAAGATGGAAGCTGCTCTGGCGAAAGGATGGCTTTGCGCGCCACTCCAAAGCTCAGCAGGACTATGGCCATCAGGATCACAATGTAGAACATGTTTGCTGTCTGCAAAATAGCAAGGCACAACCAGAATTTTACCACAGACTTGAAATTTAAAACAAATCAAACACTAGCAGCATTCATAATTATAGCTCCCAATAAGAAGACTGTCTAGTCATTGAGCACAATGCCCCAGGCCATGAAGAGCTGGGCTTCCTCTGGCTAAGTCATCTCCTTCTCTCTGCACATGTTTCATGTCCATGTGGTCTATGGGAAAAAGGAACTGTACTGAGCGTAAAGAACCTGTGCTTAAACAAAAAGTAGGGAGTATTCAACTTAGTCAAATGAATCCTGATCCCTAGGATTGTCTTAAGGAGTTGATGAGAGTCTGAGAAATTGATCAGGTCAGGTTCATTTCACTTACTAAATGTACATCAACTCAACCCATTTGTTCACTGTGGCATGGACAATTATGCCACGAGTATTCCATGAGTTCCTCTGCATTTCTTGGCCTCCCTTCCACAAAGCTGGGACTGTATGACTGAGTCTAGCCGATGGCCTGTGGAGTGACAGGAAGTTATTTTACTTCCTGTCCAGAACAGTTAAAAGCTGTTAGACTTTCTCCATCCCTCCCATTCCCCACCATAGGAGACCTTGGAAGCCACCTGCTGACATGGCTCCATCACAAGATGGAAGATTCTGGATCCCTGAGTTATAGGGTAGCGGTCAGTCCCCATGAACACTCATTAAACTTTGCATTAGGGAGAAATAAACTTGTGCTAAGTCACTAGATATATTAGTTATCTCAGTATAGCCTATCTGATAAATACCAATGTCACCAAAACCTGAGAAAACATTGCTGGTCTAAAAGTGTAAAGAAAAATCTCTTTGGAGTCCTGAGGGCTCTTCCTTTTCTGTTCTCCTTTGTTTTTGTACTACCCTTCTTTCTCCAGAGCTAGCCCCTTCCCCGTCAGTGAGAATTCCAGAAGGAAGAGCCAAAGATGATCTGGAAGTACTGTACTTCCTAGAGGGTAGGTCTCAGGCCCTGTACAAAGCCCGTTGGAGAAGGCTAACCCGACTGCAGAGGAGGCTCAGATGACAGAGCCGGACAGTCCAGATGTGAATCCTGACTCCCCTGCTTATGCCCTTGGGAGATTTGCTTAATCTCCATTTCCTTATATGTAAAATGTGGATAATAATAGTACCTATCTCATAAAGTCATTTTGAAGATTAAATGCATTAATAGGTACCAAGTTCTGTTCTCAGTACAGGGTGTGGCCCATAATATGGATTATTTAAGAACTGGCCAGCAGTGAGGAGATAAAAAGAGAAATTGATATTTTAGCAGAAAATATTACCGGTGATAGCCTCACACAAATCTCACCCTCTAGGATTACTATGCTTAGAGACAAATTTGATTCAATCATATTATCTGGCCCCTACCCAAAAAGCTAATAAGCAGAGTATCCAAATCAATCACCCAATATGCTCTCCAAGGACATTTGTTAAATATGAGTTTGTGGTTATAAAGGAAAGCAGAGATGAAATGAGCTGGATGTCTGTGCTTCTATAAGTAATTCTAAAAGTTAAACTGTTGAATGCAAACCACCAAAGTCGGTAGAACCATTACAAACGACCCCAGACGGGGCACCTGGGTGGTTCAGTCAGTTAAGTGCCTTCGGCTCAGGTCATGATCCCAGAGTCCTGGGATCGAGCCCCACATCGGGCTCCCTGCTCAGTGGGGAGCCTGCTTCTCCCTCTCCCTCTGCCTGCCACTCCCCCAGCTTGTGCTCTCTCTCTGTGTCAAATAAATAAATTTTAAAAATAAATAAACAAGCTTTAAAGTTCAGAAATATCTTAAACCTACAAAAAAGAAGATAATATTAAACAACAAACAAAGGATGCCAGAATATGCAAGCAGACTATACTCACCATTTTTGCAATCATTGTCACGTATGGACCTACATGTTGATTCACAGCAAAGAAGTCCAGGAGCCGTGAGAACCAGAATATGATGTCTATACAGTAGATTAGTCTTCCTGCTGTGTGCAAAGGAGGGTCGCCCCACCGAAGGCCAAAACCAACTGAAAACAGGCCGATAGCCACAGTTTCTATTACGTTCCAGTACTCACTAATCCATACCTTCACTTTTTGAGTAAACTTCCCAGGTTCTGAAATACACACCTAAAAGAAGAAAGAAAGAGGGAAATTTAAAGAATGGGGTATAACCCAAGAGACTCATAATAAAGTTCTTCGGTCCATCAACTGCTCGCTTAAAGAGTAATTTGAATCCCACCAAACCTTAGGTCACTTGGGTATTTTGGAGACTTCAGTGATCCTTGGGTAATGAATTATTAAAACAATTCTACAAGTGTGTTTTAATGTCAGTGTTACTGTTAACCAGCTATTTGAAAAACTAACCAGAAGTTAAAAAAAAAAAAAAAAGAAGGAGAAGTTTTTCCTAGCTTTCATTAATCCTAAGCTAACACAGGGGACCAGAAAGACATTTTAAAACAATATTACAGCGGATCTATATACCTACAATTCTATGATTATGAGGGATAGCCAAGTATAGAGGAGACTGGTTTGAAACCAAGGAATCTTGCAATCTAGGCCTGCTACTGCCAGTGAGTTATTGAGAAATTACTAAGGAGGCCATGTTAGAAGTCACTATTAAAGAAATGACCCCTGCAACAGAATATCAGATTCAAATGTAAAACAATTAACTTTCTTCCCCTGAAGCATAAAAAATGGTGGAATTCAGATAATGTTTTTCTCCTGACTTGTTTTCTGTAGATTCCGCAATAGTAACTAGCAGGTGATATAGGTATAATTACTAAGAATACATTTACTTAGTGCATAATGCTGGTCATATTAGCTCTAGGACAAAATAAATGTATATAAATGTATAGACACAGAGGTAAGTACACACTAAGATACATATACAATGATACATAAAGTCATAACTGTATTGTACATAACTGATTGCAGTTACAACAGCATGGATGTTAATGCATTTTTTTTAAGTGACTCATTTGCAAAACTAAAAATGAAAATTTTGTTTTGTTTTTTGGACTCCTGGCCTCAGGGATTTGCAGCTTCCATTTTCAAAGGTGTTTAGTAAAATAATTCAAAAGCTATAAATGAATTCTTTACCTATTGCACAACTCTGGCCATTTCCGTGCCTAGCGTGAAATGGAGCTGACAATATGCAAGCAATGGTAAGCTACAAAAATCAATCTCATTAAATAAAAACACACACGCAACTTCTGGGAGATCAAATAGTTGAGGGTCTAATAACAATTAGACAGCATCACTCTAAGACTGATAAACACACTAGGACATCTTCAGAAATAACTGCTTTTAAAGAGCAGACACCAGCAAAGTATTTGGCAAGGAGTAAGGGTTGAAGTCCGAGATTTTCCCCTAAATACCCTTCCAGCAAGCAAATTAGGATCAACATTGCCTGTATCACCCCCACCCTTGACCCGTCTGTCCCTTTTCATTATGAGCCTAAAACACCTCTTTGCAGAGGTGTAGAAGACAAAGGTAGAAGGCACGACTCACCTCCCTGACTTTCTCAATGGCATTGGTGAAGATATAAATGATAACAAGCCACTCTTGCACGCTGGGCTGGGGCTGCATCTCTACCAACACAGTGTAAGTGAACAGCATGAGGAATGCCAAATACGCCATCTATGAGGGGGACACACATTCCCTGGACATGAGTGAGAGTCATAATGGAGGACGCCAAGCAGAAACACACCCAGGAACTTCAACGTCATAACATGGAAATATAACTGGGACCGCCCTCCGATTATTGATAACCTGATTTCAAGGAAAGCACAAGAATCTGCAGTTTTCTATTCCAGGATTAATGGAAGGAATGAAGGTCACTGTTTCCAAATGCATGGAAGGGGGCACTATCTCATCTTGCTGGCTCCTGACCAGAATTTCCAGAACCCTGCGCATGCCAGCATGCTAATAAGCCAAGAGAGAATCAAACACTGTCCCCTCCAACTAAGCACAGAAAATGTGCGTCTCCAGGACACCAACGAGCTGTATCAGTAGGTGCCTATCCTCAAATGTAATAAATTGTGACATTTACTTCTGCTGGGAGGTGTTTTTTTTTTTTTTTTAAAGATTTTATTTTATTTTTTTCATTTGAGAGGGAGAAAGTATGAGAGAGAGCACAAGAGGGAGAAGGAGCAGAGGGACAGACTCCCCACCGAGCAGGGAGCCCGACTCAGGCCTCGATCCCAGGATCCCGGATCGTGACCTGACCCGAAGAGAGACGCCCAACCGACTGAGCCACCCAGGCGCCCCTTCTGGGAGCTTTACTTTATGTTGATTAAAACATACTAGTCATTGGGAAAGTACTGTCCAACTGTGAGTCCTTGTAATTAAAAGACCATTGAAATTTGTACCTTCAGCCCTCAGCACTCGGCCTAACACATGGTAGACTTTCAAGAAATGCATATTTAATTACTGTTTATATTTAACCTAGATTTCCAATATCTCCAAAGAATTAAGACACAGTAAGCACACACATATATATACATTGTGATTAATAGCTTTGCAATCTTATCTAAAGTCCTTATTTTCTTAAGATACATTCCCAGAAGTAGAATCGCTGGGCATACACAGTTAAAACCGTGACTCGTATTACTCAATTGTCCACCAGAAAGGTTTTACCAATTTCCACAAAAACCAACAATGCATGAGACAGTGTAGTTCTTTAAATAGCCTCAGTGACAGTGCATGGTGTTCACTGATCCACAGATGTATTAAAGCCCCAGATCAATGGAGAGTATGTGTGTGTATATGTGTGTGCGTGTTCACTCTCAAGGAGGTGAATCATATTATTTTAACCTGAATCCCTATTTCTCAGATCTTTTTGAGCTCTACCTAAGTTTGGTACATTATCCTGTCAGTGCAGTTCTACAAAGAGAATGGCTAAAACCACTTCCGACTACACAGCCGGGATGATATATATCCAACAGGCAGTGCTTGGGGCAGGTGTGATGGGTAATGCTGCCTCTGAGATCAAGAGCCTGGTAGAAAAGCATATAAGATAGTTAAGGTAAATTCTATGAATTCTATTTCTCTAGGTTTATGCCTCAAAGTCTAAGCATGTTTGATGACCGTTTAGACACATGATTAAATAAATTTGTTCTATCAAGCAGTCCCCCCCCTTTTTTTTTTTTTCATTTTTGCCATTGGCTTCATGGTGGCCAGATATTAAACCACCACAGATATTGGTAATATTGCTCCTGACACTTGATTTCTTTCCGATCTTAAGAAAAGATCCAAACATGTTTACATTTTTGCTTCTTCACCATCACATGTATAACAAGACATGCTTCAGTAAAGCACACACATCATAACCTAGCAACGTGACAGCCAAGACAAAAATGCCTGTGCTCACTGCTAACATCGTCCGTTATGATGGGCAGACCTGGCTGGCTACTTGGTTCCATCTGTTTACTCTTTGTTCTTGTTAATCTATTTTCTGAGCTTTATTCCTGTCTCTAAGAGTTCATCAGCTGGGGGTGCCTGAGTGGCTCAGTCAGTTAAGCATCTGACTCCTGGATTCGGTGCAGGTCCTGTGCAGGTCCCGTGCAGGTCCTAATCTCAGGGTCATCAGATTGAGCCTGCATCAGGCTCCCCACTCGGCAGGAGTCTGTTGGGACAGTATCTCCCTCTGCCCTTCCCCGGCTTGCATGTTCTTTCTTTCTCTCTCAAATAAATAATCTTTTTTTAAAAAAAAGAGTTCATCAGCTGGAAATTTCTAAGGACAGAAATACTTGAATACTCGGGGCACCTGGGTGGCTCAGTCGTTAGGCGTCTGCCTTCGGCTCAGGTCATGATCCCAGGGTCCTGGGATCGAGCCCCACATCGGGCTCCCTGCTCGGCGGGAAGCCTGCTTCTCCCTCTCCCACTCCCCCTGCTTGTGTTCCCTCTCTCGCTGTCTCTCTCTATCAAATAAATAAATAAAATCTTTAAAAAAAAAAAAAAGAAATACTCGCATACTCTTTTCCCAGTGATGTGACTACAGTTAATCTCTTGAACCTACTATCAGAGCCTTTAGGATATTTTGTTGCATATTCACAAAAATGGTAAAACCTCATCATTTGAAGGAAGATTTGATTTTTGAAAACAAAGCAATATACATATTTAATAAATGTATGCAATAAAAATTTGGATAGGCGAGTAAATATTTTGAAATACAACACATTTAGATAAATGTCCTTTTATAATCACACTTCAAATGTTTTGGAAATACACAATCTTGGCCACGAGCAATTTAAAGTATATATAAGCATTAAAAAAATAAATGCTATTAAATAAATGTGAAAAGCACTCATTGCATTTAAAGTGCAGTTCATGATTTCTCTGTATCACTATGATCAATATTAGATGTAGTATTTGTTCATAAATTTAACTTCTACAATTTTATTGTCCTCAAAAAGGTGGGGGGGAGGGTGTCAGAGGGGAAAATATAAAATAAAATAAAATGTTATTGTCCTCTATGTATTTATAATCATGTTATTGAAGACAAAAAGCAAACACTTTGTAATTTTTGTCTATATTACACATTATTCCTACCAAATAATAAATCAATTCAACTGCTGATTTCTTTGCCCAAGATGAGAAAAGAATCCACCCCATCACTTAATTCTACAACCACTGTCATTAACTGCTTGTTCCACAAAGTTTCAAGTACTCGGTCCCAGCAGAGCTAATGGGAAGCACTCAGGAAAGAAGAAATTGCTTGTTCTTTCAATCCCATAGTGGGAGAGATCTGCTCTAACTTTCCTCACCTCCCTCCAATCTTCTTCTTTCCTACCCCCTTTGTCACTCTTGTTTTTTTTTTCTCCCTGCATTTCTACATTTTATCACAAGTTGGCAAACCAGGCATATCATTATCAAAATCATGATCAACTACTGGCCAGCACAAAGACTATATTAATTGCTGCAATGAGACCAACCGTATAAAACCAAAACTTGACAATTGGAGCATTGTAGAACTCATAGATTTTCCTGGTCCATGGAAGGCTTTGGGGATTGCTCTTTAAATCAAAATGGTGATTTTCATCTAGTTTCTCATCGGGGCCTCTTTCCAAATCACAGTCTTTCTGCAAAATAAATAATCATTCATTGTCAGAGCCTTAAATAAGATACTGACATTTGCAAACATCCAAAATACATCATATATATGTATATATATATATGTATATATATGAATATAATAAATATATTAGGAGTTAATTGGGCACCCACCTGCCAAATTATAATCTTAGTTTTGGAAGGAAAGAAAACTATGTGTATTGTGTAAATCTTTGGCTTTTAAGTAAGGAGCACAGGATATCTCTCAAAATGCAAGCTAAGTCTCTAACCAGGAAACCTAGTCAAACTAAGAATAGTTCCAAGGATTTAAAAATTGTCCCTGTTCCTGTTCTGCTTAGTCTCCTTTATCAGTATTTTAGAACCTAAAAATATCATAAAATCCCCATGAAATCATTAACAGATAATAAAATTATTTCCATAATAGAGGAGGACAAAATGGACACCCATTAGTGATATAGTTTCCATTTCCTAGGAAAGTCAGGCACAGCATTAGTTTTAGAATTCTGGCTTGGATAGCAGACATGCTTTGCCTGAAGTTCATGAACTGTCAGAGCTTCCAGAGTTCCCTGAATCTCCTGTGACTACATGCAAGTATTTTTGTTGTACATGCATTTTCCTAGGGAAAGCATCAAATCTTTCATCAGTTTCTCAAAATGTGTATGTCAGTCCGAAGAGGTTAGTTAATCCTTGTAGGTGATGAGCAGTAAGTATCTCTGTGGCAGACAAGTGGTTGTGTGATGGACTACACAGGTGTGCACAGAGAAAAGCCTTTAAAAGTGGGGGGTGGGGGGGCAAGGAGGGAGGAAAGAACTGAAAAGAAAAGAAAAGAAAATCATTTGTAGCCCGGTTGCTTCTGGAAAGAGGGAACTTAGGGATGGTAAAAGAGAAGCAAAAGAGAAGTCACCCCAGTTTATAGAGCTCTGTGTGGTTCTAATATTTAAACAGGAAATCCACTACTTGTGTGATCTGAAAAAATATTAAAAGAAAGGAATGTTCTCTGATGCCTCTTAGATGAGTACCTTTCTTCAACCTATCCACAAAAGATGTCTCTCTAGTGTCACACCTGCAAGACTGGTAGGATTTTACAAGCCAAGAAATAAAGCAAGTGTTGCTTGAATTGTCCATAAAACTGATCAAATGTAATTTTTGAGGCTTCAGGCATTGGAATGGGCCATCTCAGTGCCTGATTGCTGTCATTCACATCATTTTGGGCAGTGAAATTGGCATTGTGACCTGAAGGTGTAGGAACTGACCTGATTCCTAACAGGTTTGAACCTGCCTAGAGTTAAAACAGCTTAGAACCAATGAGAAAAGTCATCATTTACTGTGATTTCAATGACATCAGTACCACTTCAAAAAGACTCCAGAAAGCAATTTTAGTAATGACTGTGTAAATTAAATAACTTCTCTTATTATTTTTTTCTAGGAGTTTCTCATTAGGTGTTACTTACTCTTGACAGTTTGGTATGGATTATAAAGTTCTAATTAAGCCTCTCTCTGAGTTGAACTCCAAGACACCAACTACCATGATGAAGACAATGTAAGAATATAAATTCAGATTCAGGACATCTGCCCTCCTCCCCCCACCTTAGAAGAAGGTAAACACAGAAATATTTCACTTAACTAGCTTTTATTCGACTCAAATCTCAATATAATCAAACTCTCTCTCTCTCTCTCTCCCCCTCCCTCCCTCTCCCCCAGCCCTCTCCTCTCTCCCCTGTCCTCTCTCCCTCCTCTTTCTAATAAGAATCTGATCAGCAGGCACACAGAATAAAATTATAACTACAACAATCACCTCTACCACAATTCATACCTATTTTCCATTGTTATAACTATCGTCATTCCCACTTAATGATGTTCTGATAAAATAGATTATTGTTCAACTTTAGAAAATACTTTTTCATTGTGGTTTATCAACATGTCTAAGACTAAACTTGTCTTTCTCCTTCCAAACCTGCTCCTTTTCCAATCATCCCCGTATCCCTTCAAGATGGCCTTGTTCTAACCATCAACCTCTCGGTCATATTTGCTATCTTCCTTTCATCTATGCCCCATGTTCAAACATTATCCGACTCTTCACTTAAGATCTCTCTTTTCCTCTCCATTCCCATTGCTACCAACTCTGGCCAAATTCCTTAATCCTCCTCATCTGGATGGTTACACCTGTCTATGCTCTCCCTGCTTTCAGCCTATCTTCTTGCTACATCATCCTATACACTGGAGACAGAATAATTTTCCTAGTGGTCAGATCATCTTGCTACTCTGGTCATGTGCATCCACTGGCTATCCATTACCTACAGAAAAAACACCACATTCCTTCATAAGATATACGAGAGTCTCTACGATCTAGCCTCAATCTACTGTCCCAGCCATACCTGCAAATATTCCCTCCTTGTCCCATATCCACAACAACCTGGACTCTAGCCAAACCATAGAACTTACGATGCTTGACAGGTGCCTTGCATTTCCTGCCTCTTTACCCCTACTTACTGTCTTCCCACAGAAATGCTATTTCCACACGTCGTCAAGTCTTAGCTTATCCACCACCTCATGCATGAAGCTGCCACCAATCTGTAATCCTCGCTGACTGACACCAAATGAAAAGAATCTTCTTCTTCCTCTAGTTCAGCCATTCTGCCATCTCGCTATAATCTGTTCCTGAGAAAGCTCATGTCCTCAAAAGTCATGCTTTCAAAGGATTAGCAGCTAGAAAGATTGGGAGTTCTCATGGCAAAGTTCTTTTGCCTCTAGAGGCTTCAGTAAGGTTTTTTATGAAACCTCAGGAGGCAAATGCAGAAGTTGAGTCTATCCAGCTTCAGGACAATGGCCTTCCTTCTCCAATTACCAGTGGTGCTTTCCTTGTATTCATTACCACCCACCACTACTACAGGGTCAGAGCATGAAGACATGCTAAAAGAACATCTAGGTCTTACCTGTCTTCACTTTCCTCTCAAAATATGTAACACAAATTGTATTCCTCAACTAATCGAGCACATCATATTTAATCAGCATTGTGAAATCTTCCATGTCGCATGCTGATATCACCCCTCCTCTCTGCTTAGCAACATTCCAAACACACAGCAGGTAATCAAAAACTATTGCTCTGGTTAAACTCAAAAACAAAAGAACACTGTTACCATGATTATAATCCATGCATAACAGAGCAGGTTTGAGACACTTTTTAATAAAAGCTTTAAACTGGATAATGCTGAGGTATCTATCATGGATATTCTCTCTGATTATAAGCTCCATGGTGGCAGGGGTCACATCTGCCTTAGTTACTGCAGTGATCCGGAACATTGTATCTTGTCTGGCACATGGACGGTGGCCATTAAATATTCAACAAATTAATAAATCAATATGGTCATGTCCAAGCCATCCAGGTGGGCAAAGTCATAAACAGGACCACTACATTACAGCCAAAGTTTGATTTTTCAGGGAACTGTGAGAACTTACTATATTTTTTAATGTTAAAAGCACATTATTTGCCATTTAAGGAAGGACTTCCTTCTCTAAAAGCTTCCCTTTAAGAACAACTACTTAGTGGAATGTTCCAGCCATCTACAATGCCTTAAGTGTTTGTGAGAGCTTATCTTTCCATGAACCTTGTAGAAACCAGAAGTGAAGTTACATCCACTTACAAAGTACTATTTGCTACCAACTGCCAACATATTTACATATTTGTTTATAGATAGATAGACAGGTAGGTAGGTTTATCTGCCTAGAAAGGCAACTCTCTCCATTTTTCATTTCAACAAACTAAATGTTAACGTATAAATAGCAAAATCAAACAAAATATCTCACATATAAAGACTTCATTTTATTTGTAAAGGTGTTAAGTCAACACTGCATTTCCTATCTTTCCTTTAAAAATTTTTGAAATGGTCTAAGCTTATTAACCATATCATTTAGCCAGTACAATCACAATTGTAACAACTTGATTAGCCCAGTTTGTAAGATAATTGCTTACACAAGAGTCTGACGCTTAACTTCCACAGAAGTTAGAATGTACCTGCCATCTTGTATTCTGAGAATCCCAGATAGAACCATCAGGCTTAGTAAAGTGAGGATGGAAGGAAGGGGGAGAGGGTAGAGGATAGGAATACATATATACCCAGGCAGGCACGATAGTCAAAATACTTAACAACTGATCTGGTAAAGGCATTAACCAATTAGAATGGATGCTCACCCAATCACAACAGATGTCAGCCATACAAACTAATTATAATTACTTATTTTTCATTTAATACTTCTTGAGTGCATTTTTAAATACTGTCACAAATACTTCACAAGTGCAAAAGCATATCCAACAAGATGCTAAAGATGCCTCATTAAAGTATTAAATACCAGGGAAGACATTCACTGCACCTACAGTAATACGTTTATAAGTAATGATACACGCTGAGACATAAAAAGCAAAAAATACATGCACAGACAGCATCCTGGAGACTCTCCAGTGAAGACAGGTTGCAAAAGCATAGTTCAAATTACTCAGGAAAACATATACATCCGGGAACTCAAGTAAAATTATTTGGTCACAGGATATAACAAATGAAAAAAAAAAAAATTGTGGAGTGGAACAGTGAAAATAATGCAAAACCTAAACCTGAACCTTTACAAATATTTTTAAGGATATGAGGGATTCTTCATTATAACTTCCTTTTTTTCTTTTCTTTTCTTTTCTTTCTTTCTTTCTTTTTTTAGAGAGGGAGAGAGGAGGGGGAGGGGCCAAGGGAGAGGAAAAGAGACAATCTTAAACAGGCTCCATGCCCAGCGCAGGGCCTGATGCAGGGCTGATCTCACAACCCTGAGATCATGACCTGAGCCAAAATCAAGAGTCTGACGCTTAACTGACTGAGCCACCCAGGCTCCCCTCCTCATTGTCACTTTCGAGAAATAGTAACTCTATTTATTCTACTAGTCACAAAGGAAAATGAAAAGTTAAACATTTGTCAAGATATAATAAAGACGTTCTTTCCCAAAGAAATGGGATATTTTGCTTAATCATATATGGGGGTTAATTAGATGTATCATACATGCTATACCTGATCACAGATAATATGATTAAGATCATTAAATACATTAATAAGCAAACTCTGTGCATGTGTATGTTGGTGTGCAGTCAATATCATGAAAACCGAGCTCACTATGATATCGTACTAACCATATAAGCATTCTCTTTTGCGCTGGGGTTCTGGTCGCCATAATACCACGCAAACTGGAAGTCCTGGGACTGGGGAACATGGGACATCTCTGCTCTGCTCTTAAATTCCAGTGACAGAATGGTGGGTGGAAAAAGAATACTTATGATGATCTTTAAGAGAAAATAAAGCAAAATAAGTAGTAAGGATTACAACACAAGGCATGAGTAGTAGTCAAATCACAAAATGAAGATTTTAATGTACACAAAGCACCAGACCAATCCCTAATTCGGTTGATACCCTGATTCTATACATACTTTTTGACTCAATTCCAAATCTAGCAGTGTCTTCCCCAGAAATCGTCATAAATGCAAGCATATGTGTATAGGGACATGCATTGCAGGGTTATGTATAATAGCAAAAAAATCTGTCAACCTAAATATCTTTCTATAGAGGGATAGCAGGTATGGGACAACCTCACAGTGGAATATTATGCAGTCATTAAGAAGATAAAGATACTGGGCACCTGGGTGGCTCAGTTGGTTAAGCAACTGCCTTCAGCTCAGGTCATGATCCCAGGGTCCTGGGATCGAGCCCCGCATCGGGCTCCCAGCTCAGCGAGAAGCCTGCTTCTCCCTCTCCCACTCCCCCTGCTTGTGTTCCCTCTCTCACTGTCTCTCTGTCAAATAAATAAATAAATAAATAAATAAATAAATAAAATGTAAAAAAAAAAAGATAAAGGCACTTTTTAGTATAATGAAAAAATATCCAAGTTATATTGTTAAATGAATAAAAGCAAGGTATATAATCATATATATGGTATGATCCCATTATTGTACAAAAAGAGAATTAAAAATTAGAAAACATATGTGCATACACAGATATGCATTTAAAAGTTTAAAAATCTGTATACCACACAGTTATTATTTATCCCTAGGGGCAGGGCAGCAAGAAGTATTATTTTTCAATGAACATGAGCATATTGCTTTCATAATTCTTTAAAGCCATTAGGTAGTTATCATCCCATAAAACACATTAAAATTTATTCATATTATAAAATCAAGAATAGGGATGCCTGGGTGGCTCAGTCAGTTAAGCGTCTGCCTTGGCCTCAGGTCATGATCTCAGGGTCCTGGGATCGAGTCCCACACTGGGCTCCTTGCCCAGTGGAGAGCCTGCTTCTCCCTCTGCCTCTGCCTGCCACTCCCCCTGCTTGTGCTCTCTCTGACAAATAAAATCTTAAAAAATAAATAAATAAAATCAAGAATATAAAAACATAACAAGTGTCACCTTCTGTTAGATTCATCTCACATCCTACACAAATATTTATTTTTTTTAAGATTTTATTTATTTCTGAGTGAGACAGAGCACGAACAGGGGGGAGGGGAAGAGGGAGAAAAACTTGTCGCCAAGCACTGATGAATTAGGATCTAGGCATGGAGAGCAATGTCCCACAGCTCAGAGATTTTAAGTAGCTAATTCAGCCTTCTTTGTCCACTCACTACTTTTGGGGGCAAAACATTCAGTCTTGCTTCATTTAGGTCTCTTTACTGATATAATGTATATGAGGAACAAAATGGTATTAAGCAAAATGGTATAATTTTCCCCACAGCTGTACAGAAAAAACCATCGTGGGGAAAATTATTGCTCAAACTTCCAGCCATCTATACCCCATCTTGTTCTCTACACATTTAAAAAGAGTTATTGTCAGAGATTGTGTAGCTAGAGGTGGGCCCATTCACTTCTCTGCTTCATCATTTCCAAGGCTGAAATCAAAACAGATCAAAGGAGAACTTCGTCTACAAATAACTGTTACTTCTTCAGTGTTTTTTAAAGAGGAATCTATGTGAAATAATTTTTGGTTCACATCTCTCTTATTTTTGCAATCTCATTGGTGGATTTAAAATGTGCAAGTTCTTTTATATATTTGGTATGGTATGTCTTATTTCTTTGTGTTTTCTATAGTGTGTCCAACAAAAAAATAGTTTTACGGAAGTCATTCTATTTGGGACGGACATTTTTATTTATTTATTTTTATTTATTTATTTATTTTTAAGATTTTATTTATTTATTTGACAGAGAAACACAGCGAGAGAGGGAACACAAGCAGGGGGAGTGGGAGAGGGAGAAGCAGGCTCCCCGCAGAGCAGGGAGCCCGATGCGGGACTCGATCCTGGGACTCCAGGATCATGACCTGAGCCGAAGGCAGTCACTTAACCGACTGAGCCACCCAGGCGCCCAAGGGACGGACATTTTTAAAAGCTGTAGGAAAAATACAATTAAAATATATAGTCTTATGTTGGGGCACCTGGGTGGCTCAGTTATTAAACGTCTGGCTTCGGCTCAAGTCATGATCCCAGGGTCCTGGGATCGAGCCCCGCATCAGGCTCCCTGCTCAGCGGGAAGCCTGCTTCTCTCTCCCCCACTCCCCCCCTGCTTGTGTTCCTGCTCTCCCTATCTCCCCCTTCAAATAAACAAATAAAATCTTTAAAAAAATAAAATATATAGTCTAATGTTGCTTTTCATGCTCATGCTTTATCCCCTTTTATTCAGTTTTATAAGCATATGTACTTCATAAGCTTGACCATAACCTAAAGCTTTAGGCTTAGGTGTGATGTCAAAAGTTAAATGTCTTTAGTAGTTAACTAAATTATTCTTGATAATTCAAGATGAGAGGTGAGGCCAAACTATAACGGATAGAAGAATCTGGAAATAGGTGTTTCAGGGCAGCTTTATAAAATGAGCATCTATTCCCTCAAACATCACATTGGATGAACAGAAGAGCAATTGCTAATTTTATTTGGTGTATTATTGATTAATATTCCTAAGCTGAAATTTGTTTCATTAAAAAGGCTATTAACGTCGTTGTCTGAGGTTCCACTGGGGAGATCCCAGCTCATCTGTGAGAACCAAAGATACTAACTGGTTTTCCTGAATTGATTCTTCCAGAACAAGGGAAAAATGAACTCAAGAGTACAGACCTTCCGAGTAAACAAATATTAAATTCTAGAAAGTAAATATACTTTTTTTAAATTGAAGTAGACACACAAGTTTACATTAGTTTCTGGCATACAGAACAGCGATTTGACACCTCTAGGTTACGCTGTGCTCACTGCCCATTGTAGCTACCATCTGTCTCCATACAACATGATCACAATACCACTGACTCTATTCCCTATGGTCCACTGTCATCCCCGTGACTTATTCAGTCCATCACTGGAAGCCTGTGTCTCCCACTCCCCTTCACCCATTTTGCCCAACCCCCTACACCCTCCCCACTGGCAACCACCAGTTTGTTCTCTGTAAGTCAGTGTACCTTTAACCAAGAGTTCTTCCTCATTTTCAGGCGCCCGGTCCACATGTCTGTCAGTAGCATTTGGGTGCAAGTATGCGAGACGAAAGGCCGCAATCTTCCAGACGCGGCCAGTTTCAGACAGGTAGAATTGCTCCAGTTCTTGAGTTCATAGGTCAACAGTTTCATGGCCATTCTTTCATTCTGCTTGAATGCCTTCTCCAGCACATCCAGGGCGAGCTGGCCGAACTGTCTGTGATGACACAGTGGTGAGTGGCAAAAACAAATGCAGGTCAGAGTCCCAGAAACATTTAAAAAGATCAGCTGTGAGACTCGGGAAAGAGCAACACAAAAAAACGAACAGCAACATAATAACCTCAGACTGTAGAAGCTATTTCAAAGTGGTTGCTGCTCAGGAAATGGACATTCTCCCTTTGCAGGAGGGTTTACACCACAGCATACAGAATTTGGTTTGCACCAGCAGTGGTTGAGCTATCTACCCATGGGGAGAAGCTTGTCCACGCCACAAAACAGACTACATATAGCTTGGTTTGGGGCTCCCTGACAAAACCAAATAAAGAATTTTTTGACAGAAAAGACTGTTCAGTATTGAGTAAGGAATTAAGGGAAATCATGGGGCCACATTTTTTAAAAAATATTCTAGAAAATACATAGATGACTTAAGTAAGAAACTAGATGTGGGGACATTTTCTGGGAGGTTGTTTTCTCTAAAAAGTAGACACTGCTATTCTCCAGAACTTTTAAAATCACAATTAGACATTAGTTTTTATGAATTCTAGCTCCCCTTCTTTCCTCACTATTATAATGCTTGAGTATTCAAAAAATCAAAACCATTTCCAACTTTTCTATCTTTTGCCACCATGCCCTGGTTCTTTGGTGCATAATACATTTATTTGTTTCCCTGCCTGAGAGGTACTAAAAGTAAACAAGTTTTCATTTCGCTTAGTGTCAAAGAGTTTGAGAGCTGGAAGGGATTTTCAAAATCATTAACTGAACCTTCTAGTGAGGAAACAAGAGTCCCCAAATCTGGCCGGCTGAGTTGCCCAATTATTAAACAGCCGGATGAGGACCAGAGGCCAGGTCTCCTGATTGGAGAGCTACCTCTCTTCCCTTGATTCCACAAAGCGCCTTGAAATACCTAAAGACCCTGATTTATGGGAGAGCCCAGGAAATGCTGGGCAAGTCCACGCATCTTACAAGTTCTAAGGCGAGGGAGATAAAAGTGTCTAACCATTCTAAGAACTGTCAATTTTTTTTTTAAAGATTTTATTTATTTATTTGAGACAGAGAGAATGAGAGAGAGAGAGCACATGAGAGGGGGGAGGGTCAGAGGGAGAAGCAGACTCCCCGCAGAGCAGGGAGCCCGATGCGGGACTCAATCCCGGGACTCCAGGATCATGACCTGAGCCGAAGGCAGTCGCTTAACCAACTGAGCCACCCAGGCGCCCCGAACTGTCAGTGTTTAGTATGAAGTGAAGAGAGAACTCCTACTTTGAGTAATTTTTCAGCTCTTCTGAGGCATCATCCATCATGTTGCTCTCCTTGGCTTCGTGGGCCATGGCTCGGTAGAGTTTATAGGCAACCACTGCCTTCACTGTTGCCTCCTCTCCATGCTGCCAGAAGAACATGGCCATCTTCTGCCTTTTCATTAGCACAGCCCAAACCAGCAGGTCATTGTAAGGGTACATAAAGCCAGTGGACTCAGGGTCATCTGATATATTTTGCTCTTCTTTTGACTTCTTCCTTGATTTATGAAGGACTACAGACTTTTCCTGTTGGAAAATAAAATAGGAACGGATTCCCAAAGAGTCAGATGCATGATATTTGACCTAATGAAACATATCCGGTATCCTAAGAATATTTTTTAAGTCTCTGAAAAGAGATGGAAATAATAATACAATTTTATAAACCAAAAACCAAAATTTTAGCCTCTTAGGTGATCTATTTCTTGTTGTGTCCGATAGATCCAGGGTCCACACACTGAGATACCTTGGGTTCATTCAGCACAACTTGGAACCCTACACCTTTGGGATAGACTCAATAACTACATGACAATTTTCAGTTTCTCAAGGAAATGGGCTGAAATAACTATTGGATAAATGAGAACTATAAAAAAAAAAAAAAAAAAACAACTCCAAACTCACTTTATAAATAAATTATCTTTCCCTTAGAAAAATGTCACTAGCATTGCCAACATGCATCCAAACTGATTGGTTTTAAGTTTCCTTTATTCTGATTATATTCCTCTAGTAATAGTAATATGTAATAATGCAATACTATTCTCCACCAGGTAAACTAACCCTTTACAGCTCATCTCAAATGTCACTCCCTAACCCCCATGTTCTTCTATATCACTATGTATGTATTTCTATTTCAATATTCATCATCATCATATGGCAATATGGCTATTACTTTTGGGGAGGGGGGGTCATTTCTCAGTCATTATTATACCTTCTTCATCCACCTGCATCCCAAATTCAACTAAGCACCCAACATAATGCCTGGTAAATAATAGGATTTGATAACTTTTTTAATAAAAAGAGATAAGAGTGAAAATTATTCCTCTATTTCTATAAATAAAAGGCAATTTGTATCCATTGATGGTGATCAAGGGTAATTTTATAAAATATCCTTTCATCCTAGGAGCTTTGGAAAGCAAACCTCTTTCATAGAACATAGAAATTATTTATATAGAAACTCTTGAGCAAACACATTCATCCCCAGAGGAAAGTGGGACTGAGGTAATATGGGGAGAGGTGGATTAACAATATTGTTCACATTGCTCACTTGTTTTGCTGTTGACTTAAGTAAGTCTGTTTATGGTACTTATAACTGGCCTACTTGTAGCTCCCTTCTCCAACTTTAAATGAAGAAATGGTCTAGCCTGCAAGAACAATTTTATTTTCACATCTAAAAAGAACTAAGTGGTACCTTGAATTTGTAAGGCTGGGCAGTTCTAATGAACTGGGAATGCAGTGTGCTTTCTGCAGATTCATTTCTATTTCCTGAGGGGCGTCTTCGGTGAAGAGGGGGCTGGGAAAGGCTTTGAGCAAAACTGGTCACTCGCTGGCAGGTGTTATTTTATTTTTAAAATAAAACAAAAAGGGAAAAGATTATCATGGTAACAATTAACATTTCATTTCTAGACAGTAATGAAAACAAAGTATAATATTGTATCCTACCAAGTATCCAAAGATTCTGTCTCTAGCCCATGATCAGTATTTAATTACCCAAGAAAAGCCTCTAATGATCTCCTCCTTATTAAAAACACTGTTATTTCCTAACATCCTAGAGAACATGCTCTTTTGTTCCCTATTATATATCTGCATTCCTTCTCTATATGGAAATTCCCTTTTCTATACCTGGAACAAGTTCAGAATAGGCAATAAAGATTCACAGCTCTGATAAGAAAAAGTTCCCATTCACAAACAACTCCAAGGTTAAGTTAGAAAGTTATGGAACTTCTCCAGATGTTATGCATCACCACTGGAATTCCAGTGATTAGGCCCAACAACAACATAATTTACTGCTTATCAGCATGAAGCTTTCATCAATGAGAAACTAAGGAAGCTCTCTTGAAGGGGCTGATATAAAAATGGATGATACAAACCATGGGCTTTGAGCTAGTTTATTTTTTGAAATAAGAAGACATCAGACTACTGCTTTATTTCAACTTCCAGTACCAACAACAAAACAAGTTAGTCCAAAGTAAACGAAGTAAACAACCAGCAACAATAATTTGCCACCTCCTGCTAATACTTAGTATGTTGTCCCAAACCAGTGGCTTATTTTTGCTATCCTCAGATAAAGGACCAGGCTGACAATGAAGTATTCTGTCTCTTTAATCCACACAGCATCGTGCACATTTTTCCTTCTGTATCCACACAGTCAACATAGTAAGTCTGTCCCAAGAAATGAGGAACATCAGAGGGCCCAACAATCTCATACAAACCAGGGAACTGAAACACCAAAAGGGTTTTCCATATTCATCCCAAAGAGTTATGGCCATTATAGAACAACTCTTTACACAGCCATCGAAAATATCAGTTCTCCAAGAGAGGCCACCTTTTCCAATAAGAGGCAGGTGTTCCGTGTTATTTTTAAAACTTACAACAAGCTTCTCATATCCATTTTCAATGTATCCTTTCTTGGTAAAGAGATTGAGAAATGTGCCACAAAGGCAGAAAATTCCACCACTATGCGTATCAGAATGGAGTTGGTAGCCACGGAATCCGTACTCTGGGTTGTCATCCAAAAGGGGGGTATGAGCTATGAGCTCATAGGGGACAGTGGCTGATACTAACGTGCTCTTTTCCACAAAGTGATGGAAATGAAGATTTGCTGTAACAAAAGCCAATTCTTCCTCCTTCTTCCATAGCCCTACCAGGCGGCCTGGGTGTAAGCAGAAGATCCAAACAAGTCTGTCCCAACCAGTTGTGGTGGATTCAGTTAAGTTACTCAGGTTGTACTTTGCAATGAAAGAATGCCACCAAGGTCCATTTTTGGAGGGGGTTTTAGACTGGTCCATAAAAACTAGTGTCATACCACACAAATCCAAGGTTGACAATGTGCCTAGCTGTGGCCAATTTTGGCCATACCACATAATGGTCACTGATGAATCGTTTATGGAAAGGTCAATGCATTCCATGATGTATTCTTTTCCACTTTTTTCTTTCAATATAATTACCCAACCTAAACCAGATATTCCATTTGAACTGGAAGGCCTGTGTAAGGGTGGACAGGTTTGAGAATCTGAGCTAGCACTACTTTTGCAGAAGCTCTTTGTTTTTGTGAGAGATTCTTTCTTCCCATACCCAGCTTCTTTACCCTTGACCAAGAGTAAGTTCACAGATACAGCGGTCTTCTCTGCTGAAATAAATTTCCAATTAGATCTTTAGGTGAAAAGACAGTTGAAGAGATTCTGATCCAAATAAAATGGTCATTGGCCAGATGATAAAAGTGCCTATTCACTCATCCAGTACACAGCAGGGTCCCGGCATCCAAGTGGGAAAAGATCTTCAGCAAGATTTCTGAAGGCATACTATCCAGAGACACAGAAAGGTTAGCAGACGACTTCTCACAGTGCTTCCCCTGCCTCATACACTGCCTCATGGAAGTCCTGCCCATCGCATATCTGAGGCCTGGCCCCCTTCCGAACCCAGCGGCCAGCCAGTGGCCTCCCGGAGGATGCCCTGGGCTGCGCCGACCCCACGGGGCTCAGCGGCAAATGCAGAGCCTGGAGGCCACGTCAGTGCTGCCCAAGCTACTTTATTTACTCATTTATGTTAGTTTGCATTTTATGGATATAAATTAGACAAAGGAGTGATGGGGTCCGGACTTCTAAAAAATAATACTCAATTTATTATGAGTGTTGTGATACAGAATTAATAGCATCATCAGTAGTGATCATGACTATTATTATTAACAGTTACTCTGTACCCTCTATGGAATATGGGTTTTCCAGGTATTATTTAATCCCTTTGACAAATTTATGAAAGAGATATTATTATTCCCATTTTATAGATAAGGAAAGTGACACACAGGTTAAGCTTCTCACTCAAGATTTCATAACTACTAACAAGCGAAACTAATAGTCCATCCCAAATCTCTTGGACTCCCAACCATGTATTGGTAGTTGCTATGACCTAACTTACAAGACTTCACTAATAGATTCTACTTCACTAGAAAACAGAGAAATGGGTAGTAATTTCTCACCATTTCAAAAGAAAAAAAGCACTCAAGGTACTTGCCTAGCAGACTGCCCACCGGGCGACCCCAAGGGCACAGTCGGTCCTCACACCTGTCACAGGCAACCTCACAGCAAGATATATTTGGTTTAAGTGAAGGAACTGATACCTCAAGTGCCTCTCCATGTCTTTGAAATCTCAATGAAGATCTTTTTCTGTAAGATTTGAGTTTCTTTTTGTTTTGTTCTTTTATTTCTTAAAGACAAGTTGGGCTTTTACTTCACCTGATTCTTTAAAGGTCAAAAGTGGCTTGATATTCTGGACTCTTCCTGTGATCCCATCCCAAACCACCTTTCCAGTCTCATCCTTCACAACCTTCTAGCACGTCGCTGCCAACAAAGGCCTCCTTGTCACTGTCGCTGATGTCCGTAGCACTGTGCCTCTCACTGTCCCTGCTCTTCTCTCAACCCCAATGCCCCAAACTCCCTTCTCTAACACTTCCATTATCCTCTAAGAAGAAAGGCTCTCTTTGGAAACAACCGATGTTTTCTCTGCTAATCAACCAGGCAGGAACTCTGACTTTATATTCCTAGACTTTCGAAATCTTGATGGAAAATAAAATATGTACAATGTGTATTTTTACATAGCACACTCTGCATGCATTTTCCAACATAACCCCTACACACCTGTCCCAAGTTTGTCACCTCCAGGTTATGGACTACTATGAGTTTAGAGATGGAAGCCCATTAGGCTTTTGCCTTCTACAATTTCAAAAGGAAAGAAAAGAACTGGTCATCTCTCCCTCAAATCCTTCTCAAGACATTACTTCTATGTCAATATAGCACACATTGTATCCTGTTCTGTATGATGCCTAGTTATTCATAAGTCTGTTTTCTCTGAGAGTTTCTGAACCCCTGGTCTTTATGTTCATCCTAAGCCAGCACTATAATTTACATGCAGCAGAGACTCAATAAATGTCAATAAATACAAATGTCCATTTTAGAAGCTATTCCCATCTGAACTTCCTAAGCCATTTTTCTAAGTCTAACTCCTAGTTATCCCATAGTTTATGAGGGTACTTATCAATTGTGGTACCTTATGTTTTCTGTAGAGGTTGTTGTAGAGGGCTCTGAAACTTTTTCTAGTGTAGCTGCTGCGATACGCTCCACCAATGAGGTATTCGATTACCAATCCAATGTCGATCAGTGTTATTCTGTAGCCTGAGAGAAGGGCATGCTGAAACAAAACCATGCAACGTATTTTAACTTTCAGTTCCCGTTTTGCGTCTCCTTTGCCATCTGTTAGAACATAACCCAATCAACTGCAGAGGTAGACTCATACTTTTCAAGCATCTTTACAAACCGATCCATTAGGGGCGCCTGGGTGGCTCAGTTGTTGGGCGTCTGCCTTTGGCTCAGGTCATGATCCCAGGGTCCTGGGATTGAGCCCCGCATCGGGCTCCCTGCTTCTCCCTCTCCCACTCCCCCTGCTTGTGTTCCCTCTCTCACTGGGTCTCTCTCTGCCAAATAAATAAAATCTTTTAAAAAAAACAAAACACAAAAACAAACTGATCCATTAATGTGACCAACCACTGATAGAGTTTGCTTGTTTATAAGGAAAAACAAACGTAGCCTTAATGTGTTTTTAATTTCACAGGAATCAAGTGTGTGCTTATATTTGCTCATTCAACTCTCTTTTTTCTCTCTCTCATGCATAAATATACTTTGTAATAAAACACACTTAAATATAGTATAAAAGATTGTTTTTAACTAGAAATTATATAACTATTACAACAGAAGTAGAATCACTGGAGTATATCGCCAAAATGTGCCATTTTGACATATTATTTTAAATAAGTTACTTAGGAGACAGCCTGTACAAGACAGACACTCAGACCCTCCTCTGCTTCCCGAAAGCAGGAAATAACTCCCCCATGTGAAAGGTACCCTCCTTGTCCCAGGAGATAGAGACATCCTTATCACCAGAGATGGGAAATTTAGAACAGAGAAGCCTGTATAAATGACCCTTGTTACTTTTTACTAATTTACTACCCCCAGACTAAATTCTGTTTAGAATTCCTTACTAATTGAACTTTGTGGGTTTTTTTCTCCTATTAATCTGTCTCATGTAAAATTTAATTCTTAGGCTAGCTGGAAGAACCTTGGACTGAGGAAAATTTCTTCCTTCCTTCAATATACTGAATGTATGTGATCCAAAATTAACAATGGCTTAGATCTTCCATCTCTCTATTGAAATGGCTATAGCACTTTGCACTGTGTTGACTACATCATACACAAAATGAGAACATGGAAGGAAGTAGAATAGAAATAAGGAACGTGGAATGGCAGAACAAAATAAGCTATCAAAATATGAGGGTGTGCCAAAACAAAGGTTATGGTTGGCAAGAGGGCTGAGCAGATTTCCAAGTACATGGGTCTTAGTCTAAATGAAGATAACTTTGGCCACTTAAAACCCACCTTACTACCTCTTCATAACTGTTACTTCTCAACTACCATTCACCATACATTTTTTCATTAAAGTATAATTGACATACAATATCCTATTAGTTTTAGGTACGTATCATAGTGATTTAATATTTTTATACATTATGAAATGATCCCCATGATAAGTCTAGTTACCATCTGTTGCCATATAAAGTTATTACAATACTATTGACTATATTCCCTATGCTATACCTTACATCCCCATGACTTATTTATTGTCTAACTGGAAGTTTATACCTCTTAATCCCCTTCACCTATTGAGCTTATTACACTGATTCATGAATCAATGTAAATACATTCATAATTTACTTTTTTCAAGGAACACCAAAACTAATGCTCTTTGTTGCTACTAGTTAAAAGCACAGGGGTGCCTGAGTGGCTCAGTCGTTAAGCGTCTGCTTTCCGCTCAGGTCATGATCCCAGGGTCCTGGGGTCGAGCCCCACATTGGGCTCCCTGCTCTGAGGGAAGCCTGCTTCTCCCTCTCCCACTCCCCCTGCTTGTGTTCCCTCTCTTGTTGTCTCTCTCTGTCAAATAAATAAATAAAATCTTTATAAAAATAAAAATAAATAAATGAAAGCATATTTAACCTATTCTATTCCTTTTTCTTCAGTTTACTGTAAAGGAATCAAAGTTCAAGGAAATAATAAGGAAAATCATCTTGATCTGGCATCAATCATGCAAACTAAATTTACATCAGCATGGACACTTTTGCTTACTTCTAATTTGCCAACTAAATGTCTTCCTCTGCGGTCCTTTTATTCTGGCTCTCCCACCAAGTCAACGTAGCCAGAAAGCCCACACTCTCTCCATCAAGATACCAGACTTCCGAGAAATGAGGAAGTACTTTTAAAGTGTGCCATGGATGGAGTTTAATCATGGGAACAAAAAAAGTCTCTCCTAGTTTTCTGCAGATGTGAATAAAAGTTCTTGGTGACTAAAAGAGAAGGAATTAAAGCATAAGAGACTGTTAAAGGTTTGGTAACTAATAGAAGATGATTTTATTTTAAGTCTGATTTAACTCAAAGTTCAGTGAAAACACCATGAGCAAAATATAAGCAAGGTTATAGAGTAGTGGGATTCATTCTGGCTCCCTACAACAATGCTTAGACTCACAAAAGAAGGTAGGGCCCCCAAGCCATCATTCATAGTCAAAACAATAACAAAACAATGAAAATCATATATCAGTCCTCCAATAAACATGACAAGACAAGGAAATTTCTTTATTTTCAGCAACTATTATCATTGTTGGAAATACTGTTGTATCATGTTGAGGTAAAGTTCTGAAAGTTTTATATGTCTCCGATTCATATTTTATAAGAGAAAATAATCATTAGTTAATGCCACTTACTTGGTGGATCAAATCTTTAAAAATATAAAATAAATTACAAGGAAACAAACTTAAAGAGTATGGTTTGATGATGAAATTGCTCAGAGCCCCAGGCAAAGAGGGTAGGTAACTCACTAGAAAATCCAAATCTACATTTTATGAAGCAAAATCAGGCAATGCCTCAATCACAAAGCTAAGACAATACACAAAGAAATTTGTACACATTCATAATTATGTTACCTGTTTTACATCTCGGACAAGATGATGCAAGAGCATATTAGTGGGTCCTTGTTTCTGTAATGAAGAAAAGAAAAATTTATTCCTTTTAATTACCATATACTAGGGGAAAAATATTTTATTTCAGAATGCACAAATAACCCAGAATACTGAAAATTTTCTTCAACATCTTTAGTAATGAAGCTTACCCCAATTAATTGTAAGTTATTTCCTAAGAGAAGATATAATTAGATTGAAATATTTTTCAAAGATGTAAAAAAAAAAAGATATATATGTGTAGGTAGTAAAAATATAATTAACCTTATTTTTTTCAAGAGACAAAAATAAATTTTAAGTAATTTGTAACTATCCTTTATCATATATAAACTACACCATTACAAACCCCATCACATAATTACATTCCATCAACAATTACTTATTGAACACTCCTATGTTCAATCCAGCTCTTGAGGGAGTCAGTTAAGAATGTAAGTACTTTCTTCATAGTTTTTACAGTCTAATTGAAGAGAGGGGGGATTTACCTGAAAAACTAATCATGAAGATGTATGCTCGAAAAGAGTTGCCAAAAATTTGTACCATAGGAATAGATCACTGTAAACTGGAGTATTCAAAAAGACAGGGCTTAAAGAGGGCTTTCAAGAAAAGGTAAGATTCAAAGGACAAGGAACAACATTTCAAGAAGGGTGCTTGGCTTGAGCAAATGGTGTTTTTACAGTGAGTAAGCTGGTCTAGTTTCAATAAAGGGTTTGCATACAAAAGCAGAATTTTAACAGTAGCTGTAGGTCGAGATGCTTCCAACAATTCAATAAAAGCAATTTGTTCTTGCTTTAATTATGGTCTTACTGTTGTGTTTTCTTAACTTAGTTTATGTTTCTATTCTGTGTAATTAATTAAAATAAGAAACACAGAAATGACCATAGGATAAAATGGATTTGGTAAGAATGTTTGTCCTCTGGTTGAGAAATCTGTCTCTCTCTAAGCTATCTTTGTACTTCGATATTCAAGGAGACTTGAACGTTCAATATTTAGCTTAAGCTAAATCTTAAGCTAATTGATAAATGAATCTTAAGGGAGGCAATTGATGGAATATTCCAATACTCACTGTGTTATAGAGCTCCTCCAGTCGGGGGATGGTAAGAAAGCGATGGAGGTTCACTCCATATTCTATTAAGAGCTTTACAAAATCCACTCGATCCATTACTAAAGCATCTAACATTGCTTGTTCCAGCGCACCAGCCTTCAGAAGGTAGAAATAAATGAGAGAGAGAGAGACAATTAAGAAAGAAGTTTTTTAAAAAGTAGAAATAACTGAAGAATTATAAAGATCTGAACTCGAGCGCCTGGGTGGCTCAGTTGGTTAAGCGACTGCCTTCGGCTCAGGTCATGATCCTGGAGTCCCGGGATCAAGTCCCGCATCGGGCTCCCTGCTCGGCAGGGAGTCTGCTTCTCCCTCTGACCCTCCCCCTCTCATGCTCTCTGTCTCTCATTCTCTCTCTCACAAATAAAATATATATATATATATATATATAAAGATCTGAACTCAAAACAATGCAGATATAACAATCATAAAATACAGTCTTACTAAGAAATGTTCAGGACCTGATTGAAGAAATGACAAAAAGTGAACTTGAAGGCATAAAAGACACTTAAAGTAAATCCGTTCTTGTACCAGAAGACTGACAATTGTAAAGATCTCACTGCTTCCCAAATTAATGTATAGGTTTAATGCAGTTCTAATAAAAATTCAAGGTTTCTTTTTTGTTGTTGTTGCTATTTTAACTTGCCATGTTTTCATTTAAACTATACCCAGTTTCTGAATATATACGGGAAATTAAACACACTCATTTACTTTTACTCTGACCTGAAGTTTTAGTAAAATTATAGTAAAAAGACTTTTTTTTTAAAGAAATGAATCCACAAGAACAGGGGGTCCAGGAGTGTCACATTTTGGAAGCTGGAAAGCAGATGGGCAAGTGGTAATTGACTTAGCAGTCCCCAGAAACCCAGAAGGTAAAAGTCCCCAGAAACTGAAACTAGAAAAAAGCCAAGAACCAAACAAATCTATGCCACAGAATTCTGGCGGCTCCAGGATGAAATAAATGTACATATACTGAATCCCTAATGTCGAGATCTTCCCCGTCATCTTCCCCCATTTGACTTCCATTAACACTGGCAGCAAAGTTTTTCCTTATCCAGGGGGGGATTGGAGGATTCTTTTCTGTAAAGGGACTAAGAGTAAAGGCAGGAATAATGCTGTCATCTCAGGTCCCCCCAACAAGTGGAAGCCAGATCACTCCTCTGTCCAAACAGAGCAGTGACCTGGCTTCACCTACAGGCTCAATTTATTTTTGTCTCTTGAAAAAATAAGGTTAATTAAATTTTTACTACCTACACATATATATCTTTTTTTTTTACATCTTTGAAAAATATTTCAATCTAATTATATCTTCTCTTAGGAAATAACTTACAATTAATTGGGGTAAGCTTCATTACTAAGCAAGTTAAGATTTGTCTTAACTGAAAAATCTACAGTTAAGCTTCACCTACAGGCTCAGAATTTCTAAAGAGCTTTCTCTCCTCCACACTTAAATAAAAAGTCCAGAACAAGCACACCACAAAACATCAATCAGTAAGAATCAGAAAATGCAGGAAGAAGAAAAATTCAAAAGAACTATCATTACTATCCTCAGTTGCTTAAAAAAAAAAAAAAAAGAAAAAGAAAAAAGACAACAAATTTGCTCATAGAAACTAATAGTATGCTACCAGAAACAAAAAGCTCCATGTAAGGCATGAAAATTAAAGTTGAAGAAATCAACAAAGGAAAAATATGGAAGATAAAAGGAAAAAGATAAGATTAGAGGAGCAGTCCTTAGGTCCAACATTTAAATGCTATGAATTCCAGAAAGAGAACAGAGAAAACAGGAAGGAAATTCCCCAGCATGGAAACCCATGATTGCTAAGTTGAAAGCATGTGCCCAGCATAATGGATATAAAGACTCACAATAGCACACAGCATTGTGAAATCTCAAAACACTAGAAAGAGATTTGTTTGAACTCCCAGAGAGGGAAAAAAAAAAAAATGGTCCCAAACAAAGGATCAGAAAACAGAAACATTTTTACTTCTCAATAGCAATGTTGAATGCTAGCTAGCACCTAAGCATTCAAAATTCTTCAGGAAAATTAGTCCTGATCTTTAATTAAAATATATCCAAACATATATGTTCTCAAAATGTTTATCTTCCATGCTCCCTTTCTCAGAAAGTTACTGAAGGATGCACCTCCTTAAAATAAAGGAGTAAACCAGGGAAGAAGATGACACGGGATACAGAAAACAGGTGCTCTAACATAGGAGAGAGGCAAAGGGAATATCCAATATGATGAAGGTAGATCCCAGCATGACAGCCCGGAACCTGGAGCAGCAGGTAACCAGTCCAGATTGTAGCAGGGAGGACAGGACCACAGACAGAAATGTTGAGAAGTCTCTAAATGAATGAATCAGAAAATAACAATATGACTTGTTATTTAAAACTATGGAGATTTATAAATGTCAATACAATCAAAAAATGTTAAAAACACTTGACTCTTGTGATCAGCAGGGCAGAGAACTACTGTTGTTTTAGTAGCCTTTTAGTACCATTAGATGTTTTAACTAACATGCATGTATTAGTTTGACTCAAAAATAATATACCTTTGGTAGGGTCACAACTGCAATTTTTAAAAATGAAATGTTAATAGTGATTATCATTAGCACTATAGATAACTTTTTTCTTTCTGCTTTTCTCTGTTTTCACTTATTTCTATTGTGAGTACATATTACACTTTAATGCAAAAATAAGAAAAGCTTCAAGTTTCAAAAAACAATATAAAAATCCAGCCATATTAAAAAAAATAATAAAATATCCTTCCATTCTGTCTTTCTCCCAACTTCATTTGCCAGTTTCAGTTAGGCTGCAGAGCCTGAGGGAAAAAAAATGATTTTAGGGAGGCAAAGTTGAAGAGAGAAATGTCTCAGGTATCCCTGGGCACCCAGCTACAGAGAAGCTACCTCCACACCCCTCCCAAACCAATCTATTTCTCCTCCGATTTTTTTCTTTGGATCCCCCCCTAACAAAGCCAACACACGAAATATTTTTCCCCAAATAACTTCATTTTCACTATACCTTCCAATGCTGTCCATAAATTAGGATGTGTTTCTTGGCAATGTCCATTCTGTCCCAAGCCATTGCCAGATTTAATTGTTCTGACGCTGTTAAGTTTGTGCCTAGGTTAAAAGAAGGGAATAATCATATATCTTATTTAAAATATCAACATAGGGTGCCTGGGTGGCTCAGTTGGTTAAGCGACTGCCTTTGGCTCAGGTCGTGATCCTGGAGTCCCTGGATCGAGTCCCGCATCGGGCTCCCTGCTCAGCAGGGAGTCTGCTTCTCCCTCTGACCCTCCCCCCTCTCATGTGCTCTCTCTCTCCTCTCATCCTCTCTCTCAAATAAATAAATAAAATCTTTAAAAAAATAAAAATTAAAATAAAATAAAATATCAACATAAAAAAAATAGTTCCATGGAACGTGAAAAGAGGAAATGTGGAAGAGATGTAACCCTCTTCAGACACTCACCCTTGAGCAGAGCTGTTAGGATTGCTAAATCAAGGTCTTGCGACTCCTCGGAATCAGCATCAAATATGGTAATCTATGACAGTTGAAAAATAGGAAACCATACATTTTGGGAACTAGTAAAGAAATGTTTTCAAAAAGTCCCCACAAAATGCACTCTAGAGCTAATGAGTTGAACAAAACATTAATGTAAAAAAAACCACAGAGAGTTAATCTTATTGATTAGTTACTCTCCCTTTTTACTTATAGGAAACTTTTTAAATAGGGTAATGGAGAACTGTGAACACTCAGGGGAAAAAAAAGAAAACCCTCAAGAAATCTATGTATCTTATAGGAAACACATGATAAAACATTACTACACTGAATTTACCATGCATACACTAGAATGAAAAGAAACTCAGTGTCAATTCCTAAGGAAAAAGAAAAAAAAAATCATTCCTTTTGAAGAGATACCATAGAACACCATTCTGCTCACCTCACCTTAGAGACTAAGATTTTTGCTTTTTTAATGAGAGGTGAGCCCTCAAGGATTCATCATAAAATAAGTGAGGCAATTACAATGCACCCAATGAACAAGTAAAAAGGGCAGGACATGCCTCCTGCCATGAGACTAATTTTTGTAAGACAAATAAGGATTTTTATTTATGATTGTAAAAGTGCCTGGGGGCTCGATCGGTTGAGCACCCAACTCTTGGTTTTGGCTCAGGTCATGATCTCAGGGTCTAAGATCGAGCCCTGCGTGGGGCTCCACACTCAGTATGGAATCTGCTTATGATTCTCTCTCCCTCTGCCCCTCCCCACTCCTCAAACAAATAAATAAAAAGAAAAAAAAAAGGTTGCCTGCTATTAATGAATGTATCTCAGTCTTTCTAAGTGAAAATATGTTTTATATAGTACAGGGAACTATTCAACAAAAAGAGCCATGTCTGGCAAGCCCAGATAGACCACTAACTAGCCAGTCTGAGGGAAACATCTTTAGATGTGGATTTCTCATCCACAAGGTGAGAGGAACCCACTGAATAATCTCTAAGGTCCCATAAAGGTAAAAAAACTATGCTTCCGCAATTCAGGTATTGGTTCCCTCCAACTAACTGCCCCTCTACGTGCATGAATAAAATCAATTCTCAATTATGCAGGAGCTGAGGACCTACCTCCTAAGATGTGCAAAGCCTTCGGCACCTACTCTAGTCTCCTTTTGGTCATTACACCCTTCATTACTCTCTTTGATGATGGGAAGACACAAATATAAGGGTGATCTCTTTAAGATGTCCGTTTCTTATTGATTTCTGCAGGACGTATCAAATGTAGTAGACCAGGTACAGGATTTCAACTCTGTGCCCATGTGTCTATTTTACTGTTCTGTAACTGCATGACTCTGGGAAAATCACTTAAATTCTCTAGGTTCCAGCTTTGGCATCTCTGAAACTGGAACAAACAATCACTGCCATATTGAACTCACTCATGGGGCCACTTCCAGGTAAAAAAAATACATTTGAAAACATGTTGTTAATTGTAGACATGGTTGTTATTTTTGTTGTTATTGGGTCAACTGAAACTAAGTGTTTATCACTATGTTTAGCCATGCTTTGTCCAGCCTAAACTGGTTCAATTGTTTATTTTTGTGGGTTTTTTTGTTGTTTTCGTTGTTTTTTTGAGGCCAGGTGCTTAAGTATTACCAAAATCTTGAATGATTTGGTCTAGCCTCTGAAATCTGGAAAGATCACTCTGAATCATGACATATTTGCATATTTACTAGAATTGTTGGCTTCATCTCATCCAAGTCATTGATAAAAATTTTGATCAGGTCGCCTGGGTGGCTCAGTCGGTTGGGCGACTGCCTTCGGCTCAGGTCATGATCCTGGAGTCCCAGGATCGAGTCCCGCATCGGGCTCCCTGCTCGGCGGGGAGTCTGCTTCTCCCTCTGACCCTCCTCCCTCTCATGCTCTCTGTCTCTCATTCTCTCTCTGGCAAATAAATAAAATCTTAAAAAAAAAAAATTTGATCAAAGTACCCTAAAACGCTAAAATCTTTTCCAGAATCTATGTTATGCTCACAACCCAGAGTTTGTGGCCTCCATTTTCTGTCCCAGAGTATATTCTTATACTCCCCATTGTTCAGTGCATCCCCAAAGATCTCTTGTGGGATGTACTCAGATGTTATGAGGCAGTCACCTAAGCCAGCAGACTAGACTATTGGAACTAGACATGGAACTATTCTTTTACCCTCTGAAAATATTTATGTGTGATCTTCACTAAATGTGGTCACTTTTCTGTAATGCTGCCATACTAGGGTTTTTGTCTGTTTTCCTAACTTCAGTCTAAAATTTGAAGCATTGTGGGGAGGTGGGCAGGGGAGGGAATAAAAAGCCAAGTTTACTCAACTAAGGGTCAAGTTCTACAGTTATATAACAATCAAATTAAAATTAAAAACTCCTTATTTTGGGGGTGCCTGGCTGGCTCAATTGGAAGTGTGACTCCTGATCGCGGGGTCATGAGTTCAAGCCCCACATTGGTATAGAGATTACTTTAAAAAATAAAATCTTTTTTTAAAAAACTCATTTTTAAAAGTTGTGGAAATAAATATTACAATTGATGCAAATTATCAGTTTTAAAGTCATCTGAGTTATCAACTCATCATACTCACAGAATCCCTGTGTACCATACACTCCATTAGAATCTGAAAAAGGTGCTTGGACTGTTTAAGACTAAAGTTGAAAGTGTTCTGAATCATGCAGATGATCTCCTCCTTCACCTGAGGACGTAGGGCCCTGAGAGAGAGAGAAATGGTCATGACTTGGCACAATGCAGAGGAGGGAACAAGCCAAGAACTTCAGGGCAAGAGCACCTGTGGGTCCCATCTGACTGAGAAGGTTTCCATGGACAGTTCTGCTCTGAGAGCAAGTGGGCAGGAAGCAAAGGGAAGCAAGGTACCAGATGAGGCCGAATCTGAAAGCGAGCACAGGTGGATCTGCCATGATCCTGGAAAGAATGCACTCTGGGCAAGGTTCCCGAGCTGACAGATTTCCAATACATGTTTCCTTAAGTAAATCGGTGGGGTCAATATTTTAGTTCATAGGCATTATATTTACTTACACAGGAGAAAGACCACACTTTTGAAATTGGAAAAATCACACTAGTTATAGGGCTAGCAAGAGAAAAGCGACCGTTTTATTTAAAAGGCTAAAGAATTAAAACCTTAGGGTGCCTGAGTGGCTCAGTCAGTTAAGCATCTGTCTTAGGCTAAGGTCATGATCCCAAGGTCCCAGGATCAAGTCCCACATCAGGCTCCCTGCTCAGTGGGGAGTCTGCTTCTCCCTCACTCCTGCTTGTGCTCTCTCTCTCCCCCTTTCTCTCTCAAATAAATAAATAAAATCTTTTTTTTTTTTAATAAACACAACATATATTAATGCCAGTATGCTGGTTTCCCCAATTCCTGCTATTTTTACTAATGGCAAATGAATCTGAAGGTGATCTGGGGCCAGCACTGGTCTCCTCACTCACTGCAGGGTTTTTTCAGCTTTACAGACCAACTGCAGGAGCATCTCTTCCCTCACTACCCCGTGGAAGTGCTCCCCCGCCCACCCCCAGCAGCTCAGACAGGGTTCAAGAGCCCCTGAGAGAGGCAGGACATTCTTCGGCGAAAGAAACAGCAACTTGCATCAGCGGAGGGCATTTGGACATTAATCAATACATATAAAAATCACTGAAAAATTAATTCCAGTCTCAATCTCTGTCCCCCAAGGATATGTGGCCCACCCAAAAGCAGAGCTTAAGGAACTAAAATGGAGGAATAAATCGTTACCGTGGTTTCAGAAATGAGGAGTCAGCAACTCACCCTTCATCTGCTATGTGTTTGTGGGTGAAGGCCAGGAGGTCGGCGGCCCTGCCCGTACCATCACAAACCACCACCGGATCTTCGTCCCTCACTGTCTCCCACACAGCGAGGATGACATTGGGACCTCCTTCTACCACCAGCCCCACCACGGGCACACCTTGTCTTGAACCTATTTCAGAGGACAAACAATACCAAAGTGTTACAAAGATGCTGGCCAATCATCCATTTTGCTTTCCTGGGCACAAGTCTTTCAATCACCCCAGATACCGGTGACCTGAGTTCACCCTTCTTCCTTCCTTGCCTCACTCAGGCTTCCCTAGTTCAAGACCGAGTCAGAAGCTTGCACTCTCAATAAAGTCGCAGAAATATGGTGAGAGCATCTTTAAGCTTTCCCCCGTTAAAAAGGTAGCTAAAGGTTTTCAGTAGTTAAAAAAAAATTTTTTTTAAGTAGTCTTCAAGAAATTTCTACTTTTTTGGGGTGCCTGGGTGGCTCAGTTGGTTAAGCGACTGCCTTCGGCTCAGGTCATGATCCTGGAGTCCTGGGATCGAGTCCCACATTGGGCTCCCTGCTCAGCAGGGAGTCTGCTTCTCCCTCTGACCCTCCCCCGTCTCATGCTCTATCTCATTCTCTCTCTCAAATAAATAAATAAAAATCTTTAATAAAAAAAATTTCTACTTTTCATCGTGGAAAACTTCAAACATATCTTGGGGGGGGGGAACTAGAATGATATAATGGATCCCAACGTATCTATCACTCACCTCCAAAAATGATCTACATTTTGCCAATTTAATCAACTTCTAATGATGATTATTTCTAAGAACAAGATGGGAGGGTAACTCTCACAGACTTTTATATTTCAACATATTCCATTTTTCACTATTTAAATTTCTTTTTTTTTTTTTTAAAGATTTTATTTATTTATTTGACAGAGAGAGAAATAGCGAGAGCAGAAACACAAGCAGGGGGAGTGGGAGAGGGAGAAGCAGGCCTCCCGCCAAGCAGGGAGCCCGATGTGGGACTCGATCCCAGCACCCTGGGATCATGACCTGAGCTGAAGGCAGACGCTTAACGACTGAGCCACCCAGGCGCCCGCACTATTTAAATTTCTTATCACAAGTATACATTATTTTATTAAAGTAAGGAAGACAAAAAAAAAAAAAGGAAAGACCACAGTCATTCTTCTTGAAAAGATATTAAGTGGAAAAAAAGTTACAGAATGATACATATAGTAAGATCCTTTTTATATTTTTAAAACCACATACATGAGTATATATTTCATATATGTTTGCATTGTTTATATTTATGTATATGTAAATATATTTATTATATATACATATCCATATATCCATTTGTTTATATATATATATAATATATATATACACACACAGAAAACTCTGGGAGGGTACACATCAAACCATTAATAATGGAGAAGGGAGGGAAGGATTTGGGGAAACGCTGAAAAGGGACCTTGTTTATTCAGTAGACTTATATTTTTTAAGATTTTTTTTTTTAGTTTTTATTAGAGAGAGAGAGTACAAGCAGGGGGAGCAGCAGGTAGAGGGAGAGAGAGAAGCAGGCTCCCCATTCAGCAGGGAGCCTGACGTGGGGCTCGATCCCAGGACCCTGGAATCATGACCTGGCCCAAAGGCAGCTGCTTAACCAACTGAGACACCCAGGTGCCCCTATTCTGTAGACTTGATTAAACTTTTACACAACAAACGTATTAATATATTTAAATCAATATTTTTCAAAAGCAGAAAAATCAGCAGGCAATACCACACTCACACCTGGGCATCAGAGGACATTATCCTGGGCCCCAAGTCTAACAGTCCTCATCTGGCCGTGCCCCTCCCCTCACAGTGAAGAGTCTACAGGACCAATGTTTGAGGGAAGCCTGTAGCTTCTCCCCTACTTACTAGAATGCCACAGACCCCAAAATTCTTGCTTCCAGGGGCTGCCTGAGCCTCTGCCCCAGATATGTGCTCCCTCAGGACATACTTGCCAATGACTCTGGGGTAGAGCTCTACAGGACAGGTGGGTAGAGCTTGGACATACAGGCTGGGGTGTGCAGGTGAGCACGTGTGTGTGAAGGCCCTGGCACAGAGGAATGGGGCCAAGAGCAGAAAGAGAAGCAGAGAGCAGGCTATGTGTAGGCCAGGGCAACAATCCTGGCTCTAGCTCAATACTCCCAAATTTCCAAGACGGGCTGAACTCAAACCTGGCCTTCCAGCTATATGTACAAATGTAAAAGGATAAAATATTATGTAGTTTGTTAGCTTGATTTAAAGCTTTTAAATATTCAGACATATAATATGTGGGCTTTCCTGTGTGCCCTTGTCCTGGACTCCACAAATGTTTGGTGGGGTGGGAGGTAGGTGGGGGGGGGGGATGCGGGGGGCACCTGTTAGCAGGTATCCAAACACATAATTCAGTCTGTTTAACTGCTTTGACATTCTACTTCTTTTCCTCTTCCATGGACTTCCACCTCATTATTTTCTCCCTGTCACTAAAAAGTGAATCTAAGATATATCGATTGATAGTCATGGGATTCCTCTAATAATATTAGCTAAGTGACATGAAGAAAATGATATATTAACTCATAAAAGTAATAGAAGAAAAATCAGATAAATATTCCATTAATCATAAAATACTGACATGGATGGAAAAAACTTTTTAAGAGAATCTCTTATACCTTATATAATGAAATACTATGCAGCCATTAAAAATATGTTAAACTGAGGAGAAGGAAAGATGGCGGAGGAGTAGGGGACCCCATTTCAACTGGTCCCCGGAATTGAGCTGGATATCTACCAGACCACTCTGAGCACCCACGAAACCAGCCTGAGATGTAAGAAGATCTGGATCTCTACAAACAGAATAACACAGGCGGTTGGTTTTTAGGTATGAAGTGGGGAGCCATGATTCCGCGGGCAGATATCAGAGGATAAATGGCAGCGGGAGGGTGCCTGGCCGTGCGGATCCTACACTGCCGGTGAGTGACAGCCTCGCGTGCTGTGGATGGGGCACAGACTCGCAGACCAGTAGTGGAGGGGAAAGGACTTTAGGGCAGCCGCTGGGGCAGAATCCTGGAGTGGCGGGGTCGCAAGCATGAACTGGGAGCGGCTGGCGGTTTTAGAAGCACAAAGGGCAGAGATGTGCCCTGACCTGAAGGCAGGACTGGGAGCACTGCAGAGGGGCACACAACCTAGGACGCTGCGGTTTATAGCAGCACGGACAGAAACGGAAACAGTGTGGCCTGGAGAGCTCACTGAAGAACAGACTGTGGTCTCTCTGCTCTGAGGCAGAGGGTTGGAAACGGTCTCTTCTGCTCTGACTCGTGGAAGAAACGCGGAAAGCCGCCAGGGAAAGCCGCCAGAGAACAAAAGCCCCCAAAACTGATTCCCACTGAGCCCATCCCCCGCCACAGGGGTGCAGGGCAACTCCACCAAACAGGGTTGCCTGAGTAACAGCGCAGCAGGCCCCTCCCCCAGAAGACAGGCTGGGGAAACAAGAGGCCAGCAACCCTAAGGTCCCAAGAAAACAGGTGCATCTTGCTTGGGTTCTGGTCAATAATTTGGACTCTATACATTCCCTCAAACACCCCTCAACAGAATGACTAGGAGGAGGAACCTCCAAAATAGAAAAGACTCAGAGATCATGACTTATGCTGCAGATTTACAAATGGATGCAGATATAACCAAGATGTCGGAGATGGAATTCAGGCTAGCAATTGTGCAGACAGTGGCTAGAATGGAGAAATCAATTAATGGCAACATAGAGTCTCTAAAGGCAGAAATGAAAGCTGAATTGGCAGAACTTAAAAATGCTATCAATGAGATCCAATCCAATCTAGATAATCTAACAGCTAGGGTAACTGAGGCAGAAGAATGAATAAGCGACCTGGAAGACAATATAATAGATAAAAAGGGAAAAGAGGAGACCAGGGAAAAACAACTCAGAATCCATGAAAATAGAATCAGAGAAATAAGTGACATCATGAAGCGTTCCAATGTCAGAATAATTGGAATCCCGGAGGGAGTGGAGAGAGAGAGAGGACTAGAAGATGTATTTGAGCAAATCGTAGCTGAGAACTTCCCTAATCTGGGGAATGAAACAAACATTTGCCTCCTAGAGGCAGAGAGGACACCTCCCAAGATCAAGGAAAACAGGCCAACACCCCGGCATGTAATAGTAAAACCTGCAAATCTTAGAACCAAGGAAACCATCTTAAAGGCAGTTAGGGGGAAGAGATTCCTTACGTACAGAGGGAGGAACATCAGAATAACGTCAGACCTATCCACAGAGACCTGGCAAGCCAGAAAGGCCTGGCAAGACATATTCAGGGTACTAAATGAGAAGAACATGCAGCCAAGAATACTTTATCCGGCAAGGCTTTCATTTAGAATGGATGGAGAGATGCAGAGCTTCCACGACCGGCAGAACCTGAAAGAATATGTGACCACTAAGCCGGCCCTGCAAGAAATATTAAGGAGGGTTCTATAAAAGGAGAAAGACCCCAAGAGTGATAGACAACAGAAATTTACAGGGACAATCTATAAAAACAACGTCTTCACAGGCAACATGATGACAATTAACTCATATCTTTCAATAATCACTCTCAACGTGAATGGCCTAAATGTTCCCATAAAATGGCACAGGGTTGCAGACTGGATAAAAAGACAGGACCCATCCATATGCTGCCTACAAGAGACTCATTTTGAACCTAAAGATACATCCAGACTGAAAGTGAAGGGATGGAGATCCATCTTCCATGCCAGCGGACCTCAAAAGAAAGCTGGGGTAGCAATTCTTATATCAGACAAATTAGATTTTAAACTAAAGTCTGTAATTAGAGACACAGAAGGACACTATATCATTCTTAAAGGGTCTATCTAACAAGAAGATCTAACAATTATAAATATCTATGCCCCCAACATGGGAGCAGCCATCTACATAAGCCAACTGTTAACCAAAATAAAGAGTCATATTGATAACAATATGTTAATTGTAGGAGACCTCAATACTCCACTCTCAGCAATGGACAGATCATCTAAGCAGAAAATCAACAAGGAAACAAGAGCTTTGAATGATACACTGGACCAGATGGACCTCATAGATATTTACAGAACATTCCACTCTGAAACAACAGAATACTCATTCTTCTCGAGCACACATGGAACTTTCTCCAGAATAGACCATATACTGGGTCACAAATCAGGTCTCAACCGATACCAAAAGATTGAGATTATTCCCTGCATATTCTCAGACCACAGTGCTTTAAAACTGGAACTCAATCATAAGAAAAAATTTGGCAGAAATTCAAACACTTGGAAGCTAAAGACCACTCTGCTCAAGAATGTTTGGGTCAACCAGGAAATCAAAGAAGAACTTAAACAATTCATGGAAATCAATGAGAACGAAAACACATTGGTCCAAAACCTATGGGATACTGCAAAGGCAGTCCTAAGGGGGAAATACATAGCCATCCAAGCCTCACTCAAAAAAATAGAAAAATCCCAAATTCACCAACTAACTCTACACCTTAAAGAACTAGAGAAAAAGCAACAAATGATGCCTAAGCCATGCATTAGAAGAGAAATAATTAAAATTAGAGCAGAAATCAATGAATTAGAAACCAGAAACACAGTAGATCAGATCAAAGAAACTAGAAGTTGGTTCTTTGAAAGAATTAATAAGATCGATAAACCACTGGCCAGACTTATCCAAAAGAAAAGAGAAAGGACCCAAATTAATAAAATTATGAATGAAAGGGGAGAGATCATGACTAACACCAAGGAAATAGAAACAATTTTTAGAAATTATTATCAACAACAATATGCCAATAAACTGAGCAATCTGGATGAAATGGAGGCCTTCCTGGAAACCTATAAGCTGTCAAGACTGAATCAGGAAGAAATTGACAACCTGAATAGGCCAATAACCAGTAACGAGATTGAAGAAGTGATCAAAAGCCTCTCAAAAAACGAGAGACCAGGGCCTGATGGATTCCCTGGGGAATTCTACCAAGCATTCAAAGAAGAAATAATACCTATTTGGCTGAAGCTGTTTCAAAAACAGGAACAGAAGGAAAACTTCCAAACTCATTCTATGAGGCCAGCATTACCTTAATCCCCAAACCAGGCAAAGACCCCATCAAAAAGGAGAATTTCAGACTGGTATCCCTGGTGAATATGGATTCCAAAATCCTCAACAAAATCCTAGCTAATAGGATCCAACAATACATTAAAAGGATCATCCACCACAACCAAGTAGGATTTATTCCCAAGATGCAAGGGTGGTTCAACATTTGCAAATCAATCAATGTGATAGAACACATTAATAAGAGGAGGGAGAAGAACCATATGGTCCTCTCAGTTGATGCAGAAAAAGCATTCGACAAAATGCAACATCCTTTCTTGATTAAAACTCTTCAGAGTATAGGGATAGAGGGAACATTCCTCAAGTTCATAAAATCCATCTATGAAAAACCTACAGCAAATATCATCCTCAATGGGGAAAAGCTGAGAGCCTTTCCCTTAAGATCAGGAACACGTCAAGGGTGCCCACTCTTGCCACTTTTGTTCAACATAGTACTAGAAGTCCTAGCAACAGCAATCAGACAACAAAAAGAAATAAAAGGTATTCAAATTGGCAAAGAAGAAGTCAAACTCTCTCTTTTCACAGACGACATGATACTTTATGTGGAAAACCCAAAAGACTCCACCCCCAAATTACTAGAACTCATACAGCAATTCAGTAATGTGGCAGGATACAAAATCAATGCACAGAAATCAGTTGCTTTCTTATACACTAACAACACAACTGTAGAAAGAGAAATTAGAGAAACGATTCCATTTACAATAGCACCAAAAACCATTAAGATACCTTGGAATAAACCTACCAAAGAGGTAAAGGATCTATACTCTAAGAACTACAAATCACTCATGAAAGGAATTGAGGAAGATACAAAAAGATGGAAAAATATTCCATGCTCATGCATAAGAATAAACACTGTTAAAATGTCTATGTTGCCCAGAGCAATCTATACCTTCAATGCCATCCCGATCAAAATTCCAAAGACATTTTTCGAAGTGCTGGAACAAACAATCCTAAAATTTGTATGGAATCAGAAAAGACCCCGAATCACCAAGGAAATGTTGAAAAGGAAAAACAAAGCTGGGGGCATCACGTTGCCCAATTTCAAGCTATATTACAAAGCTGTGATCACCAAGACAGCATGGTACTGGCACAAAAACAGACATATAGACCAATGGAACAGAATAGAGAACCCAGATATGGACCCTCAACTCTATGGTCAAATAATCTTTGACAGAGCAGGAAAAAACATGCAATGGAAAAAAGACAGTCTCTTCAATAAATGGTGTTGGGAAAATGGGACAGCCACATGCAGAAGAATGAAACTCGACCATTCTCTAACACCATTCACAAAGATACACTCAAAGTGGATGAAAGACCTCAATGTGAGACAGGAATCCATCAAAATCCTAAAGGAGAACATAGGCAGTAACCTCTTTGACATCACCCACAGCAGCTTCTTTCAAGATACATCTCCAAAAGCTAGTGAAACAAAAGCAAAAATGAACTTTTGGGACTTCATCAAGATAAAAAGCTTCTGCACAGCAAAAGAAACAGTCAACAAAACAAAGAGGCAACCCACAGAATGGGAGAAGATATTTGCAAATGAAAGTACAGATAAAGGGCTGGTATCCAAGATCTATAAAGAACTTCTCAAACTCAACACCCAAAAAACAAATAATCAAGTCAAAAAGTGGGCAGAAGATATGAAAAGACACTTCTCTGAAGAAGACATACAAATGGCTAACAGACACATGAAAAAATGTTCATCATCATTAGCCATCAGGGAAATCCAAATCAAAACCACACTGAGATACCACCTTACACCAGTTAGAATGGCAAAAATGGACAGGGAAAGAAGCAATAAATGTTGGAGAGGTTGTGGAGAAAGGGGAACCCTCTTACACTGTTGGTGGGAATGCGAGTTGGTACAGCCACTTTGGAAAACAGTGCGGAGGTGCCTCAAAAAATTAAAAATAGAGCTACCCTATGACCCAGCAATTGCACTACTGGGTATTTACCGCAAAGACACAGATGTAGTGAAAAGAAGGGCCCTATGCACCCCAATGTTCATAGCAGCAATGTCCGCAATAGCCAAACTGGAAAGAGCCAAGATGCCCTTCAACAGATGCATGGATAAAGAAGATGTGGTCCATATATACAATGGAATATTACTCAGCCATCAGAAAGGATGAATACCCAACTTTTACTTCAACATGGATGGGACTGGAGGAGATTATGCTAAGTGAAATAAGTCAAGCAGAGAAAGTCAATTATCATATGGTTTCACTTCTTTGTGGAACATAAGAAATAGCATGGAGGACATTCGGAGAAGGAAGGAAAAATGGGGGCGGGGAGAATTGGAGGGAGAGATGAACCATGAGAGACTATGGACTCTGAGAGACAAACAGGGTTTTAGAGGGGAAGGAGGAGGGGGATTGGTTAGCCCGGTGATGGGTATTAAGGAGAGCACGTACTGCATGGAGCACTGGGTGTTACATGAAAACAATGGATCATGGATCACTACATCAAAAACTAATGATGTATTGTATGGTGACTAACATAACATAATAAAATTTAAAAAATAAAAAAAAATATGTTAAACTATGCTTGCTGATGTGGAAATGCATCCTTGTTTGGTGGGGGAGAGGGAAGACTACAAAAGAAGCATGGATATTATATGAACCTAGCGTTCATTTAAAAAATGTTGCTTTGTGCATGTGTAGAAAATTTCTGAAAGCAAATACATATATGAAAAAGTTGACAACGTTTAGTTTTTTATTGTGAGATGATGGAAAACCCTTCCTTCTACTATATGCTATCTTTGCTTTATCTGAATATGAGAGTATATAGCACTTTTATCATCACAAATGAATTAATAAGGATAAAGAGGAAATTCAATTTCTATTGGGTAGGTCTTTCTTAAAGCCATAACTAATTCCCACAAAAATAAAAGTATTTATGATTGTTTTCTACAAAAAAGGATCTTACTGATGCTTCTAATTAAATTTGTTTTAAAAAAGAAAAAAAACTGTCAAGTTCTTGCTGAGAAATCTCACTAGAGAGCCCCAGGGTTAGGCATGAATACAATATCATGCCTCCAAATTAAAATGTCCTAGGATGAACATCCCAGGAAAGCACCGTTCTCCACTGACAGTTGGATTGTGAAGAGCTACAGAGGCATCCGATCCTATGCTTTCTATCCTCAGGGGCCTAGGAACAGATATTGGCCAAATTTCAAATGGCTGAACCCAGGAATTCCTATAGCAACTTCATGATGTCAGGGTTTTTTGGGTTTTTGACTTTTTGGTTTTTTTGTAAGTACTCTTGGCCAATATCAAGGGTTTTCCAGGGACTCCAAGAAGTCCGGCTGAAAAGAAAGAAATCAACAAAATATTTCAAGTATTTTCATTCCATCCAAATAAATCCTTTTTAAGCAATACAAATTTGATAGAAAGCTTCCCTAGTGAGCATGGTGGGCATGAAGTTCAGCTTTGATACATAAGAATTGGGGGTCTGTTGGGGACTTTTCCCTCCCTTCCTTCCTTCCTCCCTTCTTCGCCCCCCTCCTTCCTTTCCTCCTTTCTTTCCTTCCCTCCTTTTCTTCCTTCTCCTCCTTCTCTTCTTCCTTCTCCTTCTTCTCTCTCCTTCCTTTCTTCCTTTCCTGTGTGTGTGTGTAGGTGCTTTGCTGTTTTTGCTCCTTCATATTGGTTCTCCTTAGAATAATGTTACCAATCCACTGGAATGGACTCCACATTCTTTTACACACAAAGTGAAACTCTCCAAATAAATCCCAAGTTTCAAGATCTTTGAAAGTAAAAATGTTACTTGATGCTATATGCAAGCTTCAGGTTGTATGCATTCATCCACAAATGGAGAATCAGCAGGGAATAAGAAAGACAGAACTTTGCTCTCTTGGGGCACACATGATGCTGCTGTATGAAACCCCTGAGCAATTTCTGTGGTGAGCATAGGTCAATAGAGGCAACAGGACATTTCAGGTAATTGAGAGTTCAGACCTTTAAAGGAGCCCTCCCTGCAGGGACTCTTGTTCAGGCCAGTCTCTGACCTACCCTCCTCTCCTCTCCTCTGGGGGTCTCCCTTCCCTCCCAACCACTCCACAGAGGACCACATACCTGATCCTCTCTCCCCTTTCCTTCCCTAAATGAGCCTCCAACCCTCATTCACACTAAGCTCTAAGTGACTGGCAACAATTGCCAGGGCCCCTCCCACACACACCCCCAAAAGGAGATTGCACCTGTATCAAAGGAGAATAAAAGGAAAGAAAGAAACAGACATTTATTGAGGGCATACTATGCACCCAACACTATCCTAGGCACAGCGAGCATACATTATCTCAATTAATTCTCCCAACAAAAGTTAGACCATTCCTTCCCTTTTATATTAAGGAAACTGTTTAACAGATGTTAACTCCCTTGGCCAAGATCATAGACAGTAGATGACACAGCTTTGATCTGGCTGACCCGCATTCTGCTGCCTCAGGAGATCAAGGTAAAAAACTCAAAGGACATTTGGCATTTAAGGCCAAAGCCAAAGGCTGAAGAGGACTTGAGCCTCCCAAGTGCGTTGGCTCCCTTGTCTTCTGCTCCAAGGGTAGGAATATCTTGTGGAAGATTTAACTCATGGAAAGAGCCAGAAGCCCACTTTCTGCTGCTTTGGACAAAAAGTCTCCATTTCTCCAGGCAGCACCTACCTTTCCATCTCTCTACCCAAGGATGTTTGCTGATTCTGGCCCTCCCTTCCCTTCTCCCTACTACAGATACTACTGTTAAAAAAGAGACAAGAGGTCCAAAACAGAGTCACTTGTGCTAAGCTCCACATCAGCAAACCAAGACATACTACCTGACCTAATTGCAGTTGCAACCTCTCCCAGGAATGTAACCTTTAACCGTCAGTCTGGAATTACCTGGTTGGCACTAGTGAGGTCATCTGCCTGGTAGGACCCCCACACTCACCCCGCCTTCCCCCAAAAGAAGGTGATCTTGCCCAAAACAATCCACTCCTTGTTAGAAGAACTCCCTTGCCACACCTCCTTCTGCCTATAAAAGTCTTCCATTCTGTCCAGCTCCTTGGAACTCCCCTCTATCTGCCAGATGGGATGCTGCCCAACTGATGAATCACTGAAGGCCGTAAGATCTTTAAATTTACTCAGCTGAATTTTGTTTTTTTTAACACTACCAAAATGGCCATCTCAAAGCATTGTGGAATCAGCACACAACACTGAAACCTTCAAAGGTCCCTATTTCTAAAAGCCCTATATGGTTTTAATGCTTCTCTATCTGGGGCATGCCACCATATACGAAATGCCATCTTCCCTGATGGTCAAACTCATACCCCCACTCTTCTCAGGCCAGTCTCCTTACTGCTCTTCAGTCATTCCCATTCTGGTGTCAATACTCCCCCCCCACACACACACACACAACCATCCTCCACCTGTCCTACCCTAAGGACAGCTGGAGGCTATGCTAAAGTCTCCACTGTTGCAGAAGACCTCTCCTGACTATGCTGTCCCCCAAGACTTCTTCCTCTCTCCTGTCACCCACAATTCCAAACCACCTCACATCCTGCTTTCTTCTGGCTGTGGGTTCACATGTGTTAATTTAAGGCAGGGACCAGCTTGGACCTCTTCACTCTGTATGGATGACAAAGGAGTGCCTTTCTCCATAGCAGCCCCCCAACCAGGCCCTGGTGGCTGAGCCTCTGTGGTACTCACGGCTGTGTATTTTCTGCAGAGAGAGGTACTTTTCCAGGTTCCTCCTGAGCTTCATCTCATTTCCATACTTGCCCACAGTCCCGTCATCGGACAAGATGAAGTGGGAATGCATGCTGTTGAGAGTGGTGAGCTTGCTGAGGGGGTTGCCCAGAGTCTGGTACAAACACACCACCTGGAGGACAGTGAAGATAAGAGAAGGTCAGAGCTCAAGGTCCTTCTCTGGGCTCACCTGCTCCATAAGGCCTGTCCATGCATCATGGAGTTCCTGCCAAGGTTAGTAAGTACTACTTACTACCCAGAGCAGTGTTTCTCAAGCTATCTGTGATGAAGGATCAATTTGTTTTTTTTTTAAATCTCCCATCTTTTAATGGATTGGTATATGGTCCTACTATGTGTAACCAGTATGCGGCTCATGCTACATGAGAGTCATGACACAAGTTCAACAACTCTCCCACATGCCATGCTCAGCAAGATAAGCCCACTGGCCATATGCTTAGATGTCACAGCATTTCCATGTTGCTAAAAATGGTTCTAAATATTTATAATTTCTGTACTTACCTTGTCTCAGATTATAAAACAGTTCAAAAACGTACAGTGATACACAGACTACATCACTATCCAAAAAATATGCCTTTCAATAGATCTATTCCAAAATAATATTGTTATACCACTTTTTTTTTTTTTAGTATTCCAAATGGAATGAAGAGTAACCACCAATCAACTGAATGGAGATCCATTCTTTTAATATAAAACATCCAGATCTTTATTAATATTGTGGACTCTTCCTTAAGCTACCCCAATTCTTATTTGTTTTTAGAGACAAAAGCACAGTATGTGGAGTCAGAGGGACCCAGTTTAAGTCCAGACTCTTCTACTTCCTAATTTTAACTTGGGGTAACTCTTATCTCCTTTCTCAGGCATACTTTGCTCATGTATAAGTGAGAATAATAATTCCTACAGCAGAGGGTCGCTATGAAGCTTAAAAGGAATAATGATGGGAAAAGCACTACAAACTTTATCAACATTAGTCTTTAAAAGTTACCTTTATTAATTCCTAAATGTGACACTGACACCAGAAGCCAAAAAGAAAATAATTGAGAGATTTAATACTTCTGAAGTATCTTATCACTAATATCATTTTTTATAAAAGCAGAAAATGGACAATGATAGAGGAAAAGTTAAATTATAGTATTATTAAAGTACTATGGTACAATAGAACATTATCAGGCATAAAAAATCAGAATGCACTGTTGGCCCCTAGAATACAATTTCCCACTAAAAAAAACAGCCATTTCTCAAGGAGCAAAAATTAGCCTGGAACATTTTTTTATACTAAAACACAAACAAGCAATGAAAAACAACTCGAATTGTGTTAAAAGGACTCAGGAGACAACTTGAAAAGTTTCCACTGGCCAAAAGGGGACAATCTGAGCATAATTAAGAGTAATAACTAGAATAGATGAACTGAAACATATTTAATATTCGATATGTTTCAACTCGTGAACCAAAAAAAAACTCATGGTTCTCGTTGGAGGTTGATAGATAACAAATCATTGCTTTGAAAGCTGGAATATAAAGAGAAAGAATCAGGCATTTATTCTGCCCTTTCCCATACAACTGTACCACAAAGTAAACCAAAAAGTTGATGAGAAAATGTTTCTCTTTAGAGAGTGTTTAAGCTAATAAAGAAAGAAAGAACACTGTAATTAAGTATCAGCATTTGCAACTCAGTTGAGATCATGAATCTAGGCAAGGACATCATAAAAAGAAAGATGATCATAAGTTACAAGGGAAGGACACATCTCTTGTGGCATAAACTTGCACAAAAAATCTGGTATTTGATCATACCTTTGGATCAAACTACCAGTTTACAAGAAAGACAAGAGACAAATAAATACCCTAAACCCTAATATAACAGGCTAGATCTGCAAAATCCAAACCTTGGGAAACCCTTCAGGAAAAATGACCTAGTTCTTTAACAAATAAATTGCACCAGAGAGAGAGAGAGAGAGATGGAGGAAAAATCCATAGATTAAAAATGACTGAGGAGCACCTGGGTGGATCAGCCAGTTAAGCATCCAACTCTTGATTTTGGCTCAAGTCATGATCCCAGGGTCCTGGGATTTAGCTCCACGTCGGGACTTCTCCCTCTGCCCCTCCTCCCCGCTTGTGCTCTCTCTCTCTCATTCTTGCTCTCTCAAATAAATAAAATCTTAAAAAAAAAAAAATCAACTAAAAAATATGACAAAATCAGAACACTGAACATAGACTGGCTATTTGTTGATATTCAGGAATTAATTTTTTAGGTATGAAAATGGCAATGTGGTTATATATTTTTTTAATTGTCCATATATTTCAGAAATATCTACTTATTGGTATTTAGAAATATCAAAGTATTGGTAAATCAATTGCTAAGTTAGAAATACTGATTAAAATATTTACCAGAGACATTATTTGATGTCTGGAATTTGCTTCAAAATATTGGAGTGAAGAGGTGGGGAATGGATAAAGGGATAGATGAAAGAAAATTGGCTCTAATCTCATAACCGTTGAAGCTGGGAGATGGGTACATAGGACTTCATTATTTTAATCTCTCTACTCCTTAATATGTGTGAAATTTTCCAAAATGAAAGTTAAACCATACACGTCTATATTAATTGACATAGAGAAGTAACTGTTAATAATAGTTATATAGTAATAGTTAAGCAAAAGAACAGATTCATAAAAACAAAAAAAAATTAAAAACATATTTACATTGGTGGGTTTCTGTTACTACTTTTTTTTCATACAAACTTTTTTTATTATACATATGTACACATACTTAGAAAAAATTATGGAATGATACACACCAAGATATTAACAGTGGTTATCTTTCCTCTTCATACCTTTTGAAATACCTAAGATTTTTATCAGAAATATACACTATTCTTATAAACAGACTTAGACAAGTCCATTCCCTATAGAAAAAGAGACAGGATCAAAGAATTGATACACAGAAATGAATAAAGCAGAGAGTAGTACAAGATAAGGAAAGAGAAGGGTCAAATCATGAATGTTCCTTGTTTTATCTACACACAAACACACACACCACTACAAGAAACTCGGCTATTACTCTGAGCAAGACAGGAGCCACTGAAGGGCTTTTCATAGGGGAATAGCACGATCTGATTTATATTTTAGAAGAATGATTCTGGCTACTGTGTTGAGATTAGATTATAAGAAGTGACAAGAATGAGAGAAGGGAAGGCTATTACTACATCATTCAGGTGACAGAAAATGGTGGTTTGGACCTGCTTAGTAACAGTGGGGGTAATGAGAAGAGGTCATATTCCACATATATTTTTATATTTAAAGTGAAGCTGAGATAATTTACTGATGGATTAGGTTTGAGGTGTTGAGACAGAGATCATTCCAGGATTAGTCCAAGGTTTTTGGCTTGAACAACTGCAAGGATAAGATCATCATTTTCTAAGATAGGGCAAGTAGGAAGACAAAGTTGGTTTGGGGTATATTACATTCGAGATGCCTTTTAGATGCCCAGGTGTAGTGCTGAGTTGGCAATTAGATACACATTCATTTCCTTTTGTTGTGAACGGGTTGTCTACTTACATCTTTTCCAATAAGATCTCTCTGGTTCTCAATGACGCCCCAAGGAGGGATTCCAACTGTGCAGATTTTTCTCAAGGACTGGAAGGAATGGGCTTTCAGGGCATCCCCAACATGTTTCGACACACCTATGAACAACAGAGATCAAACTTTAACAGACGAATCATGCAAAACAACGTGACTGCTGGAAAGAGACAAATGGGCATGGATATATGCAAAGGGACATTCTTAGGGAAAGTTGCTGGCACAGTGGAATGAATCTCTGATATCTTGGCTTCCTCTACTCTCTTTTTTTTTTAATTTATTTTTTATTTTTTTATTCTTATGTTAATCCCCATACATTACATCATTAGTTTTAGATGTAGTGTTCCATGATTCATTGTTTGTGCATAACACCCAGTGCTCCATGCAGAATGTGCCCTCCTCAATACCCATCACCAGGCTAACCCATCCTCCCACCCCCCTCCCCTCTAGAACCCTCAGTTTGTTTTTCAGAGTCCATCGTCTCTCATGGTTCATCTACCCCTCCGATTTCCCCCCCTTCATTCTTCCCCTCCTGCTACCTTCTTCTTCTTCTTCTTCTTTTTTTTAACATATATTGCATTGTTTCAGAGGTACAGATCTGAGAGTCAACAGTCTTGCACAATTCACAGCGCTTACCAGAGCACATACCCTCCCCAGTGTCCATCACCCAGTCACCCCATCCCTCCCACCCCACCCCCCACTCCAGCATCCTCTACTCTCTTTTAACACTGCTTTCTCCTATCACTGATCTCTTTACCTGAACAGTTCTCCCTTTGGGCAATTTTTGCTTACAACCTCAGTCCTGTCCCTATTTTTGACTGACCAGAAAGTCCTCTGAGGTCAACATGAATGTTCTTTTTTTCTCTAACCTTCTCGACTGTCCCAGCAAGACATCCTGCAGATATGGCCCTTGCTCCACTGAAGTAAATTAAGTTAATAGCTTTATAGACAGAAATATTCCAGAACTAATACATTCATATTTGACCTTCCAGAATTAATAACAACAGTAATTATAGCCAGCACTGACCAAACTCTTACAATGCACCAGGTGCTATTTTAAATGTTTTACAAGTATTTACACTTTAAGTAGAAACTTTATTTAGTCTATTTTATAGGCAAGAATTGAGTCATAAAGAAGTTAAATAATTTGCCCATTGTTATAGAGCTGGTAATTTGTAGAGCTTGGATTCCAAACCAGGATATCGGACTTTCCTTTTTTAAATAGACTTTATTTTTTAAAGCAATTTTAGGTTCACACAAAACTGAGCGTACAGACTTCCCTTATACCCCCTAATCTATACACCCACAGCTCCCACCACCGTTAACATCCCCCCTCCGTGCTACATTTGTTATAACTGATGAACCTACACTAACCTATACGAACACATCATTATCACCCAAAGACCGTAGTTTACATTAGGGATTGTTGCTATAGGTTCCATACAACCACCGATCTTTTTACTGTCTCCCATTTTGCCTTTTCCAAAATGTCATATAGTTATTAGAATCACGCAGTATGTGGCCTTTGAGATTGGCTTAATCTGCCTTTAATGACAACACTGCACTGCACCACTTTCTCCTCTTATATATAGTACTGGTCCTCTATGTGTCATTAGCAGAGAAACAAACAAAAACTCTATTGCAAGCATCTGATGCACAGCACTGAATCATTTCCCTCTCTCTGGCATCTTCCCCTCCACCCTATTTTTTATACTTTGCCCAGAGTCATTTTCTAGAATTGGGGATCTGGACCACAGGCATATATCAATATCAGCTGTGCAGCCATCCACTGCAATAGAGATTTGGACTCAGGGACACCTGGGTGGCTCAGTCGGTTAAGGGGTCTGCCTTTGGCTCAGGTCATGATCCCAGGGTCTTGGGATCGAGTCCCGCATTGGGCTCCCTGCTCCGCGGGAGCCTGCTTCTCCCTCTGCCTGCTGCTCCCCCTGCTTGTGCTTTCTCTCTCTGACAAATAAATAAATAAAATATTAAAAAAAGAAAATAGAGATTTGGACTCCATAGGTTTGGCGTGGGTTCCCAGCATGGTGATGCTGGTGGATGTATTTCAGCATCCCACATGTGATCCTAGTATATATTGTCTACTGAGACTCTCCTTAAAACCAGGTCTATGTCATTTTCTATCCATTCTCCTGTCCAAATTCCTTTGAGAGCCCCCTGCTACACAGAGAATAAAACCTCAGCCCAACAGCATGGCACCCAGTCTGGCTCCAGTCTCCCTTGTCCCTGTCCTCTGACACATGGCACATCCAGCCCATAGCCTTATTGCCTCTTTCTACACATGCCTTCACCTCCAGCCAGCCATGTGCATGGCCTTGAACTCCCACCTCTGTCTAGGATGCTCCTTCCTACCCTTCCCTCAAGGTCAACGCCAAGTGCTATATCCTTCTCCATGCCTTCCCGGGTACCCTCAGTTGGAAGTAGAATGTGTCTTCCTCTTCCTTGTACTCTCAACCACTTGCTTGGTATCTCAACTATGACCCAGTGGGCACTGATTGTAGTTAGTTGCTCACTGTTATCATAGTCTACCTTATCACTAAACCCAGGGCCCATATCTTACTCATCTTTCATCCACAGCATCTATCCAAATGCTATATACATAAGACCTGTGGCATTCAATTAAATGTCAAACATTCAGGCCAGATACTGCAGTTGAGAAGCAGCTCAAGAATAGGCAGAAGCTGGTAAGCAACACTTCTCAAATTTAAATGTGCGTAAGAATCATCTGGGGATGTTGTCAAAATGCAGATTCAGGTCCTGCTGGTCTGGGAAGGTATCTGAGATCTGCATTCCCAGCAAACTCCCAGGTGATGCTGATGTTGCTGGTCCAGATGTCCCTCCCTGAGCAGTCAGGCCCTAAGGAGTTGTGGTTGAATGGGGTCAGATCCTGATTATTGTTTAAGAAAGCTCCAAGTATGTCTCATTTCTCATTTGTTTATATGAACTATTTTAATAGTCTTCACACTATTATATTTGTGTTCCTTAATTGGCCCTAACCTAAAATGTTACACACACACACACACACACGCACACACACACACACAGCAGTAAGTAAAATAAAGCCTATGTTGTTAAAAAGGGAAACCACCGGACCAAAAAGGAATCACTTAGGCCAAGTTATCAAACTGGGGCTTAAACCTAACCTAACCTAACTGCAGTTCCAACCTCCCCCAGAAATGTAGTCTTAACCATTCAATGAGACATTTTCACATCAGTACCAATGATGTAATCTGTCACAAGGACTCTCCTCATCCCGCCCCCCTACACACACCCCATAAAGGAAGATGAGGTAATCTGCATGATTAGACCCCATGCCATTCCCCCTGAGGGAAGATGACCTTGCTTGGAACAATCCTTCCTTTTCTTTTGCTAACAACTTCCTTGCCCCACCCTCCTTCCTATAAAAACCTTCCATTTTGTAGTACAACTTCTGTGAGCATCTCTTTACTTGCTAAATGGGATGCTGCTTAATTCATGAATTGCTTAGTAAAACCAATTAGATCTTCAAATTTACTCAGTTGTATTTTTGTTGTTGAACTTGACCCTGGTGAGTTTAGCTCACTCCCAAGCCCACACACTCCACACTTGCATGGATTCTGTGTCCTTTCAAACCTCACCATGGTCTAAAGTTCATGAAAAGACTATTTTCTTTCCCAGCAGTTTACCCACAGTTGTGTTAAAATAGCATATTTTAACAATGGTAAAAACGTATTCCAGGAAAGGTCTATGATTCTGGGTTTTTTCCTAGCCATTATGCTTTTTGTCTTTCTCATGCCACCATGTCTCCTGGGAGCACTGCAGAGCAGAGATTAGGTGCCATACTACCGGATTCAGTTAGAAAGAGGGAATTATTATTTTTTTTTTTAAGTGAAGCAGGGAGTGCACTTTACCAGTATTAATGCCTTCTGTTATTATCCACGCTCCTGTTGTCTCTGCAGCTTTGACCAAACCTTGGCTGAAGATCTCTTTAAGTTTGGAGGGCATCTTGAAGTTCTGGATGCCCCCGTGGACAGAGATCACCAGCTTTGGCAGTTCCATCTTCCACTCTTTCAACATTAAATGTAACAGATGATCCAACTTTGTATCATAAGAAGTTCTAATATACTGGAAGATATGCATAGACACATGTACATAAAATAGGAAAAACTACATGCCGGTAACAATGAGCACACAGCAGGGTGACTGAAATGGCCAAAACTTAAAAGGAAGTGTCTGAGATTTCTTTAAAAGTTCATCGTTGTATAATGGAAACATTTACTTTGAAAGGATCCCACACCCCCTGTAAGTTCCTTCTGGGAATTAACAAGTCACGGTAGGAAGGCTTCCTCTGGCTTTCAGGGTTGGCCCACCAATGTTCTCTAGAAGGTCTGAGATGAGGCAGAAATACTTCAAACTGGTAAAAACCACTACTCCAGGAAACCCATTTTAAAAAAAGCTTTTAGAAATGGGTGAAATGGGGTTTTTCATACATGCTATTGATGAGGGAGCAGAAGGCTAGCTGAAGACAAAGCACTATCTTAAAGTTAATACATTGCTAGAGGGGAAAACAACCTTAACTTGACAATGGCAAAGCCTCCATTATCTTGTAGGTCCTCTTTAGCATATGAAAGTTCTTTTGAAACCTCCCTTTTCCTTACTTCCCCCAACTCCTGAGTTCACAATCAGCCACTCCTCAAGACCCTGGTATAGCAGCTCTTTCTGCCCAGGGGTCCTGTCCCCGGGCTTTAATAAACTACCATTTTGCACCAAAGACGTCTCAAGAATTCTTTCTTGGTCGTTGGCTCCAGACCTTACTCCACCGAACCTCACATATATTCCAAAACCACATCACTGTGACTTTTAATTTACTTGACTATTTCATATATTTCCATAATTTAAATCAAATTATGATCCGGGAGCATGTACTTTTAATTTACTGTAAATTTTACATTCTAACCGTTCCCTTTATATGTAATTATCCCTCTGAAAATGTCTTTTTTCCAAAACAAATACTTTTCACAGGAGTCATATTTTTAACTAGTCAATGTAACCCAAAGAAAAGATGAGAGAAATCCGAATCAGCAGGTAGAACCAGAATCATTTTGTATTTTGCCTAAGATCATAGTGTATAGCTGGCTCTCTTTTTCCAATAGATGCAGCCACATAAGACAGTTAAAATCATACTGAGAGGAGTTTGCCATCCTCAGGCATAAGCTAACCAACAAGACCAAGTCAGACTTACAGGAATAAGGACAATAAGAAACCATGAATTAGAAAATTATACCAAACTATACTATACCAAAACTATACCAAAAAGAACCACAGGTGGAGATCTTCATACATATGCAAATAGAATTATTACCTATCTTCCAGAATGTAATAGTGCCTTAAAACAACTATCTGTTCACCTTTGAAATTCTTTTTTTTTTTTTTTTAAGATTTTATTTATTTATTTGACAGACAGAGGCACAGTGAGAGAAGGAACACAAGCAGGGGGAGTGGGAGAGGGAGAAGCAGGCTTCCCGTGGAGCAGGGAGCCCGACGTGGGGGTCGATCCCAGGACCCTGAGATCATGACCTGAGCCGAAGGCAGACGCTTAACGACTGAGCCACCCAGGAGCCCCTCACCTTTGAAATTCTTAAAACATAATCCCTTTATTTAATTATTAAAATGTTACAGCCATCACAGAATGTAATAGAACCTAAGGATAATCAAGATTCAATTTCTAAGTGAGGAAAATGAGTTGCCATGGCTTTATTACATATTCAAGTAGTAGGAAAAAATACAAGTTGACCTTTGTGAAATGGTTTGTGTTGTCTCAAATAAAGGCAAAGGAAGGAGGCAGCTCTGATTTGGTTCATCTAGCTCAACTCTCTCCCAGGTGCCTCTCTCTTTCATCTAGAAGTCCTTTTAGTCCTAGCAGACATTCCTCCTTGAGATTTCAGATAAACAACCTTGCCTAACTAAATTATCAGCACCAGTCTTTTCTTCCAAAGGCCAACTGAAGATGGTGCTAAAGGTTAATGACTTTCCTTCCCCCTCCCCCTCCTTTATAACTAACTCAGGCAGATTGTTCCGGGCCTAGATTCTCCTCAAATCCTTCCCGGAATGAGGTGGGAGGGATAAAACTGGGAAAGGGAATGCAGGGGTGGGAGATGAATAACCAGCTCTCACAGCTTTCCTGCCTCTCACCATAGACAGAAGTAGAATTCTGTGCTTAAATATAAAAAGTAGGTTCTTCTCTTCTGAGAGATCAAATAAAATGCATTCAGGTACTCAGGATATAATGGCGATCTAATGCTAAGCATGGAACATATGAGTGATCAGGAGATCTGTTGAACCATATTTTCAGTTCTCCTATATGCACCATATTCTCCCTTGGCCTTCCCACAACCCCAGAGTGCTCTTAGGCCTCTGCCTCACCTGACACCAAACACCTCACTTACCTTTCTGATCTCAGTGTAGCTGTCCCTACACTTGCCAATACTTCCTTGACACACTCACATTGCCCCAGAAAAACAGGAGTGATCCTTTCCATTTTCTTGAAGAACCGTGTATTCCCACCCTGCCCATGGTAACTGTATATTTATTTCCTGTTTCCCCTCACTGTAAGCAATGTTAGTACATGGAACATACGCTCTTTGGGGCATAGCAAAGTATGAGCACTTAATGAATCTTTTTTCATTGGATGAAAAAATAAGGAAATGAAGGTGATTATGAATAAACATAAAAGCAAAAGGAGGGAGACTAAAACTTAAGGGGAAAATTACAGGGTAATAAGCGTCAGCTTCCAGAAAAGATTACAGAGGAGAATAAGGGCAGTTTTCTCACCAACTAAAGAGAACATCAACACACAAAGCTAAACACAAGAGGATTAATAACTGGAAATGTAGATTACTGTAAAACTGTATTGCGAAACTTGATTATGATTGCATTATTAAGAACTATTGTTTCAAATCCATCCAACTGATGGTCACACTCCAGGGTACCGCTGATTCTAGGCTTTCCTGAGATGGATGCCCCCTGCAGGTTCCCCAGGGAAATCTGTCTCTGAAAAAGCAGCAGTGATTAACAAGCTCAAGAAAAAAACACCTGAGAGATAGCTGACGCGTCAGTATTATGCAAATTACATGCAAAATTATCATATTAGGGACAGGAGCAAGACTGGCCTGGAAAGCCTAAGGACGAACACTTGGGGGAGCTACAGAGAGAAATGTCCACATTTCCTCTCTCAAGGACATAGCAAGCATGAACAGCCACAAGGTACTAGTAATTGCTATGACCACGCTTCAGCTAAACCCATCTCTTTGGCAGTGGCTTTCCTCCATTCCTTAAGAAAAGGGCAGCCCTTTGGCAACTGTCTCAAGAGCAATAAGCCATTCCCCCATAGAGAAGGCATGAACTTGCTAAAAGAGGTCAAATAGAGAGTGGGCCACACCACACCTGGGAAAGGTACCATGTCCCTCAGAAAGGAAAGAGAAGGGTCAGGTCATTTTTGTGAAGAGGTCAATAACACGGATCGTTTCTGCAATAAAACTCGGTCATCTGATCATCTACACTTGGAGATAAAATTTGCAGCAACATTTGGAGGTTATCCTCTGTTAAAAACTACCAAAAATAATGTGAGTTATTAGCAAACCTTGGAGTGGTGGGTGTGCTCTCCATCTTGAAAATTAATAGTGCCAAACGTATCTGTAGGGCTTTTCGTCGTATGCTTTTCAACAGACCATTGTTCATTTTCGTTACCATTGGCAGCTGAGATGGTCCAGGAATAATCTATCCCATGATGGTCTCCAATCAATCGCCCACAGTAGCACCTTAAAGATGGGATGAAAACCAGTTTCAGATTAGAAAACACACAATGTCAAAACAGAAAACAGATGTAATGTTTCTACACTCTCCTAGGGTAATATAGATGGCATGTATGAACAATTTTTTTTAAATTTCACATTAGGGGGTGCCTGGGTGGCTCAGTTGTTGAACGTCTGCCTTTGGCTCGGGTCGGGGTCCCAGCGTCCTGGGATCGAGTCCTGCATCGAGCTCCCTGCTCCGCGGGAAGCCTGCTTCTCCCTCTCCCACTCCCCCTGCCTGTGTTCCCTCTCTCACTGTGTCTCTCTGTCAAATAAATGAATGAAATCTTTAAAAAATAATAAAATTTCACATTAGATTTATATTAGACTTATATAACTAGATTGTCTTCTGAGTTTAGAAACACCCTCAGTGGTTCTCTCCCTTAGCTGCACATTAAAATCATCTAGGGAATGTTTAAAAAAAAAATACTAAAAATCTTGTGCACACCCATGTTCATATGAGTATTATAAAGCATTATTCATAATAGCCAAGTTGACAGATGAATGGATAAACAAAATGTGGCAATATACATATAATGGACTATTATTCAGCCTTAAAAAGGGAGGAATCCTATGATACGCTACAATAGGGATAAACCTTGAGGATATTATGCTAAATGAAATAAGTCAGTCATAAAACAAGTGCTGTATGATTCCACGTATTTGAGGTACCTACAGTAGTCAAATCCACAGAGACAGACAGTAGAATGGTGGTTGCCAGAGGCTGGGAGGAGTGGCCAGTGGGGAGTTACTGTTTAATGGACATAGAATTTCAGTTTTGCAAGATGAAAAAGTTCTGAAGATCTGTTACACAACGGAAATAACACTACTAGCTATACACACTTAAAATGGTTAAGATGGTAAAAAAAATCAAGTTGTACATTTTAAATATGTGCAGTTTATTTTCTGTCAATTATATCTCAACAAGAAAAAAACTAAAAATCTCTAACATGCAATACTTAAGGAGAGTCAGAAAATGTCTTCATGTAAAACATAATATGCACATCAAAAGGAAAGAATATTAACCAATGCCAAAAAAGATTCAACATCAGAGAAATATTAAACACAGAGCTACCACAGGAAAAGAGCCATGAATGAGGCTTGACTATAAATATAAATTAAATAATAAATATATGTGATATAATTACAAAGGAAGGAAAATTCAGTAAATGTTCCTGCAAATTAAAAGTTTTAAAAACTATTTCAGATACAAAATGAGGCAAATTAGAAGGTTAAATCTCTTTGAAACCAGAACTATATAAAAACTAACAAAATACAATAATCATATTGGCAAAAGGGCGATAAGCTTCTCGTGTTTCATGAATTAAAAAAATCAGAAGGAAAAATTAAAATTTGAGCGTGTAGAACTTTCATATGCCTATTATATATAAAGAGGTTATTCAGCTTTCTAAGTGATTCACGCTTTTTTGTGTGTGTAGGTGTGAAAAGCAACATAAAAACGTGTACAAGTTATGGGGTTCAATTAAGCAAGGAACAGGATGACAACAAGTCAGATCATTTTAGAGTTCTATATGGAGGGGCTCTTGACTCAAAGGGTGAAGGAATAATCTCAAATGTACAGAATATACATAATCGGAATCTACTAGAGAGAAATGTATCACCTGGTTATCTTTCGAAACGAGGGATAGTCTTCAAAATGGAAAAACATCTATTCATAAGCTGAATGATTCATTTCACTGTGGCTTTTTCTAAACAGAACATGAATGAATGGAGGCAACCATAATTCACACCTGGAAACTGGAAAGATAAATCACTAACCTTTCATAGGACCATTCTTCAGTTTGAATCCACTTTGCTCAAAGTATTTTTCTAGCCTAATCCATTTGACTTGAATCAATATATTTTTATTCCAGTTTTTACCAGATCATTAAATTATGGCATGATGATCTCATAGAAGAAACCAATTGCCCCTAAACTATTTTTTAAAAAAGCTTCCATGTCCATCCTTTTAGTTAAAACTTTCAGAAGTTCCAAATTATACATCACTAACTAAAATCTCACCTTGAGAATCAACTTTGTAAAGGTGCCAAATGCCAATTCCCTCCCAAATTATTTTTATAAATTCTATAAAATACCTATCAAACTCTTAAAAGAGGGCGCCTGGGTGGCTCAGTTGGTTAAGCACTGCCTTCGGCTCAGGTCATGATCCTGGAGTCCCAGGATCGAGTCCTGCATCGGGCTCCCTGCTTGGCAGGGAGTCTGCTTCTCCCTCTGACCCTCCTCCCTCTCATGCTCTCTCTCTCTCATTCTCTCTCTCACAAATAAATAAAATCTTAAAAAAAAAAAAAAAAACTCTTAAAAGAATTTTTCAGGGAATTTGACAAAGCGATTCTAACATTTATACAGATGTATAAATTGTCTAAAAGAGTAAATGATTTAAAAGCATAGAGGAATAAAGCATAGAGGACTTGCCCTATCAGATATCAAGATATATTACAAAACTATAACAATGAAGCAGAGTGGCATTTACCAGGAACAGGAGAAGTAGATCCATGACACTAAAGAAAAGCTTAGAAACAGAGCCATAGACATATGGGAATTTGTTGTGGAACAGAAATGACACCACAAATGGATAGGACAGACTGCTCAGTAACTGACACCGGGGCATTTCACTCTCCACACGAAAAAAAATCAAACTAAGTCTTAGCTAGGTGCAAAAATTATAAGTTTCAACAACTTTTAAGTTCTGGATGGTGTGAAAATGACATTTTTCTAGTATCATTCACATTGGTTACCTCTAAAGATTGCAAATTTGGGAAAAATAATTGCCAGGGAAAGGTTCTGGAGAATAAAGTAGGAAACAGAAGGAGAGGGCGCCTGGGTGGCTCAGTTGGTTAAGCGACTGCCTTCGGCTCAGGTCATGATCCTGGAGTCCCGGGATCAAGTCCCGCATCGGGCTCCCTGCTCAGCGGGGGGTCTGCTTCTCCCTCTGACCCTCCCCGCTCTCATGTGCTCTCTCTCTCATTCTCTCTGTCTCAAATAAATAAATAAATAAATAATCTTTAAAAAAAAAAAAAAGGAAACAGAAGGAGTAAATGAAGCCTTTTCACTTCTTTTCAATATAGTCTTATGCTTGCTTTCAATTTTAGCAAATTTTAAATAATTACTAAAAAGAAAGAAAAAATAATTTGAGGAAAGGTAAAAGAGGTTAGTCAAATGGAAACTCTTCAGTCAGTGTTAGGAACTGAACTGTGTTCCCTAAAATTCTTTATGTTGAAGTCCTAATCCCCACTGTGGCTGTATTTGGAGACAGAGACTATAAGGCAGTAATAGTTTCAATGAGGTCATAGAGGAGGGACCCTAATCGGATAGGAATGGTGTCTAAAAAGAGGAAGAGACACAAGAGCTCTGTCAGTGCACAGAGCAAAGGCCATGTGAAGACACAGCAAGAAGACAGCTTCCTGCAGAGCAAGAAGAGAGGCCTCATCAGAAACCAACTCTGATGGCACCTTGACCTTGGACTCGCACAGCTCTGAGATAAAAATTTTTATATTTTAGGGGCGCCTGGGTGGCTCAGTCGTTAAGCGTCGGCCTTCGGCTCAGGTCATGATCCCAGGGTCCTGGGATTGAGCCCCGCATCGGGCTCCCTGCTCCGCGGGAAGCCTGCTTCTCCCTCTCCCACTCCCCCTGCTTGTGTTCCCTCTCTTGCTGTGTCTCTCTCTGTCAGATACATAAATAAAATCTTAAAAAAAAAAAAATTTATTGTTTAAACCACCCAGTCTGTGGGAATCTATTATGGCAGCCTGAACAGACCAATACACCCAGCAACCTTTTCCTTCCTCTCCTACATCCGTGGATGGTGTTTTCCTTTTGCCATGATTTGCCAAACTTGGGATTCCAGATTTGTCCTTTTCCAAAAAACAAATTTAACACTGGGTTGATCCATAAGGTGAACTATGATCAAAATTAAGGAAATTTTCATTTTCCTCCATTTACAAAAGAGAAAGGTAAAACCAGTTACCAACACATAGTTTAAAATGCAAATTGCTGTTAACATTTGTATTCTGCTAGAGTTATTTTTGCCCATAAGCTTGTGTGATATTATGATTTATAATAAACACAGATTTGGTCTTTGCCCCCGTTTCTGGTACAGAGCCCCTAAAACCCTTGAAATTTCCTAAATGCTAAGAAAGAAAAAGATGCTGGAGGTTGAATCAACCACCAATGGCCAATGATTCAACCAATTATGCCTACATAATAAAGCCTCCATAAAACCTCGAAAGGATGGCATTTGGAGACTTCAGGTTGGTGAACACATGGAGGGGCTAGAAGAGTGGCTTGCTCAAAAAGAGCACAGAAGCTCTGGGCCCCTTCCCACATAGCTGGTCCTATGCATCTCCTCCATCTGGCTGTTTATCATTTATAACATCCTTTATAATAAACTGGTAAACATAAGTAAATGTTTCTCTGAGTTCTGGAAGCCTTGCTAGCAAACTAATTGAACCCATGGAAGAGTTCTTGGGAACCTCTGATCTCTAGCCTATCAGTCAGAAGCACATGTAATAACGTGGACTTGTGACTGGCACCTGATGTATGCGTCGGAAGGGGAGTCTAGTAGGACTGAGCTCTTAACCTATAGGATCTGACGCTATTTCCAGGTAGATAGTGGCAGGATTTAGTTAATTACCTGGTGGTGTGTTGGAAAAAACACACACATGTCAAAACTGGTGTCAGAATTAAAGGTTGGTACGAGCACACATCACTCGCAAACCACAGATCAAATACAGTGCTGTATATGAAAAACCATCTTCATCATCCAAATAAAATACAGAGGCACCTGGGTGGCCCAGTTGCATCTGACTCTTGATTTTGGCTCAGGTCATGGTCTCAGAGTTGTGAGATGGAGCCCTGCATCAGACTCCACACTGAGTGTGGAGCCTGCTTAAGATTCCATCTCTCCCTCTCCCTCCACCCCTCCGCACCCCCTTCCACTGCTTGCACTCTCTTGCTCTCTCAAATGAGCAAATGAAAATACATGCTTTACATGTATTTCAATCGGTAGAAGCTCTTGCCAAAGGCCCTTGCCATTTACATGTCTCAGTAATTCAAGTAATCTATCTATTGGCATTCAAATAATCACCCTCCTTCAAAAAAATCCCACATTTCTTTTTTAAAACTTCCCTTGGAGGGGCGCCTGGGTGTCTCTGTCAGTTAAGCATCTGCCTCTGGCTCAGGTCATGATCCCAAGGTCCTGGGATCCTAATCGAGCCCCGAACTCCATGTCAGGCTCCCTACTCAGAGGGGAGTCGGCTTCTTTCTCCCTCTTCCTCTGCCCCACCTCCCCTTTCAAATAAATAAATAAAATCTAAAAAAAACAAAAACAAAAACAAAAAACCTTCTGGGCACCTGGGTGGCTCAGTTGGTTAAGCGACTGCCTTTGGCTCAGGTCATGATCCTGGAGTCCCCGGATCGAGTCCCGCATCGGGCTCCCTGCTCGGCAGGGAGTCTGCTTCTCCCTCTGACCTTCCCCCTTCTCATGTGCTCTCTCTCATTCTCTCTCTCTCAAATAAATAGGTAAAATCTTTAAAAAACAAAAAACAAAAACACCTTCCTTTGGAAAGGTAAATAAGACACAATAAAGCCCTTTCATTGAGTCCACTCAAGATGTGAGAAAACTCTCCCAATAAGTTTTAAACAGAGTGCCTAAATATTAAAAGAAATCTTATTTATCTAAGTCTTACCTGATTAAATTCTGGCAGACCTGGCATCCTGCAGTACATCTAAATTAAAAAGACAAAACCTCTGTTAGGTTAGTGATATATTTGAAAGCATATTTAATGCTTATACCATAAACATCCGTTATTTTCCCTGGTCTAAAAAATCAGGGTTTGCTGCGTACTCATATATCATTCCCCAAACATTCCCATATGTCATTTCCCAAATATAATTACACTGCAGCAACCATGACCTAATTGACAGAATGCTGAATTTGGAACCTAAATACCTGGATTGAAATCTCACTGACTTAACAATTTCTCCCCAAGCACTGGTTTTCACATTTGAAAGTAATATCTGTCCTCTAAGGTTATTAAGAGGATTACCTGAGATAATATGTGTAATGTGTCTTACAGTGGTGTATGGCAGTATATAAAATAATGGTGGCTGTTAACTGCCATTACACTATGAAGATAACAGAATTCTCGAGAATTCTGAGAATTAAGAAAAAATATATATTTATGTTTATAAATATAGAATATATAGACATATAATTACATAAATATTTATATATAATGGTACATTATATATTAAGTATGTATAATATATATTAATTATAATACTATATATTATTTTAAAACCATAAAACACTATCAAATCCAAAGACAGTTGGTATGATTATAAGTATTACCCTTATTAATCTTTTTAGGATTCAAAAGAAACTTCTGAAGTTGGGGGATCATTGTGATCATCACAGATCATATTTTAGTCATAAAGGAGTTTTAACTAGAAGAGAATACTAGTTAAAACAATGGAAGAAAGGACAGTATTCAAAGAATCAGGGTCATTCTAAATTATTCAGAAACAAATACTTAGGCCTTTCACTTCTTCCCGTCCTAGCCTTTTGGGACTCTCCTTTCTCAGGAGCTTCACTTCAACAACAAATTCAAAATAAGGAGGAAAAAAGATATTGTAATCAAGTCTATCAGATTTCTTTCTTATTAGGAACTATAAAAATAACTGCTAAAAGATCAACTTTTATCTAATTTTAAAACCACGAACTACCACCTTTTTCTTCTGCACCGTCAGGAAGAAAACTTCACAAAAGGTATAATTTTGAGATTCTTGCTGGGATCTAAGAAAAAGGCTGGCATAGGAAGATCCATAATCATCCATTAATTTTTTTTTCACAATCACATAAAAATAGAGAGGACTTTTTTTCCATAAAATGCAGATCTTGGACCATTCCATAATATGGAATTATGATCACTGATATTCTTCTTGAGTCTATGGGCTAATGGCCTACAGGTTATCACATTTCACTAGGTTTCAAGATGATTATGAAGATGATTCTCCATTTACAGAAGCAGGACTGTGTGAGTTCAGTCTGCCTTCCATTGTAACCACCATCACATCACAAGATATCATAAAAGATGAAGGGAAAAAACAAGTTTACCTTGCCATTCTGTAAACATTTTATAAGGGGGTAAAATGAGAACTTCCAATCACAGGGCTTACAAACCCCAGGTAATTCAGTGAGGGTGGGGCTAGTAAATATTTAACAAAGGCAAGGAACACTGTTTTAGTCATCCCCAAAGATCAAGAATTTCAATGACCTCACCATGCTACTCTTCATAAGCATACAACTGTGATTTCTGAACTTTCAATGAATATAAGGTCAAATGCTAAAAAGAAACTAAAAATAGAGTGGTCCCTCTAATTAAAATACTGCTCTTCTATTTTTCCCTTCCCCTCTACTCTCCAAGGGCAATGCCACCCAATCTTAATTTCATGAACCCAATTACCCTGGGGAATTTTCCATAGCCCTTTATTCTCCTATCTTTCACAGGCTGCTGATTTGAACTTTGTTCTACAAGTAGAGCTTCCAAAGGGTTCTCAACAACTCAGAGCAGTCAAACTCAAGTCATTCCATCTGCTGTCCATTATCGGCTCAAGCAAAAAGCCTCTGGGGAAAAGATGGAATTATCCGCATAATCTGAACACAGGGGTCCTGAAATATCCCAAACTGTCACTATTGTCACTATTTTCCATAAACGCTTGAGTTGGGGATAAGGAACGTTCACAATATTTTGAATATTCAGTATTCAAAAGTTCTGGGGAATGGAATGGTGGAATGGATACAGCACTAGATATTTCCCCAATTTCTTTTTTTTTTTAATTTTTTTTTTATTTTAATTCCAGTATAGTTAACATGCAGTGTCCTATTAGTTGTAGGTGTACAATAAAGGGATTCAACAGTTCTGTACAATACTCAGTGCTCATCATGGTAAGAGCACTCTTAATCCCCTTCACCTATTTAACCCAGCCCCCCACCCACCTCCCCTCTGATAACCACCAGTTTGTTCTCTATAGTTAAGATTCTGTTTCTTTCATGGAACACTACATCAAAAACTAATAGTGTAATGAATGGTGATTAACATAACAATAAAAAATATTTTTAAAAAAATATTCTGTTTCTTGGTTTTTTTTCCCCCCCTTTGCTCATTTGCTTTATTTCTTAAATTCCACATATAAGTGAAACCATATGGTATTTGTCTTTCTTGGACTGACTTATTTCACTTAGCATAATACTCCCTAATTTCTATTCTCCCACTAAGAAAAACATGAGCATTAGAGAAATGAAATCCACAGCAATAGTAACAGTTATGTCATTATGATAAATTTTTTCTTCTTTACACTTCATTAAGTCATTAAACAGATGTTAATCAGGAGCCTTCTATGCAGCAGGCATTGTCAGAGGCTTGAGTAAGGTACGAAACTGACAAGGTCCCTGATCTTACCCAGTTGTCTACAATAATCCTGTATTATTTTTATAAAGACAAAGAAACAAATATTGATTAAAAATAAATAAATGCTAACTTCACAGACATGATTAAACCCTCTAGAAAAATCACACCTCTAAGTTTCCACAAACAGTCCTCAAAGTAGTGTTGCTTTAAAATGAAAAATATTAAAAATTGTACCTGTGAGGGTCTTTTGAGCTAGGTATGATTTTGTTACATTCTCTCTTGTTGAACACTCCTTCAATCCAGGATTTCTGGGACTAAAGAAAAAGTGTCGTTATATTTATACTGTAATTGAGAAAGCAAGGTAACCACAGTAGTTCAGGTAGGCAAGATATATTTAAATATCATGGAGATGAATTAAAATGCCAAGGTCAACCCCAAACAGGCTAAGCATTTATTGGCTTCTACCACAGACAACACAGACACAAACCAAATGTGAACACAAAAACATTCACAAAATTAATACATCCATAATCTCATTTTCAGCAAAATGTCCATAAATGCACAAAACTCTAGGAAGGAAGTAATGTCATAACTGAAGCATTCCCTTAATTCTGCTAAAAGTCACTTAAAAATCTTGTACCATAGTCCTATAGAGTGAATTTCAGGCTTTCGAATTTCAAAATTCTCACTCATAAAGTTCCACTTTGGCTAAGATTTCACAGAAGCTGGAACCTCAGCAAGATTCTGTGCAAGGATTTCAATCTAAAATGGACCTGGAGCATATGAAAAGTAGAATCTCACACATGTACCCTCAGAAGAAGAGAACTTAAAAACTGAGACACTGATTTCCAGTAAATACCTTATTTACAGAAGACTGAGACTTATCTCCTGACCAATGAACATCTGCCAAGAATCTCTCCCCACCCTCAAGCCAATGAACTTACAGCTTGGACTCTAGCTGGACTTGCCCCTTTGAACTTCTTGCCGGTAAATATAAACCACCCCAGCCTTCAATGGACTCACGTGTAGCTTGCTCCAGTGTTTTCCAGAATTACAATTCTTTTGCTCCTCTGGAATAAATTCAACTTCTCATAATTAGAACTTGCTTCGGTTTACATCCTTATTTAGATAGGCAATCTGATACCCATTCTGTACACATGGCTTACCACGGACTGGGCTGCTTCAGGCTGCACAACCCACGACCCTCCCTGAATCCACGTAGGCCATTTGGTACTTGCTCATCCTCCTAATAAAATCTCTCCCATTCTACAAAACTCAAGTCATAGCCAAGCTCTTCCATAAGCTATACTGTAAGTCCAGAAGCAGAGGATGCTGGATCCACAACAGACCCAAACCAACTGATGACCTTGGCCTTCTCCTAATTTGAAAATATTTTAGCTCTATATGGTATAAAAATGTAAGTACAGGTCCAACTTTATAAACGCATGTGTTAACAGAAGTGGCAAAAAGGTGGTGAACAGGAATCTGCTTTTTCAAACTCCGTGTTAGTGCAGTCCGCACCTCACTCTGATACCTATTCTCATCCTACAGTTGCAGGGAATGCACTGCACCAGACAACCGGTTACAAATCCAGCTGTGCCACCTCCTTATCACACTGTCCTCAGGTCCCAGATGTTCAGGACATGCCGCCCTAAAACATGCTGCTTTGGCAATTAGGTTATTTTGAGCTATGGGTACTTGAAAAACAGCAAATGCAGTGAGAGGCTTTCTCTGAACTTTCTTTATCTGCCTAAAGATAGATCTTCCAAAAGGAGCTCAACTATCATAATTCCCCAGGAGTTTCATCAACCAGAAAGGATTGACTCTTATCTCAAGAGAAGGGAGTAGAAGTCAACACCACACCCAGACAAACCTTGTCATAAACTATGGTATCTCCCATCTATTCTTCTAAGAGCCCCTTCACCTCTTCTAAAATCATTTACTCTTTTAAATTGCCTACATCCCCCCAACGCTTCCCCTATTAAGACAGTATATGAATTCCCAAATATCACCATTTTGGGGGGTATTTACTTTTGTTTTTCTGTGATGTTGTCATGACCACAATATTAAAAATTAATAAATTTACATATCTTTTCTTCTGTCATTTTATTTCACAGACCCAGCCATCAAACCTAAAAGAGCAGAGGAAAAGTTTTTCTTCTCCCACGATTACAAATGAGGCATTTTTGGAATCCTCTGTATACTTTAACTCATGGATTTTGTTCAATATTCACCAACCCTAAACATAAGTGTTGACTACTGAATAGAACTGTATATAACCAGAATCCAGATCCTGTTAAAGCAAAAAGGAGGTGGGGTGGGAGGTCATTGACTAATTGGTTCCTGAGCATTTTGAACATAACTATAAACTAGGAAAACTTCCCAAATCAAGCTCAGGTCATCTTAAAATTATTCTACTTCTTATCCCTTTTGCATAGTCAGCAGCTTTTTAAAAAACATCTGCTGGGACACCTGGGTGGCTCAGTCGGTTAAGCATCTGCCTTCGGCTCAGGTCATGATCCCAGGGTCCTGATTTCGAGTCCCCCATTGGGCTCCCTGCTCAGCAGACAGCCTGCTTCTTCCTCTGTCCCCTGCTCCCCCTGGTTGTGCTTTCTCTCTCTCTGACAGATTAATAAAATCTTTAAAAATAAAAATAAAAAATAAAAAAATAAAATAAAAAACATCTGCTAAGTTGGTAAAGCATTGAAAACATACACGCTTGGAAAAATTCAGAATCACAGAACTCAGGATGAACTAAACAAAGTAAACTCAAAATCTACTTGTCATAATAACAAATGACACAATCTTTTGGAATTGGCAAGCCCTGTCCCCTCTTCAAAAATTAAGAATTTCATTTATTCATTCTACAGACATTTATTAAGTCCCTAATTTTTGCAAAGCACTGAGAAAAGAGCGACAAGGGAATTCAAATGTTCTCAAAGAGCTCTTCATTCTGAATTCATTCAACCAATATATTGGATAGGCCTCCATGCTGCGTGCTGGGAATACTATGGCAGGTAAGACAAGTTCCTGATGGAACTTGGGATAAAAAGAAGGAAACAGATAATGAATTTATATCATTAAGCTGCCTGTGCACCAATTAACTATTAAAAAGAGCTCCAAAAAGGGTCCCGAGTACAGGAGCCTCAATACACAAATTAAGCAGGCTGTGCTGTCATTCATTTCTTTACAAGACTAGACATCTGACTGGTAGGACCATCTAAGCAAATTAATTTCTTCATGCTTGTTTGCTCATATATTAAAAATGGAGATAATAGCAATAATACCACCTCATAACACTGTTGAAAGGAATAGATAAATTAAAGGCTTAGAATTCTCCGTGGGACTTATTAAGGCTATAAAGCTTAGCCCTCATTATTGGTATATCAAAAAGAAAAAATTAGCTTTTGGTGGGTGGCCAGGGAACTTAACTTTGATGTATTTTTTTTTCATAGAAAAATACTTCCTGACCTCCAAATCCTCCTCCTGGGACTTCTCATACTAAAAATGAATGATTTCTCCAGGTCCACTTTCCCCACTAGACTCCAGTGCCCATAGGCCCCGTGCCAGTCACTTCTGTTGCCCCAGGGCCCAGCCCAATCATTACTGAATGAACAACAAAATGAACACACCTAGACTAGAAGTTCAGGAATCCATGAATAGAATTTTCCCTTCAAAGGTGTATTCAGGAATCCACAAATACAATTTTCTCTTCAAAGGTGTAAACAGGAAGCCTGAGCCATAACAAGAACATGGAAACTCTGCTGCTGGAACTCTCGGATCTTATCTCAAAACTACAGGAAAAGAAAAGCAGGCTGAATTTGCAAGAGTTTCAGACAATTCCCAATTTCGAATCTTACTTTTTCCCCCTCTACCCCATAATGATAACCTTTTCAAAAGTATACTCTGAAGCACATCTGGAAGAGGTTCCCATGTTCAGGACAACAGAGAACGATTAGAAACCAAATGTTTGTTGGTTTTAATTCAATAGCCCACATCTATTAAGGACAAATGCCCAATGGGCTGGCTTCTGCCACGTGGAGCAGCAAACGGTCATGGGTGGTGGTTGACAGTGGACATTACGCCATTTCAGCAGCCATCACGGCAGCCTACAAAGCTGGGTGTTTTTTTAATATATATATATGTATATGTATGTATATATACACACACACATACACATACACCAACACAGCACACAAGTGAGGGGAGATGTTTGCTGATTGTCACTATTATTTGGAGGAGGGAAAGGCAGAGGACAAAGAAAGGAAACCGTTGGTCTCAGGCTCAGTGTGTGGCTCGCTCTAAAACATAATTAGATTTTACTTACAATCCCAGGCCTGAGGTGAGGGTGGCCAATAGCACAGAAATGTCCAAAAACAAATCCTCCAACAGAAGCTCTCCATGAATTAATCCTTCCCCTCTCTGAACGTATTTCTACACTGCAGTTTTTCAGGTCTTCCAGAGAAGAGATTCTCTCTCAGGGGAATCTCTGAGAAGACATAGTTTTAGAGGCATTCCTTAATTTAAAAAAAAAAAAAAAAATCTACACGTGTGCGTGAATTGTTTTTTTTAACATCCAGAGGGCTGGGTGATTGGGGGTGAAGGGGCACACAGATTATAGGTCACTTGTTTTCTTTTTTAAAACTCTTCTGTACTTAAAAAAAAAAAAATTATGTCTAACAAATACTTTTCCAAGTGAAACGGACTACTTACTCCCCTTTTTTATGTTCCCCACACACTATCTTCTACGTATCACAGCACGAACAATGCTTAATTGTGCTTACTCAGTTGTTTTTCTCTTAAAATTAATCATAATCTACGTTAAGATAGAGTGTTGTCTTATTTATCTTGGAATCTACAATACGCAGGGAGGCACCAGAACGGACCCACCAGAGAAGTAATGTTTTCAGACTCCAGAAGGACATCTGATATTTCCTCTACATGGCCTCTCCTCTGGAGCAAGGACTCCTTCAAACTTGAGTCACAGGTGGACGGACTTGCACACTGCACCATCTGTTTGCTCAGGGCAAAGCAAGCCCCTTCACTTGGAAGACTCAGCTCAGGGTCTTCTACGGGGTTCTGTCCACGTAATACAGGAATACTTCATCGGACTCGATTGATCCAAGACTGGCAGTCTCAGGCAAACCTAAAATAACCAAAACCCAAGGATCTGGCTCACCAACACTGCTACAAGTTGATCTCAATTCCAGTAAATAATCTTCCCAGCAGGCAGCATTTAGGCATACTTCATAAAAAATAATCTTACATGTTTTCTTCTTTTGAGGTAGAAAAAAGTGAGTGCGGGCGCCTGGGTGGCTCAGTTGGTTGAGCGACTGCCTTCGGCTCAGGTCATGATCCTGGAGTCCCAGGATCGAGTCCCGCATCGGGTTCCCTGCTCAGCGGGGGGGTCTGCTTCTCCCTCTGACCCTCTTCCCTCTCGTGCTGTCTCTCATTCTCTCTCTCAAATAAATAAATAAAATCTTTAAAAAAAAAAAAAAAAGGAATTATGCAGGGTGCCTGGGTGGCTCAGTTGGTTGGGCGACTGCCTTCAGCTCAGGTCATGATCCTGGAGTCTCGGGATCGAGTCCTGCATCGGGCTCCCTGCTCGGCGGGGAGTCTGCTTCTCCCTCTGACCCTCCCCCCTCTCATGTGCTCTCTCTCATTCTCTCTCTCAAATAAATAAAATCTTAAAAAAAAAAAAGAAAAGAAAAAAGTGAGCGCTATTTTTGCCGGTAATGATTTTTTTTTTTTTGGTAACACCAATAAAAATGGAATGTCAACTAAGCAACTCCAAATCTCCTAAAATGCCAGTTCTCCTGTTTAGGTGAGAATTTTTGCTAACGTTTTCATTCCCTGTCTTGTTGAGCAAAGGCATTTAGAACTTCAGAATGAATGTCTACATTATATAAACTCATAAGTACATGAGTAAAATATTTATGAATTCTCTACAGAGCCTAATGGGGAATTGGAAGAACTCCACAGTGACCGGCCAAGTAGAGCATATCATAAAGGTTCAAACTAAACCGATGTCTTATTCCATCCCTCCCCTTCCCAAACCGGTGAAAGTCCTCATTATGTCAGCACTAACACAATTAGGACATCCTTTCCTCTGCTGTCACACAGGCTTCAGCTTTATCTAATCCCCTGGGGAATAAAACACGCAAATAAAACGTTTATAATCTCAGATCATGTTAAATCATTTTGTTAAGAGGGGACAAGAAATAGGAGGTTCATTTATGAGTATTCTTTACAACTGTCCCTGGATAGTTACACACAGAATTTAACTGAATGCTGGGCCTATTTGTTACATAACTACTCTAATCTGTTAAGATTTTCAAATTAGATGCAATTAATGAAGGATAACTGGAAGAAAGGCAGGCAGGGACAAGGGGCCATGCCCTAAGAAGAAACCACCCTTAAAAGGATTTTACACCACCCTGGAAGGAGGCCTCTACTCTTTCCACGTGATAGGTAGATGACACAAACCTGACTGGGTGACAGGCTCATGGAGGGTTCATCAGATGAAAACAGCCCACAAACGAGCCCATAAAAACCCCTAGACTTAGAAACTATGGTGGCAACCCTCTTGGATCCCTTCCCTCTCCGGGAGCTTTGTGCCTATCGCTCAATAACCTTTGCTCTGCTACCCACCACTCCGTCTGGTCTACCTCTTCATTCTTCAAAGGGGCATGACCAAGAACCATGGGAACAGAAGGAAAAGAAATCCTGTTACACAATCAGTCTTTTCCAATTTCCAAGTAGCAAAATATCCATGAATTTGTTTACCCATGTACACAGATGGTCTTTATTTATGCTCTAAATATCCTATTAAATTATCCAAAACTTTACTAGGACTTCATCTGAGTGAACTAATAGTCTAAAAAGCCTTTTCTTGGGGTGAAGCTATACTCTTTTTACCACAAGTGTCATTATTAGTGAAGCTATCCTTAAATAATTGACTTTTAGGAAATCCACCATACTCTGGGACAATAACACCTTTATTTGGAATTACAGGTTAAAGGCAATTTTATTTCAATCATCCATAGGTAAGGTTTCTATATGTGCAGCACAGCAGAAAGAACATTGCAACAGGATTTTACTTGGTCAAATTCAGTAGAGACACATACCACACATTTAACTTGGACAAATCTAAATTTTTTGCTAAAGGAATAAGTGAGAGCTAGAAGAAGAAAGGTGAGAGGAAAGAAAAAAGATTTAAGTGTGAACAACTTCAATGCCATTTTAAGTTCAGAAGTACATACTGCCCAAGAGCATCAGTTCTCAAACTTTTGGAGCTTAGGACCCCTGCATATTCATAGAAATTACCAAGACCTCCAAATAGCTTTCCTTTATATGAGTATGTCTACCAATATTTATGTCTCAGAATTTAGAACTGGGACTTTTTAAGATATTTACTCATTAGTTCATTTTAAATAAATCATTTTAAATAAATCTATTTACCTATTTATGTTAACATACATACTTTTTATGAAAAAAAATTTTAAGATTCATAATGTTTTTATTTTTACTTAATTTTTTAAAAAGATTTTATTTATTTATTTGGAAGAGAGCACACAAGCAGAGGGAGTTGGAGAGGGAGAAGCAGGCTCCCCACTGAGCAGGGAGCCCGATGCGGGGCTCAATCCCAGGACCCTGGGATCATGACCTGAGCCGAAGGCAGGTGCTTAACCAACTGAGCCACCCAGGCACCCTGAGATTCATAAAGTTTTTAGAGAGAAGAAAGCTGTCTTATATTTTTTAAAATATCTCTAATGTCTGGCTTAAAACAGCTAGATTCTCATATCTGCTTCTATACTCAATCTGTTGCAATAAATGGTTTGGCTTGAAGTATGAAGAAAATTGGCCTCACACTGACATGTAACCAGAAAAGGAAATAGTATTTTAATAGCCTTTTTAGATACTGTGAATTCATCATGTAACCTCAGGAAAACTCCACTGTACACTCTTAAGAGAATGAGTAGAAAAGGTAAATAATGTCTTAGCACCATTATAAAAATAATTTTGATTTTGGGGGCCCTTTGAAGGGATCTCAAAGACCCCCAGGAAACCATGAACCACGCATAGAAAACCACTGCCCAAAAGTGATTGCATGGAGTCACTTGAGTATGAGCGTGAGACAGGGTCTACTGATTCCTTGTTGGTCTCAGATCCCACACACGTTTTAGTCTGTGCATCTCATTCCAATGAGTGCATGGTAGTTATTTCAACATCCCCTACTGAATCTGGTGCTCAACTGAAAAGAAGTTTCAACATAGAGAAAAAGCAATTAGAGATCAAATCTTCACATACGATGCTTTATGAGCAATAGAGGGACTTTTGAAAGATAATTTTGACTGTATTCATTTCTAACCTTTTGGCTGACTTTAGTGCCTACCAAATTTCTATCCCAAAGATGTCACTGCAGCATAAGTAGGGGATCAGCCCTTCAGAATCCATAGGTGGCATATATTTTATCTGTTTATCCATTCTTCCTTTAAAATATCAATATCTCTAAGAATAATAGCTTCATTCATTCACTTATTCATTCATTCAAAAATACTTTGGTTGGCATATATTATTCTAATAAAAACAAAAAAAAACTGTGTCCCAAAGACCAACACCAAAGGGGAAAAAACTATGTTTATAAATAGATACCAAGTATGGGACAAAAGCATGATGTGGGACTCCTTGAAAGCAGAAATCCCTCTGCCTGCCGATATTTGGGAAGGTTTCAAGGAAGACATGAGACTTAGGAAAGTCCTTGAAAGGTGACAAAGGTTTTGGGAGGTGGTGATAGAATGCCATGGCGGTTAGAAATGCAGAGATTCCAGCCTGGAAGAGAATTCAGAGAACACTTACGGTAAAAGCCATGAGGTCACTGGGGAGTAGAGAACAGAGAAGATGAAAGAGCCAAGAACTTCTGAAAATAACTAAACATAGGGTGCAGAAGAGTTCAGGGAATAATGAACAAAGAGTTACTAAACAGGATGGTGACATGAACCTGAAGTAGAGAATGGAGAAAGTTTCCCCTCTTCAATTAAAAAAAAAAAAAAGTGCATTATTATGAAAGTAGGATGTTTCAAAGATAAGCTAAGAAGTTTAATACTGACAAGAAAGTAAGGAGAGGGGCACCTGAGTGGCTCAGTGGGGTGTCTGCCTTCGGCTCAGGTCATGGTCTCAGGGTCCTGGGATCAGGTCCCACATCGGGCTCCCCGCTCAGTGGGGAGTCTGCTTGTCCCTCTTCCCCTGCTTGTTCTCTTTCTCTCTCTCTCTCTCTCTCTCTCTCTCTGTGTCAAATAAAATCTTTTTAAAAAAATTAAAAGGAAAAGAAAGTAAGGAGAATGGCAATTTTGGCCACGATCACTGAGCAGACTGAGAGATTTAGGAAACAGGTTGCAGGGGCACCTGGGTGGCTCAGTTGGTTAAGCATCTGACTCTTGATCTCAGGGTTGTGAGTTTAAGCCCCATGTTGGGCTCCATGCTAGGTGTGGAGCCTACTTTAAAAAATAAATAAATAAATAATAAAATAAAGTCTATTTTAAAAAAAGGAAATAGGTTGCAAAACAGGAGGCAGCTAGTATAATATACCCTTGGGAAAACTAAATCAACCATATAAAGCAAAAGCCATCATCAATGTAAGCCTTTCGTATCTGCCAAAGGCTGTGCTAAGTGCTTTATGTGCTTTAGCTACAATAATATTCACAACTGTGTGATGGGTACAATTATTACTACCTCTTAATGGAGGAGGAGCAGGTTCTACCAAATACCAATTCTAGAGCTCTTTTGCAATATGTTTAAGAGGCCAAAACTGAAAGAACACATATTTTATGTTGAGAAAGCCTAGACCTTGTTTTTGGATAAAAGAGAAGTCAATAAAGACAGAGAGAGAAGATGCAAGAGAGAATGAAAATGACTTTAGAGACTTGGAGGGGGTGGGGCAGGGGATTGGTGAAGAAATCGTATGAACAGCCATGGAGGAAGGCTCAACCTTGAAGAAAATGCTTCCTCTTCCGATAAAGCCAAGGAGAGGATGACAAATGTTGCCTTCTTTTTAATTTTGCCCAAGACCCTATTACCTGCGTGCTATGGGAGTCAGCCCATTTCGCTCTGAAGGCTGCAAATCTCAGCATTCTCCTTTGCCCCTCTTATCAAGGGAGGAAAAGGAAGGTAGGAGATACACCTGTGCAATCATACGTCCCCTTTTTATTACTCGCACTTCACAGTACAACAGCACAATAGACCGTGTGTTCTACGGATCACAAAGCATAGGAGATACTCTCTCAAGAGGGGATCCACGGAACTTAAGATAGATGGGGAACACCAGTAGTAGCCCACTGGATATACTCTGGAGCAAAGTGCCACACGATATTCCAAGGATGTCCCCAATACACTAACCTAAAAATGAGTGCCTCAGAACATATGGGTCTGCAGACATCTACACTAAGCAAATAGGAATTCAGGGTAAAGGGTAAGAGTAAATGTAACTGGAGATCACTGGGCAGCTGGACTGTCAGGGCAAGGTTTACGGTAAATGTGCCTTCTTGGCTAGCCTGTAAGAAATTCCTATCAGCAACCGGAGAAATCTTTTTCTTTCTGGGTGACTGACCCCAGAGGATGTCAGAGCAGTATCCAGCTGTCCATTGTAAATTCTCATGAGCATTCCTTTAGCGCTTTCATTTTTAAAAAAATTAATTATAATCACCTTGGGTAAACCTTTTACAACTGTATGCCTAACTGCCACATAGCAAAAAACAAACAAAAAAGATTTGCTATAATGTTGGTCCTTGTATTCTAAGACTTTACTCTATCACTTGTGGAACATGTAAGCCAGGACTCAGCAACATTTTTTTTTTTTTAAAGATTTTATTTATTTATTTGAGAGAGAGAATGAGAGAGAGAGAGAGAGAGAGAGAAAGAGCATGAGAGGGGGAGGGTCAGAGGGAGAAGCAGACTCCTCGCTGAGCAGGGAGCCCGATGCGGGACTCGATCCCGGGACTCCAGGATCATGACCTGAGCCTAAGGCAGTCGCTTAACCAACTGAGCCACCCAGGCGCCCCTAGCAACATTTTTTTTAATAGATAACTTTGAAAGTAGTATTAAAATCCATAAGGTATAGTAGATGATACAGGGAAAAATTAACTCTTCCCCCTACCCCTGTACTCCAGACATCCCATTTCCTTTCCCCAAGAGAACCTCTGTTATACTTTGTTATGTATTCTTCCAAAGATCATCTATGCATTTATTAGCATATACCAAAAAATGATTTTTTACATAGAGGTATATTATACACACTGTTCTGCACCTTGCTTTTTCTTCACTTATTAATAATTTGGACTTCCTTATATATTTGTACACATAGAGTTCCTTCATTCTTTTGGGGACTGACCAGTATTCCTTTGTATGGAAGTCCCATAATTTATTTAGCTAAAATACATACACCATAGCTTTCACGTGCATGTCCATATATCAGATAAAACCCTATTAGTAAAATGTCTAAGTGAATTCAAATATTACCACATTGCCCTTCACTGAGGGTGTGCCAATTTATAAGCAAAAGGTTTGAGTTACTAACAACTCTTAAACATTAGCGAATACACTGAGTATAATGCATTTTAATTGTTTTAAGGAACTACAGTATTTTTTATTAGCAATACTCAACTTCCTTCCAAAAAAATTTGAAGTGACCAAATTCCTTCAATTTAAAAAATAATTTTAAAATAAAATACTAAAAATGTACTTGCCTGAGGAACAAGAATCTCAAGCATCCAAAATGGCTTTAATGTTCAGAAGTGATAAAGTATCTCCGACAGAACTTTGAAAATATGTGAATATTTGGATGGCAGCAAGACAACTGAAGACCAGAAGACTTCAACCAAAGGATTTCAATGAAAAGAGTACTGGTTTGCTGATTGTTATCTATGAAAGTCACATCTCTGAGAAGTCATGGGTTATAGTAGAGAAAGGACAGAAGGAGGAGGTAGATAGAGTATGGGGGTTTGTGTTTTTGTCACCCATTGACTATGGCAGTCCATTCATCATATGCAACTTGGCTGGCAGGATGTATACAACCTACCTTATAACCTCACCAGGTTTAAAGGGGAACAAAAGAATATCTTACTTCAAAGTAACCTGTCCAAATCTGTATCCCTTGTTTCCCCCACCCAAACCTATCCCCCACCTATATTCCCCAAGCGCTTGCCAATATACCCAGGTGTCCAAGTTGGAAACCAGAGCACCATTATTCATTCTCCCTCATCCTTACTTCACATTCAGTCAACCACCAAGACCTCTTGATTCGATTTCTTAAATAGCTCTTGCATCAGCCCACCTCTCTCCATCTATATTGCCATGATCCTAAGGTCACCACGAATTCTTGGCTAGATGGCTTCCCATCCGGTCTTTTTGCCTCCAGATTTCCCTTCTCTGATCCATTCTCTGCAGTAAAGCCTATAGTCTTCTTAAGTGAAAAAGTAAAACCGAAAACCTTTCAGTGGTTCCCCCAATGTCATCAGGAGAGTTTAACAGTCCTTCACCAGGTATAGCCCACTGCCTATGACATCTGAGCTGCTCCCTCTCTCACCTGTCTCTGGCTTCTCCCTACTTCAATCTCTACATTCTAAATATACTCAACAACTGTGAATCCTCTGAATTCGCCTTCTACTCCTTCCATGCTGTTCTCTGCTGAGGATATTCTCCACTCCCCTCCTTTTTCCACCAAGACAGACATCATAAAAACCTTCATAGAAACTCTCCAAATCTCTGAATCAGGATCTCCTTCCATGTGCCCCTGAGCCTTCTGTGCTTACCCCCAGGCACTGCACAATCATGACCTATTTAGACTGACTACACTCTAAGCCCTGGAACATAGGGAACTGTCTTGTTTCTTGTAGTATCCCCAATATCTACCTGAGTTCTGGGTACACATTCGAGCACTTTACTAGAGTTTCTTAAGTATATCCTAGAGAACAAAGGCATTACATGGGATGAAAAGAAAATGTTTGGGGGCTATATAAACACATGCAAATAGTGTGACTTTCCAGAAGAGATAAATTCATTATTAGCCATTGTTCCCCTAAATATATTTGACCAAGGATCATCTCTGAGGGTAAACACACTTGTTTGCACAGGGTGCAATTTTGGAAGATTCTTTTCCAAGAGATTTCTGCCAGCTCTCAGTTCAGAATGTTCCCTCCCCAAGCCGGCGTTGGTGGTATAGTGGTGAACATAGCTGCCTTCCAGAATGTTCCCTCCCCTAAATCTTATATCTTAATGTAAGATTTTTATCTTCATCTTTAAGCTTTTCAGCTGACTTTAAAAAAAAAATCTTTGAGATGTTTAAGTTAATTTAAAAGATAGAAATCTTTAAGATTTCTATCTTAATTTAAGCTATAAGATTTAAGGTAGTGTACCAATCGGTTTTTTGTTTTCTTCAGAAGAAAAGAATTCTCATCCAGAATAACTAATTCCACTAATATTCCAGAAGGAAAACAATGTTTTAATAAAATGAGTGTGGTCCAGGAAGTTGAGAATCACAAGTCTGTCAGGGGGATACCGAGAACTCTGTGAGTAACGGGGGTTGGCAGATGAGAAATAGCCTTTGCTAGGATAAAGTTTCCCAACTTCTCTTTCTGGCTGTTACACTTGATTTTCATAGTTCCAATGATGTTTAGAAACCAACTGTTCTTTCAGTGCAATTCAGGAAGGAAAGGCGAAGATAATAACTACCACGGAATGCCTTTCTCATTCTTTGTCATTGAGGAGCAAAACTACGGAGCAGCTTTCCCTTTTCACGGAGTTTTAGTCATTAAGATGTTTCTTCTGTATTTATTCTGCCATTGTAAAATGGGAAGAAATATATTATATCCATAAGGAAAAGACCTTGAAATGACCCAAAAAGTAATTGTAAAAGAGGGATTAAACAAAATAAAAGCAGCTTTTCTGTTTTAAGAATGTGTCACTCAAATGCTCAAGGTATTTCGTGACTGTATTACATAAAGAGGAACTGTCTACCTCAGCCACCTCATGTCTCAAACTGACCAAGACTCTCTCCTTGACTGAACTTGGCTCACACTCTTTCTGACTTGAGTCCTTTTTCTGACTACGGCCCAAACTCGGGCTCTGTGGTTGGCCTACTAATGCAGTTTTAGCAAGAATCTGCTGGGTCAGTTAGTGAAAATCCCCCACCACTAGTATCTGATCACCCTGTCCTGCCTTCAGCAAGAATCCTGTTGAGTTGGTCTAGCAAGAATCCTTCTGGCTTTGATCTTTTCTCTTGTGGTTTTCCAACCACTGACCCCCACCCTGCTCCTTCGCTATCAATCTCCACTTGTTGTACTCCGAATTGAGTCCCATCTCTCTGCCCTACTGCAAAACCCCCATTGCAGCAGACCCTCTTGAATAAAGTCTTCCTTACCGTGTTTAACAAATGTCATGAAAAATTTTTAATAAAACCCAAGCGCCACACACACACACACACACACACATCTGTAGGTCAGAGAACAAAACTCACAAACATTGGAATCCCAGTAACTCTGAGACTCTGGTAGACTGAACCTTACAGAGCTTTTCCCTTCAGCTAAACTGAAAGATAGACTCTGACATGAGGAAGACTCCACAGAGTGGACCTCAGAGGGCTTACCTATCACACTCCATATTTGCTGAACCCAAATACCAGCCAGCAAGATGCAATTTCTGTCTGAAAAGTCTCCACTCTAAGAGTTGCTTCTCAAGAATGTGGTTTCCCTCTTAAGGGCAGTGGCTGAAAGCTCAAGAGACCAAAATATGAGCCTGAATGGTTTGCCTCTGTATTACATTCAAGAGCAAAGATCCAATCTATAAAGTCTTAGGCCGATTCACCATTCCCTTGTAGTTTGCTGGCCTAAAGACTCTAACAAATTTTTAAAAAGTTTAAATTTTAAGATTCTGGACCCTCTTCTCTGTTTTACTCCAACAATGCCTACTTGCTTGACCTTCCTGTCACAGAGCAAAACTGTCTGCCTAGAATCCTGAGTTCCTCTAGGCCAGGTAAGGACAAAGATTATGGGGGAAGCAATCGACAGGGGCTTTGTTTTGTTTTTTTAAATCACTTTAAAGCAGACACTAACAGTAGTGACAAAGTTTGGAGAGGTTTAACTGATCTAGGCCAAGGATCTATAGAGTACCCTATGGGCTTAAATTCTTCTAGGAGTAAAATTCTCTTTCCTAAGATTATAAGATTTAATTTAAAAAAACTTGACTCTTTTAAAGATCAATGGAGGACATCTATTTTCTCTAGAAAGAAGGAAGATACTTCCATATTCAAAGACCAACCTGCTCCACTATAAGATAATATGCCTAGTTCATTCTGTAAGATAATATTAATAGCAGCTATCTTAGTCAGTTTGGGCTACTATAAACAGAAGACCATACACTGGTGGTTTATGCAAGAGACGTTTATTTCTCACAGTTCTGGAGAACAGAAGTCCAAGATCAGGGTGCCCAGATGGTCAAGTTCTGGTGAGAACCGTCTTCCTGGTTTACAATGGTTACCTTCTCCCTGTATTTTTACATGGCAGACAGAGATCATCTCTCCTGTGTGTCTTCTTATAAGGGCATCCATCAAGACCTAATTACCTCCCAAAGGCTCCACCTCCAAACGCCATCACATAGGAGATCAGGACTTCAACATATACATTTTGGAAGACACAAACATTCAGTCCACGACAGCAGGACTTTCTGTCCTTTATTCAGCACTTTCTGTGTACCCACCTGCACAATACGAAGTACTTATGTTAACTGCCCAAGAAGATGTGGGAAGTAGGTCAGTTATTACCTCCATTTTACAAATGAAAACATGGAGTCAGAGAAGTTGAACAACTGCCCCAAAACGCAACGGCTCATACAAGTGACACTAGGATTCAAACATGGCAGTCGGACTCCAGTTCGCGCCCTTGACAACTTCAGTTCACTATCACTGACCTACGGAGCTTGCACCTATAGCAACCCCTGAAGCTGTATGGTGTTTATAGTTTACAAATCACTTTCCTGAACATTGGACCCTCACATGAATCCCATGCGGTCCCTAGTAGATAATATGAGTAAGATCAAGCAAATGAAATGCCCAGAAAAATCCCTGCTACCTAGCATGTTTTCTGTGAGTATCCTCAGACCCATAGAGAAATGTCAAGAGGGTCATGAACCCCTGTAAACTGTGTACAGCAGTCCCCCTTTGTCCATGGTTTCAGTTACCTACAGTCAACTGCAGTCTAACAAATCATCAGAAGATCAGTAGTAGCCTAAAGCCATGTCACAATGCCGATATCATTCATCTCACTTCATCTGACATCATCACAAGAAGGGTGAGTACAGTAAGCTAAGATAGTTTGAAAGAGAGACCATATTCATGTAACTTTGATAACAGTATATTCTTGTAACTGTTTATTATTAGCTACAGATCGTCATCTCTTACTCTGCCTAATTTATAAATTAAACTTTATCATAGGTATGTACACATAGGAAAAAACAGTATGTATTGAGTTTGATACTATGCACAGTTTCAGGTATTCATTGGGGGTCTTAGAACATACTCCTTTCATTAGATGAATTAAAATAAAAGTAAATAAATGGACATATCCCCTTTTGTGTGGATGTGAAATGTGCATTTCTCATGGGTCAAAAATAAGTGCCACACAAAGGATCTGAACAAACAGTTCTCCAAAGAAGATATACAAATGGCCAATAAACACATGAAGATCCTCGACATCATTAGTCCTTAGGGAAATGCAAATCTAAACCACAAGGAGATACCTCTTCACACCCACTATAGGATGACTATAATCAAAAAGTAAAATAATTTAAGAGAAGGGGAGAAATTCAAACTATCATATACACTGTTCATGAGAATCTAAAATGACACAATCTCTCTGGAAAACAGTCGGGCAGTTCCTCAAAAGGCTAAACATAGAATTAGTAAGTCCACTTCTAGGTACCCACCTAAGAGAAATGAAAATGTTATGTCCATACAAAACCCTATATACAAATGTACACAGCAACATTTATTCATAATAGTCAAAGATCAAAAACAACCCAAATATCCATCAACTGATGGACAAATAAAATGTGATATGGAATATTATGCAGCAATACAAAAAACATGAAGTACTGATAACATGCTACAAGGATGAACTTTGAAAACCTTATGATAAATGAAAGAAACCAGATAAAAAGGAATACATATTGTAGGTGTGCATCTACATACAATGCCCAGAACAGACAGACCTGTAGTGGCAGAAAGTAGATCAGTGGCTGCCTAGGGCTGGTGGGGATAGAGGGACTAGAAGTTGACAGCTAAGAGGTGTGGGGTTTCTTTTAGATATGATAAATATGGGGCGCCTGGGTGGCTTAGTCATTAAGCGTCTGCCTTCGGCTCAGGTCATGATCCCAGGGTCCTGGGATCGAGTCCCACATCGGGCTCCCTCCTCGGGGGGAAGCCTGCTTCTCCCTCACCCATTCCCCCCTGCTTGTGTTCCTGCTCTCGCTATCTCTGTCTCTGTCAAATAAATAAAATCTTTAAGAAAAAAAAAAAGATATGATAAATATGTTATAAAATGGACTATGGTGATAGTTGTACGAGTCTATGAATATACTAAAAGCCGTTAAATTGTATACTTTAGGTGAATTAGGGGTGCCTGGCTGGCTCAGTTGGTAGAGCATGTGACTCCTGATCTCAAGGTCGTGAATTCAGGCCCCACACTGGGTGTGAAGACTATGTAAAAACAAATAAATAAATAGGTGAATTATGTGATATGTGAATTATATCTCAATTTTTAAGTGGGGAGCAGCACAAAGAAAAAGACCCATCACAGAAAACCACAATAGTCCCCCTCTAATCCATGGGGGATACATTCCAAGACTCCCAGTGGATGCTGCAAAGAACAGATAGTATTGAATACTATGTATATTTTTTTCCTGGATACATATACCTATGATAAAGTTTAAAAATTAGGCACAATAACTAATAATAGACAATTACAACAAGGTATGTAAATGTGGTCTCTCTCCCTCAGAACCTTGTTGTATTATACTCATCCTTATGACCATGATGATGATGTGGGATGCTAAAAATGCCTGTGATGAGATGAAGTGAGCTGAATGACGAAGGCATTGTAATGTAGTGTGAGACTACTTGGCTTCGTGATGATTTGTTGGAAGGAGGATCATCTGCTTCCAGACTGTGGTTGACTAAGACCACAGAAAACAGAACCACAGACAAGAAGGGACTATTATATTTAAATAAGTAACAGCCCACAGGCATAAAGCAGACCACAAATGTGTTTCATTCAACCAATAAAGTTTTTTCAAAAATCTTCTGAAGCAACTACTGAGATGTAAAAACCAAGAGGTTTCACATTCAAGAAAGAATCTGGGGGGGGCAGGGGACACAGAATCTGACAATACTCGGCTTGCATTTCAACTTGGCAACAGACAGTTGGGGCCATCTGTGGGCCGCCATGTTTAGTCAAGATTTAGACTGACCAATAAACCTAGGTCCCCTCAGCAGGCCTGGTTTTTGAGTTTGAGTGTTTGAGCTACTGGATCTATTGCTTTCATTGGATTTTTAAAGGAATTTCTGCCTCAAAACACATTCACAGCTCTTAGAAGGAGGTGGCCATCGAATGGTGGCTATGTGCTTCATAGTTAAGGAAACTGAGGTAGCTTGTCTAAGGCAGAAGGGCATGCAGCCAGCAGTAAAACCACCTTTCCAACTATTCCTTTTATTATTCTTCTCACCTTCCTGCTGATACTTCTAGAGACTTAATTACCACATTCTGCCCCTTTTTTTATTATAACTAAGGAAAATCAGTGATAAACAGCATGCCAGACATTCCAAAATGGTGTGTTATTATCAGGCTCTATAATCTAATCCAAGGCAAGTTTTGCCTAGCCCTAAGTGTCTTCAGTTGGTATGGGCAATTTGAGGGGGCCCACCTGGCCCATATCCCAACACATTCCAATACTAGGAAAGATAAGATGAATGTTAATCTTGCACACATGGCAGGGGAATAAAACACCAAGAAAGGGTATTTTCTCCAAGGTCACCCACACACCTATTACAGAAAGCAGAAGTTTCTGACAGACAGGGATGTTTCCATCCCTGGACCAGGTGGTTTGCTCATGTCAAAAATGACCATTATAAGAAGCTCTGAATCTGCAATCAGCAAAGTGAGCAGAGAACTTTGGTTGCTCATAGTCATTCATCCCACTGGGCTTTGAGTTTTCCAGGAAGAAAATTATCTCTTTGGGAGAGGAGGGCGGGGAGAGAATCCCCAGCAGGTTCTATGCCCAGCGCAGGCCTTGATCTCACAACCCAGAGATCATGACCTGAGCCGAAACCAAGAGTCAGATGCTTAATGGACTGAGACACCCAGGTGTCCCTGGAAGAAAATTCTGTATAATGGCCATATATAGAATAGAGCACACCCAAATTCACCAGGCTGATCTCTCCAGTCAACACGCACAGCACCATTGCAACCCTGGGATACCTGACGGTTACCCAGTCCTGGAGCATTTCAAGAACTGGAGCAGCATATAGCAGAGAGGGCTGTAAAGCAAACGTCAACAGGGAAAATGCAGGGAAACCGGCACTGGGAAAGGCACCTGTCCGGGCTACCAAGTAAACCTCTTCGTTTCCAATCGAAATGGATCAGGAGGCTCTCAAGAGGCATATGCTTACGAACTCAGAAAAAGAATGTAACCCCTAAGCCAAACAAAACTACCACTTCTCGCTGCTCCCAATTGCATAACTGGTCATGGCACTCTGAAATAGTCTCAGAGTTTATCTGTACTATAAATAACTGAGGACCTCTTCCCCAGAGATATGGAAATACCATGGAAGAAAGAGAAAGCAGCATTAGTCCACCCCGACAAGGCGACCTGCCAAACGTTCTGGTGCTAAGTGCATCAAAAGAAAAGTTCCCAGGGCAATCCATTGCTACACCCTCCGCATACCCTGGAAACCATGGATTCCAGGCAGTAGCTGAACCCAGCTGCAAGGAGATTCAATCACCCTCATCAAATTATAGGATGAATCCCATTATGGAGTTTGTGTGAAAATTTCTGGTTTTTTGTTTATTTATTTAATTGTGGTAAAATACACATAATATAGAATTTACCATCTTAACTATTTTTTAAAAGATTTTTTTTTATTTATTTGACATAGAGAGAGAGAGCACAAGCAAGGAGAGTGGCGGGCAGAGGGAGAAGCAGGCTCTCCGCTGAGCATGGAGCCCAATGCCGGGCTCGATCCTGGCACTCCGGGATCATGACCTGAGCCGAAGGCAGATACTTAACCAACTGAGCCACCCAGGGGCCCCCATCCTAACTATTTTTAAGTGTGCAGGTTAGTATTGTTAAGTATACTCACATACTTGTGCAACCAATCTCCAAAACTTTTCATCCTGCAAAACTGAAACTTTACACCTATTAAATAACTCCTCATTTCCCTCTGCCCCAGCCTCTGATGACCTTCATTCTACCTTTTCTTTCTATGAACTGGACTACTTTATATACCTCCAATAAGTGAAATCACACAATATTTGTCTTTTGGTGACTGCCTATTTTACTTAGCATAACATCTTCAAGGTTCATCCACGCTGTACCATGTGTCAGAATTTCTTTCCTCTTTAAGGCTAAATATTCCATTGTGTGTGAGAGAGAGAGTGTGTGTATGCATTCAGAAAATCTATTTCTGGGGGCGCCTGGGTGGCTCAGTCATTGGGCATCTGCCTTCGGCTCAGGTCATGATCCTAGGGTCCTGGGATCAAGCCCCGCATCGAGCTCCCTGCTCCGCGGGAAGCCTGCTTCTCCCTCTCTGACTCCCCCTGCTTGTGTTCCCTCTCTCGCTGTGTCTCTCTGTCAAATGAATAAAATCTTTAAAAAAAAAAAAAAAGAAAATATATTTCTGTATCTCAGGGGTGTGATGATGTTGCTCTGGTGACAGACAAGTTATGCAGTTCAATTTGTAATGGTCATGATTTTATACTGAGAAAGAAGGAGAAACAGAGAGAGCCTGGATTGTGTGATGTTTGTATTCAAGGAGAAGAAAAACAAGCTAACCAAAGCAGCAGTGGGGCTCAATTTCAGCATCGAGAAGCATCACCCCATTCCTCTCGAGCTCAAAAATAAGTTTTGTCCACCATATATTCCCAAGTTCTGGAACAGGTCTGAGCACAGAGTTGGCACTCATAAATTCATAAATATCTGACTGAATGAATCCAAAGAGTGATTGAACGCTCCAAGTCCAGCAGTTTGAATACCTCTGGATTGGAGAGAGAGGAGGGATAGAAAGGGAACGTTCTGTTTGAATTTCTATTAAAAGTATTTGAATTTCTATTAAAAGTGTTTGAATTTCTATTAAAAGTGTTTGAGGGGCGACTGGGTGGCTCAGTCATTAAGCGTTTGCCTTTGGCTCAGGTCATGATCCCAGTGTCCTGGGATCGAGCCCCGCATCAGGCTCCCCGCTCAGCGGAAAGCCTGCTTCTCCCTCTCCCACTCCCCACTGCTTGTGTTCCCTCTCTTGCTGTGTCTCTCTCTGTCAAATAAATAAATAAAATCTTAAAAAAAATAAGTGTTTTAATCTAATTGAACATAATAAAAAAATGAAATGATTTACCACAAGAAATTATTTTTGCATTGTTAGTGGAATTTTTTTAAGGGAAAAAAGTCTGAGAAGATAATCTGTCATAACAATACATCAATTCAATGTACCTCATGCATACCCTTTCTCAGAGAGCTACGGGAAAAAGTGCTCCACTAAAATGATGGAAAAAAATCACAAAGACATGGGATATAAGAAACAGGAACCAGCATAACAGAGGAAAAGGGAATCCCCGTGATGATGCTGAAGACAGAGCCCAAAGTAACAGCTGTGCATCCAACATCAAGACTGGAAAGGTCTGGAGAGGCAAAGCAGGTCAGAAAGCTGTACTCAAGATAAAATTGATTAAAATAGGTATTACACAGGATCATCTTGAGAGAAGATTTAGGCAACTGGCAAAGAACTTGTTAATTAAATTAGTGAAAAATCCACAGAAAATTCTGGAAACACACACACACAGAAAGACAACTCTGGGGGAACACAAAAGTTAGAAAGGGGGAGTAACCATATACTACATAACTCAGCTTTTAATAGTGAGTGTGTGTGTGTAGGAAGGCATAGTACTGTTGAGCGGACTAAATATTAACCTAACTAAAAACTATGGATAGCTATATTCTGTAGATGTTAGGAACAGGAAAGACCATGTGAATGGTATATGCAGGAATGCAAAAGAAATCTAAATCCTTACACTCCATCTGGAAAGTCATTTCCAGTGACTACACATGAAAAATCATGAAGGAGCCACATAAGTATTATTTAGAGGCATGAATAAGTATCAACAAGCTAAAAGAGATGAACATGATTGCTCTTTCAGAAAAGCAGGAAATGATGGAGGGTTCTGCTGTTTTAAGCAACAAACCTTATGGAATTATTTGACTCTGAACTATGTGTATATACAACTTCAATAAAACTAAGAAATCAAAAAGAAAAAAAGCACAGCTGAGACCCACTTTGGAATATCTTACCTAACTGATTTTTTTTTTTTAAATAGGAAATAGTTGCCATGTAGATTTCTGATGGGACACGAAGAAATAACTGAGTTATAGGGAGGATGGACATTTGGGAGTTTTAACACTGGACGAGTCTACCTACAGAAGTGTAATAAAGTCACTCTAAGACTGTTTGGCTCTTCACCCTATCCTGAACGCCCATGATCAAAAAAATCCAGTGAGAAAGAAAAAGCAGCAAGATATATTTCAGTTCCAATATTTACCAAGCCCTTGATAGTTCTGGAATAGATGTCCTGCCAAAAACATGAGCCATGATAGAAAATTGTAAAGAGTCAAAATAAGACCCAACTTTGTGGCAAATCACCAGTGTGCTATATGGGTCTTTTCCTTCTCCTCCAGGGTACAATCAATTCAAAGTGCTATTCACACCCTTGTCCATCAAGGCAAACTTAACACTAGAGTACTAGTCCCTAATTTTGGCCCCCAAAAGGAGGCTCATGCTGAGCCCCATCTCGAATGATTTATAATCCCTGGAAGGTAGGGGCTGGTGGGGGAAGGGAGATAAGAAACGTCCAGACTCTTACAGCCAAACCCAGGTGTCAGTCTAACCAGAATATTTAATGCTTTACCAGTTCTGGTGGAATCCAAAGCAGATGAAAAATTCACATCAAAATTTGTACACCAGGGGAAAGAAACTGAAGAACTCCGCCCCCACTTTGTCAATTAGGTGTGACCCACCTTCTCCCTAGGAACAAATGATCAAAATGCTATGTGCGGATACAACACTCTCATTTTTTTTTTTTTTAAGATTTTATTTATTTATTTGACAGAGAGAGACACAGCGAGAGAGAGAGCACAAGCAGGGGGAGTGGGAGAGGGAGAAGCAGGCTTCCCGCCGAGCAGGGAGCCCGATGCGGGGCTCGATCCCAGGACCCTGGGATCATGACCTCAGCTGAAGGCAGGCGCCCCCGACACTCTTTCTTAGTGGTTTAAAGCACCTGCCCTGGGTCCAAATCTCTATTTTCCTCCTTCAGCTTCATTTTCCTCACCTGTAAACCAGTGTGGTGGGCTGAAGGGAGGGGTGATGATAGACTTCACTGGGTTATTGCCAAGATGAGGTGATAACAATCACAAACTTTTGCACCCCGCTAAGTATGTTAGGCATTATTTTCTAAGTGCCCAGCATATACAGCATCTGATTTAATCTTCAAATTGTACTATTATCCCACTCCCAGATGAAAGATTAAGTAACTTAAAGATCATAGTCAGTGGTGGAGCGGGTATGCTAATTCAGGTGGTCCGGCTCCAAAGACAGTGCTCTTAACAACCAGTATGTACCGAAACGCATGAAATGCAATGCGCACAATAAACGTTACGTATTCACACACACAGCGTATGCCAGTCCAGACAAAGTAGGTAAGTGATAGCCAGTTTGAGGTTTGCTTGCCTTATGAGACCAAGGCATGACCAGGTCTCCACTCCTCTCCCTAAGCCCCCAAGCTCACTTTGTCCCCAAGCGTCCCCAGCGGCTGGGGGCACCCTCCCTCTCCAAGCCCCCAGAACTTTCTGTCGCGCTCCGGGCCACGAGTGGAGAGGAGCCGGTCCGCAGGTCCCGAGGCTGCGAGTCCCCGCGGCGCGAGGTAAGGGATGGGCGCCCGGGGGGCGGCGGGGAGTTTACCTTGACCTGCACTCTCATCGCTCCGGGACTCCCGCGCCGGGCACGCACGACCGCCTGGGCACTTCTCCCGCGGCCTCCGGGAACCGCGGCGCCCGGCTCGTCCGAGTCCCCGCCGGCCAGACGTGCCCCTGGCCGCTCCGAGCGCAGCCTTCTCTCCTCCCTGCTCCCGGCTCACGCCACGTCCGGTCTCCTCTGCCGCGGGCCCCGAGCGGAACGCGGGAGCTACCTCCTCTGCAGGGACGTGTCCCCACCGCCCTGAGCTGAACCCCGCGCCCCGTTAGGTTTCCGCTCTGACCCCACCTCCGCGCTGGCCCCATTCCAGCTCCTGGAACGGGGACTGCGGGACCTGCCCTTTAGTGGGTGCCCTACGTTAGCCGAAACCTCAGAGATGATAATCAGCTTCAGGTGGGGACCCGAGGACTGGAAAGCAGGTGTTTCATAAGTCCTAGCTATTCTAGATCCTACTTAGATCCGTGCGCGACCGGCCCCACCCACAGCCGCCTGGGGCCCTGGGTGCAGATCAGGTAAATGGCCCACGGCCCTTTCGCCCCGCCAGCCCTGGGCGGCCTTGCCTACCTGTAAGCGCTCCACAGCTGGTCGGGCTTTCATCCTTGACTCGCAGGCCCGCTCGCAAAGCCTTATCTGAGCTTCTGACTTGTGGAGTCACATCTGGGCTCCACCTCCCCACGCTGCCTTTTACGGCCCTGTAGATTTGTCAAGATCCTTTTTCGCTTCATTTACCTCCCGTGTGGAAAGGAGGTGTATTTCTACCTCACCTAAATGAAAGTGAAGGCCAAATAGAATGTTCGGTAACAGACGTATTTGTGGTATCGTATTGTTCTTGTTGAGTCACTGTGGTAGGGGGAGGACACGAAAGAGTTAGCCTTATGCACCACTTTTACTATCTTGGAGTTACTGGGTATGTCAAGGGACCCCTCAGCGCCTGAGTTTGCTTGTCTATGCGGTGGGAATGACACCGAACAAACCCACCTTCCTCAGAGGTTCTACTGAATAAAAGAAATCCATAAAGTACCATACAAATGCGTTCCTGATTTCTGTTATTTTCGGTGCGTTCTTCTAGCTAGGCAGTCTTGATGCAGGTGGGGTCCATGACTATGGGTGGATCCCAGTATGTTGGCAGATGATGCTCACTTGTAATTACAATGCTGCTTGTAATTAACTAGTGCTGTAATTAACGATGCTAGCCATTCATCCCTGATTATTGACTTAAGAGTAGGGGCACCTACCCTTTCAGTCCGTGAGCTCACATTGGCAGACATGGTTAACAGGTTGCCCCTCCCCCACTTCTTTTTTTTTTCTGGGGTGTATATACATTGTTTATATACATAGTTCTTCCCCCTCCCCCCATTTCTTAGCGTGGTTTTAACGAACATATATTAGAAAACTTGAACACCTTATATGTGCTGTAACATTGTTTTCCTGTTAACACGTTCACTCTTTGCTTGACCCATCTCCTTCAAAATGTTAATGATCTATAGGCAGTGAGCAGGTTCAGAAGCACCCCCTAAGGCAGGTAAGCACGTCTTGATTGGTGCTCCTCCATATATCTCCCCTGTTAGGTCTCTCACACCACTAGAAACTGGGAGCTCTCAGAAATCTGCAGACCCACCAAGAAGACTGGACATTTAAGACCCAAGATTCTTAAGATCTTGGTGCACTGTGATCACTGCTTCTAGTTTAATGTCTTTGGTAAATTTACATGTTAGTATGGTCACATGCTCTTTTCTGATCAAGCTGCAAGGCACAAAGTCTAAACTACGAGGGCCATTCCAGGGCTTATGGCATCTGATGTGCTCATTTACAAGCTGCCCTGGATTCCCTTGTATCAGAAGCACCTGAGGAATCTGTTAAAACTGCAGATTCCCAGGGCCCCACCCACTCCTCCCAGACCATTGGTATTGGAATCTCTGGGTTGCGGCCCAAGAATCTGTATCTTTCACAGCGCCTCAATCGATTTAAAGGCTTATCTATAGAAGTCTTCTGGCCACAAATATACCTATGCCCCAAAACTAGCTCTGAAATCTACACTTTAAAATGTTCATTAGTAGTCTACTCTGGCTTGACTCAGGCCAAAAAGTATTTCCTGAACACAGACTGTTTGTCAGGTATCCTGCTGGGTGCCGGGAAAACAAAGATGAATAAGACATTGTCCAGTCTGCAAGGAGTTTGAGTTTGTAGGAGGAAGAACAATCACAAATGAAACGGTACCTGGGGCACCATTGGTAACACTTGTTAATAGAAACAGTGCTATATTTTCTCATTTGTTTGCCTTCCCTTATCCCTTTTTTCCTCTTCTCATTCTTAACTCCTATGTCAACTTCTCTGTCAGACCTCCCTTCTTATCCTGGGCATTATGTGTGTTTGTTTCCAGACCCAACATGGTTTTAAGATACTGCTCCAACTTTTAAAGTCAATCTAATGATTTCAGAATGGAAAAGAATAGCTGATTTTTCAGCGGAGAAAAATGGGTATGACATTTTTTTTTTAATGTGTGAAGATCTTTTTTTTAATGTGTGAAGATGATGAGTCCCAGTAATTGGAGGCCACTTAGGGGTCGTTTCTAATATATGCATTCTTCTCCTGAAGAAATTTGTTTCAGCTTGGACTTGGTCTTGATTGGGTTTACTTGGACAGCAGTGAGGGTTGTTGGGATTTTTGCACAGTAATACCATCCTCTCTGGACAGTCTAGGAGGGAAAATGAGAAAAAAAAAAAAAATAGCTCTGTTCCTTTGCACCGAGAAGAAAGAACACCATGGGGGAACTCTGGCCCCCCATGCATCAGGGCATATTACCACCTTTGGTTTGTGGTCCTCACTCTGGGTGGTCACCCCTTTCCTTCCTGAGGCATACAGGAAACAGAACAAATGCACTGGTATTCTGAAGGGGATAGTGGAAAGTATAGTAAGCTAGCGTGGGTTCCACTGTGGGGAAAGTTTAAAGGTATGGGTAATTAATTGAAGAAGTCAGACGAGGGTGTGTTGCCAGCAATGAGGGATGCAATTCAGCCCTCCCAGTCCATTCCTGTGTAACTGTTTCTGTTTTTAGACTTCCCTATTCAAACCCAAGGGGCTGGGTTTGAATTTCATGCATTTATTTTCCCCAACAGCTACAAATCAAATTTCCTTTTGAAAGGAAGCAATCTGTTTTCTTCTGCTTACTGAAGACATTTCTCTCCTATTCAGTGCTTCTAAAGGGAATCTGCTCCCAATTTATTTCTCTATTTGCTATGAAAATGGATTTTTCCTCATGTTACATAAGCAAAGATTAAAATATTGATGGCTGGCAAGGTGGAGAAAAAGGAACTCTTTCTCTTTGGTGACAGTTTAAAATGATACCCTTTTATAATGTATTTTAACATTCCAGATTCAAGGCATGTCCTTCTTCGTCACAGTGCCGATCCTAGGACTTCATACATCAGATATACACAAAGATATGTCTGTAAGGGTATGTGTAGCAGCACTTTCTGTAATGAAGAAGGATCGTTACTAACCCACACAGCCATCAGTGAACGTCAACGGGCCATGCAACACTGTGCAGCTTTCAGAAGAATGACTTAGATCTAAAGGTACAGATATGGAAAGGGAAAACAGCAACTAGTAAAAGCAAATATCTCATTTTTTAAGATTTATACGTGTAGGCTGGAATATTCACAGGAAAGTTCTAGAAGAATATATGCCAAACGGCTAACAAGGGAAGGCATACTTCTATTAAAAAATTATTCATTGCTTATCTGAAATTCCAATTTAACTGGACATCCTATCACACAAGGTTGTTACACAAGCCTACTTTGGTAGCTTCAGGCAGCTGGGGGGGGGGGGGTTTAAAGTGTACATTACGGGCAATGACACCAAACCTAAGCTCCACTAGGACGTATATTCACATTCAACTGTGAATGATTCTTGAAGGGAAGAAAAGAAGGGCCTTAAAACTGCTTGATGCCTGTAACAAATTGCCAGGCCCGCGGATAGATACCATCTTCTTCAGCTTCTTCAAAACAAACACAGTTGATACTGTTCTTTGTTCAATGACCACAAACTCCTCCCATCCCAGCACACACCTCTTTGCAATGGGACTTTGCAAAAGCTCCCCCTCCCCCATGAAGAGGTTCAGTCTCTTCTCCGCAGCCCTAAATCTGCACTAGACTTGTGGCAAATAAAATATGGCCAAAGTGACACGGTTAAAGTTCCTGAGTCTAGGCCTCAAGTGGCCCTGCATTTTCGGCGTTCCCCTCATGTAACACTACCCTAGACCACCATCCTGGGAAGAAAGACCAACCCTCAGAAGTACACAGAGAACCCTCAGAATCATGTGGCATAATCAACCAATGTTATTTTAAGCTACTAAATTTGAGGGTTACTTGTTGTAAAGCAATACATAACTCAGTTTCTTTTCTCATTGTTTTCCTTAATTTTTGTCCACACAAAATCTCTGTGAGGATTCACTAAAGGTCAGAAATCTTCACTGTGAGTCTCAGCAGTCTCTCAACTTGTAAGGTGTGAAGCCAATGAAAATTTGAACACAGGTCTGCGTGGCTGTAAAGGTCCATGGTTTTTTGTTTTATTTTGTTTTGTTTTGTTTTTACACACACCTTGAACATAAGGAGCATTCATTAAAATTTAGTTGGGTAACTAACTGTATGAATCAGAAGTTGGTTTTTATTACTTGCATATATCAGACTTAAGAATATATCTATTTGACAGGAAATGTCTACCAGTACTAAAAATTTTAACCTTTAGTCCTTTTCTCTTGATTAAATTACGGGGGGGGGGGGGGGGGGGGCAGGGCAAAAACCACTATTCAACCGATTACGTTTTCCCTGAAAGGTGAACACAGTTGTTCATCCATGGAACGAGTACTTCAGTAGTTTAAGAAGCTTTGTTATTCCATTTAGGTGAGAAAACTGAAAGACAGAAAAAATATATGGCTTAACTAGAAGAAACCAACTAATTAAACCCTCCATACCGGCCTCATTTATCCAGCACTGTTTTTGCTTTTAACTTATTTTTATTTATTTTTTTAAAAGATTTTATTTATTTATTTGACAGAGAGAGAGAGATAGCGAGAGCAGGAACACAAGCAGGGGGAGTAGGAGAGGGAGAAGAAGGCTTCCCGCCAAGCAGGGAGCCCGATACAGGGCTCGATCCCAGGACCCTGGGATCATGACCTGAGCCGAAGGCAGAGGCTTAACTGACTGAGCCACCCAGGCACCCCTCTTTTAACTTATTTTTAAATGAGTAGAACTTCACAGAAAGTTACAAAAATCATATATAGGATCCCTTGAACTAAAATGAGAGGCTTTTGAAAACATTTTAAATTGATAATATTTTAAGTATTCCTTCTGAAGTACTCTTTACATTATCAATATGTGCCATGAATAAAGGAGGGAAGAAATTACTACTTATCAGGCACTCACTGTGAGCTGTTGAGATAGGACTTATTTTTTAAATTTTATTTATTTATTTATTTTCTTAGGGAGAGGAGGGGGGCAGGGGCAGAGGGAGAAGGAGAGAGAATCCCAAGCAGGCTCCACACCCAGCACAGAGCCCATTGCAGAGCTTGATCTCACAACCCTGAAATCATGACCTGAGCGAAAATCAAGAGTCAGACTGTTAAGAGACTGAGCCACCCAGGCACCCCTATGCCTTATTTTTATTTAACACATTATTAACCACCATTTTATATAATAACTGGGTTTCCAAAAAGTCAAAACTTGTCCAGAGTCACAGACTGAGTAAGTAGAAGAATTGGCATTCCAAAACAGTTTGTCTGACTCCAAGGCCCATGGTGTTTCTATGCTATCAGAGTTCCTATCCAGAATAATCTCAACTTCTATTTACTACTGAGGTTTCATTTTGCTTTTGTTTTAATGTTACTTCAATGAAAGTATTTATAAACTCTGAGCAAAGACTCATTTTTTTCCAACTGACTTTCCGTATGGTAGCAGATCTACACAGAAAAAGAAACTGCAGGGATCCAGGATTGATGAGACCTTTAGATTACGTCCTTCTCTAAACAAATCGAGTGTGATTTCCTTAATGGTAAAGATGCCCAAGCATTGCAGTAATATCCTTAAAAGTATAATAATTCAAACTTTTTTGAGACAAGGTCATTATGTTTAGATACTAAATCTGGAATCGCTATAATCTAACCACAAAATTTATCTAACCATCTTAAGTAAATAAATCCTAAGGGTTGGCTGTGTGGTTCTGAGTGAGGGTTGGCCAGTCTCTCCACGTAGTCTTTCTTCCCAGGATGGTGGTCTAGGGTAGTGTTACATGAGGGGGAAGGCCGAAGCTGCAGGCCCAATGGAGGCCTAGACTCAGGAATTCCACAGTTCTGGTAGAATGGAGATTGTTTTACTCAACTAAGAATAAAATGTGGTCCTTAAAGTCTTCACAACCCTGTGACCCAGAAAGATCACATCTAGAACTCTCGCCCAAAAAAACCCACCTTACATATGATCCTAATTTGTAGAATAAGATAGTCATATCAAAATTACATAATATGTTAGAAATTAGCTGACAGTCTGTTATTAGAGGAGTAATTAAATTACTAGATGTGTAATTATGTAACTGTTGAAAACTGCTAACAATGAAGATCCTAGAAGAAGGCCAAAAAGAGAGCTAGAACAGTGCATATACTGCATGAGTACAACTATGTAAAAAAAATTACGCAGAAAAAAATTAGAAATGGCTCCTTTTTGTTTTTCTAAGTATTCTGTACTGTGATCTTATTAATTTTATAATTTTTAAAATTAATTAAAAGTGAAAATCTCACATATCTTGGAATGACTCACAGGATTACCTGAAATTCCCATTTTATGCTTTTTCTGATCATTTATTCTCCCTGATGAATAAAACATGAATTTCACTCATATCCCAGACCCTTTGAGCCCAAAGTTCAGTACCAGTGCTATTCTTTTTTTATGTTTTATGATTCATGTATTACACTCCAGAGCCTGGTGCTTCTCAACCACACAGGCTACGATAATTTTGTTCTGGCTAAAGCCGTTCAACTGAACACACAACCCTGATGCCAATTTCTTTGCCAAGGAAATGTGTGCACCACTATTTCATCAATACTTATGGAGATCAAGATCAATGATGAAAGAGCGACAACATAAGAATGAAAACATGTCCATGTGAATTTCAGCAGGAATCCACATATTACCATAGTTTATGAAGTTTCCCATTGGCCTTTCACAGTAATGAAACAAAGATATAGATTACACTTTGCAAGAACACAAAGGTCTGATATTTCTTTTTCTAAGCCCCTAATACCTACGCCAAGCAATGTGTATGTTCCTCTCCCTGACTTTTCGTCTGCATACTATTTTGCGAGTATAAGTATATTTTAGATGCTATTTCTTGAACATGCCCCAAAACTTTTGTCACTATAGACACTTTGAACTAACTCAAGATGGTTCCTCCACAGAGCTTGGAATTCATCATATTTATTATTCTGTGGGGACAGGAGAAGGATAAAATAGCTTTAATTTCATAAGTAAATAAAATCAGGTCTCATAGCAGAAAATTATCAACTAATGTGCTAAAATGTGACCAGCCTCTTTGTGGCACCTCCCAGACACGGCATCCCACATCTTAGTATGCTGTAGTCAACTGTCACTTGAAGATCCCTCTGTCACCAGTGTCCAATTCTTATTGCACACCTGGAAAGAGGACTCTTGGAACACAAATAATACCCCAAAGTAAAAGTCTCTATTGCTCTCGTGATCCTTCATTTTGTTTGATCCCTCCCATCCCTCTTATTAAAACCTAGATTTGCCTCCTGATCATGATGTGTACTAGGAAGCTAGTGCCCACCAACTATCCAGAAGTTAACTTCTCTACTACTATGATGCTCTTGCCAGTTTTCTACCATCCTTCCTATTATTAGTTGAAATTGTATCCCTCGCAGAAAGGTATGTTGGAGTCCTAACACCCAGTACCTCAGAATGTAACATTATTTGGAGATAGGATTTTTACAGAGGTAACAAGTTAAAATGAGGCCATTAAATTGGACTCTAATCCAATATGACTGGTGTCCTCATGAAAAGGGGAAATGTGGACACGTGCATAGACGTGCATAGGGGGAGATGATGTGAAGACACAGGGAAAAAACAACCTCCAAGCCAAGAAGAGGGGCCTGGAATAGATCCTTCCCTCACAGCTCTCAGAAGAACCAATCCTGCTGACACCTCGATTTTCAACTTTTGACTTCTAGAACTACAAGACAATAAAATTTCCATTGTTTAAGCCATCCATTTATGGCAGCCATGCAAACTAATACATTTTTCTACCATTCAGATTCATGACAATTCTCCCTAAATCTGGCCTTTTAACAAGGGGCACCCTAACTCCTTGTTGCCCTAAAATAGAGTCAGATAATGCCTCTTGCACAAGCATAAATATGAATAGCACCCTTTTTTATTCTCAGAAGGGTCCATGTTTATGTAGTCATTCTACCTACACCACCCACAATCCTTCCTACAACCCACGTCCCTTCAACCAAGAGGTTCCTCCCAATCGCTTTGGCCTCTGAATATTACAGACCTCCCTTGGTGCAATGACAAAAGGGATATTCATTCAGTTTTTGTTTTGTTTCGGCTATATTGTACACCTTGTAAAGGTAGGAATCACTTCTTTCTCTTTGTATCACCTAGCATTTACATGGCCCAGCATGCAAGAAATGTTTATTCAACCCAACTAAGTGGAAGAGCTTTATTATCTATAACTCTTTAGTAAATATCATACTTGCTCCAAATTACCCTCTCTTATTTTAAGAGTTATCAGGAAACAGATATAAATTGCTAAGTATATTTTATGTGGCTCAGGAATTCTCACTAAAAAAGTATGAAGAATAAAGCAAGTTGAAACATTTTAACTTTTTATGGCATTAGTATGCTTAGACCAGCATGACTGTATCTACAGAGAAAAACCAGACTTGCACAAGTATGAGTATCATATTTCCATAAAATGTTTTACGAAGTCATAATAACATAATGGAAATCAAAAACCACAAAAGGAGAATATAATTACTGCAAATAATGTATCTCATCAGTAAAATGAGCAGAGATTGGAAGACAAACACTTTCCTGTGGGTTGTAAACTGTATCAAAAAAGGGACTGACGGGGCACCTGGGTGGCTCAGTTGGTTAAGTGTTCGCCTTGGGCTCAAGTCATAATTCCAGCATCCTGGGGTCCTGGGATCGAGCAAAGTAGGGCTGCCTGCTCAGCAGGGAGTCTGTCCCTCCCAACCCCCCCTTCCCCCCCAGCTCTTGAGCTCTCACTCACGCGCACAGGCGTGCTCTCTCTCTCTCTCCCCCTCTCAAATAAAATAAAATAAAAAGGGACTGACATAAGTATAGACTTAAAAGTCCCCTCTAGAACTTCTTTTTTTTAGATTTTATTTATTTATTTATTTTAATTTTATTATGTTGTTAATCACCATACATTACATCATTAGTTTTTTATATAGTGTTCCATGATTCATTGTTTGCATATAACACCCAGTGCTCCATTCAATACATGCCCTCCTTAATACCCATCACCAGGCTAACCCATCCCCCCAACCCCCTCCCCTCTAGAACCCTCAGTTTGTTTCTGAGAGTCCATAGTCTCTCATGGTTCGTCTCCCCCTCCGATTTCTCCCCCTTCATTTTACCCTTCCTACTATCTTCTTCTTTTTTTTTTTAACATATGATGTATTATTTGTTTCAGAGGTACAGGTCTGTGATTCAACAGTCTTACACAATTCACAGCGCTCACCATAGCACATACCCTCCCCAATGTCTATCACCCAGCCACCCCATGCCACCCACCCCCCACCACTCCAGCAACCCTCAGTTTGTTTCCTGAGATTAAGAATTCCTCATATCAGTGAGATCATGTGATACATGTCTTTCTCTGATTGACTTATTTCGCTCAGCATAATACCCTCCAGTTCCATCCACGTCCTTGCAAAAGGCAAGATTTCATTCCTTTTGATGGCTGCATAATATTCCATTATATATATACCACATCTTCTTGATCCATTCATCTGTCGATGGACATCTTGGCTCTTTCCATAGTTGGGCTCTTGTGGACATTGCTGCTGTAAACATCGGGGTGCATGTACCCCTTCAGATCCCTACATTTGTATCTTTGGGGTAAATACCCAGTAGTGCAATTGCTGGGTTGTACGGTAGCTCTATTTTCAACTTTTTGAGGAACCTCCATACTGTTTACCAGAGTGCCTGCACCAGCTTGCATTCCCACCAATGGTGTAGGAGGGTTCCCCTTTCTCCGCATCCCCGCCAACATCTGTCGTTTCCTGACTTGTTAATTTTAGCCATTCTGACTGGTGTGAGGTGGTATCTCACTGAGGTTTTGATTTGGATTTCCCTGATGCTGAGCGATGTTGAGCACTTTTTCATGTGTCTGTTGGCCATTTGGATGTCTTCTTTGGAAAAATGTCTGTTCGTGTCTTCTGCCCATTTCTTGATTGGATCATTTGTTCTTTGGGTGTTGAGTTTGGTTAAGTTCTTTATAGATTTTGGATACTAGCCCTTTATCTGATATGTCATTTGCAAATACCTTCTCCCATTCTGTCGGTTGTCTTTTGGTTTTGTTGACTGTTTCTTTTGCTGTACAAAAGCTTTTTATTTTTGATGAAGTCCCAATAGTTCATTTTTGCCCTTGCTTCCCTTGCCTTTGGCGATGTTTCTAGGAAGAAGTTGCTGCGGCTGAGGTCGAAGAGGTTGCTGCCTGTGTTCTTCTGTAGGATTTTGATGGACTCCTGTCTCACATTGAGGTCTTTCAACCATTTGGAGTCTATATTTGTGTGTGGTGTAAGGAAATGGTCCAGTTTCATTCTTCTGCATGTGGCTGTCCACTTTTCCCAACACCATTTGTTGAAGAGACTGTCTTTTTTCCATTGGACATTCTTTCCTGCTTTGTCGAAGATTAGTTGGCCATAGAGTTGAGGGTCCATTTCTGGGCTCTCTATTCTGTTCCATTGATGTATGTGTCTGTTTTTGTGCCAGTACCATACTGTCTTGATGATGACAGCTTTGTAATAGAGCTGGAAGTCCGGAATTGTGATGCCGCCAGCTTTGCTTTTCTTTTTCAACATTCCTCTGGCTATGCGGGGTCTTTTCTGGTTCCATACAAATTTTAGGATGATTTGTTCCATTTCTTTGAAAAAAGTGGATGGTATTTTGATGGGGATTGCATTGAATGTGTAGATTGCATTGTGTAGATTGCATTGTGTAGATTGAATGTGTAGATGTCAATGTAGGTAGCATTGACATCTTCACAGTATTTGTTCTTCCAATCCATGAGCATGGAACGTTTTTATTTATTTATTTGACAGAGAGAGACACAGCGAGAGAGGGAACACAAGCAGGAGGAGTGGGAGAGGGAGAAGCAGGCTTCCCTAAGAGCAGGGAGCCTGATGCGGGGCTCGATCCCAGGACCCTGGGATCATGACCTGGGCTGAAGGCAGATGCTTCACGACTGAGCCACCCAGGCACCACCCTCCACCCTAGGACTTCTAATGATAGAAAACAAACTGAGGGTTGATGGAGGGAGGTGGGTGGGGGATGGGTTAGATAGGTGATCTAGGTGCATTAAGGAGGGCACTTGTTATGATCAGCACTCGGTGTTGTATGTAAGTGATGAATCACTGAATTCTACTCCTGAAACCAATATTGCACTGTATGTTAACTAACTAGAATTTAAATAAAAATTTGAAAATTTGAAAAAAAAAAAAGAAAATTAAAAAAAAATCAAAAAACCAGTTCCATCTAGGACAGCACAGAGAGGACACAGGAAACCCCATCACTGCTGTTTGAGGCTCTGTACAGAAATAGAAAAGGATCTACAGTCATGAGCACGGGACCAAATCAGTATCAGGACCACCCAAGAAAACAAAAGTACTTCAGGTGGCTATTACTCAGAGAATGTCTGGAAACCTGCCCTTCTTTCTCCCTGGCTGAGCATGAACACTTAGGGATAGCAGGTTCAGTTCAAGAACTGAAAGAGCAGGATGTTTGTCAACATTGCCTTAGCGGAAGTGTGGGATTTCCAGTGTAACCTCTTCTGGAATGATGACTGTAAACCCAGGGTTTAAAGGACTTGTGACTTCCTTTTTTGACTCTTGTAGGACTCTGTCCACAGGTACCAATGGTGGCTTCATGTTGCATCAGGAAAACCAAAGAGAGGGCGGCCTCTGTTCTTTCTCTGTGTAGACACCTCTCCTCTGAAGTTCTGAATCATGTACGTGCTTCGGTGCGCTCAGAGCTCCTACCCAAAGCCGCGGGAGCTAGAAAGGGCCTCACCTCTGCCTTAAGGAGCACACTGCCCCAGGGCCTCCTCATCTCCTAGCCAGGCTAGAAACTGTGTCAAAAACGTGCATGCACCTCTTTCATCCCAGAAGCACTCTAATTTTTCTGAGTATAAAGGCAGTAAGGCCTTAGTCGTAGATAATTCGGAGAATTCAGAAAGATACAAGGGGGACAGAGAGAGAGCGAATATGAAGAATGAATCCCTGGTAATTCCTTCTCTCAGTTTCCTTCTAGAACTCACTTTTCAGTATCTCTCTACCTAGTTCTCCTCATCAGCTCCCTGTCTTGCGCTTCCTATGTCATCTCTTTTGGAACTGAGGGTTAAGTGGGTCAATACTTGAATTACAAAAGATTTTATTTGGTGTAATTAAAACTGTCAAAAAAGGGCTTTCCCTTTAACATTACCCACTGGACACAGCGGCAGTTTGTAGCAATAGAATGGGACCTGTGAAGACTGGAGTCCATCTGACACAGCAGAGAATCCTCCTCCCTAACTCCCAGAAACCCCACACTACCACCATGTACAGCAATGACAGATACTGGTCTGAATGGGGCTTAGTTTCATTCTGAGTTACATAGGCCTGGAGATAGGCTGGGGAACCCATCACCTATGCATCTCTGAATCCAAGGGAAAATCGGTCCTGGGCTCCAGACGACTTCTTAGCAAACTAGCTCACAGAGCAAATGATTTCTGGCAGGGAGGTCGCCTGTGTTTGGACCGCTGGACTAAGAACACATTGTGCTTAGGTAACATTTGTGAACAGGAGGTAGCAAGCCAACCCCTGGTGGGGAAGGAGGTGTGGTTAATTGACAAAGGATTAGGGGGATGCCTACATGGTGGAAGAAGAGAGAAAGAAGACATTTCTGTAAAGTAACTGCCCTGTGAGGTTTGCTTACTCTGGTTTTTCCTCATTCCTCTTATCTTTTGAACTTCCTTTATCAAAGCTCAGTTCCACAGAAGTATGTACATGCAAACTTGGAAAGGATTTGTAGATTGTCCCAATGTCAATATGCCAGTTTTGTTTTTGTTTTAGATTTTATTTATTTATTTGACAGAAAGAGACACAACGAGAGAGGGAACACAAGCAGGGGGAGTGGGAGAGGGAGAAGCAGGCTTCCCGCTGAGCAGGGATCCCGATGCGGGGCTCCATCCCAGGACCCTGGGATCATGACCTGAGCCGAAGGCAGATGCTTAATGACTGAGCCACCCAGGTGTCCCCAGTATGCCAGTTTTGATATTGTACTGTAGTCATGTAGACTGTTAGATTAGGGGAAGCTCAGTGAGGGGTCCGTGGGACCTCTTTGTACTACTCTTGCTACTGCCCATGAATCTATAATCATTTCAAAAGAAAAAGAAAAGCTCAGCTCCGGAGCTTTCTGCAGCAGAATCTTGCCCAACAACCAGATTCACACCGCCTTGCAGCTGCTTTGGCTTACTGTCCCTTAACATAATTTCCAAACTCTTGCCTGCTTTCTAATTGTGCCACACCGCTTAGCATACACGTATATTTCTATGTGTGTTACATAATATTAACACATGCTTACATCCACTGAGACAAACACACAGATGTATACAAGACTCTCTTGTTCACTAGCTGTTTCATATGTGTGTATATCGTGAATCCCCAGCAAGACCATAAGCTCTGTCTTTGTACCTCCTTCCTTGGTACATCGGGGCGCTGCCCACTGCTAAGTGCTGGGTAAGTACTCAATAGATACTACTTAAGTGACTGAAAAAGCAAAAAAAAAAAAAAAAATTAAAGGAAATAAAGAGTTAGTTAAAATACCTCATCAAGTTCATTTTTTTCCCTTAAGAATACAGTTTGATGCCCAGAAAACATTTACTAGCCCAAGATTAGAGTTTAAAGGCATGTCTGTCTGCTCTAATTCTACTTACCACCACAAACAGGTGGTTATCAACTGAGAAGCACAAAGGTTAGTCACACGTGTGTTGTTTTGACACTTGCCATAAAATACCTCTGAGTTCATTAAGGGAAATGCTGAAGGAGCACTTTGCTAACTCTAGAATCCACCCTTCCCTTGGGGTTATCTTGTCTGAATCAAAGGGTGAGCAGGTTTGTTTAAACCGAAACCTTGGGTTTAAAAAAAAAGAAAGGACATGTGGGTTTTAAATTTTATGAAAGAGGTGTACCTTCAAAATCAATATGAGCAGTATCTCCACATTGAGAAACTAGGAACACATCTACTGACTTAATAAAGTATATTCTTAGAAAATGTACCTGCTTATTTAAACTGCTATTTACAGGTCAAAATATATTAGTTGCAGCCTAGAAAGAGGGACTGACGTTATCAGTTTTATCTAATTTGGCCCTATGGGATAGAGAACAGTCTACAAAATATTCAGGGAAATAAACAAAGATCAGAACATGTGCATGGCATTCTAATTCTACCAGGTGCCCCCCCCCATTTATGCTTTTAAAATGAGAAGGAATGGGGTGCCTGGGTGGCTCAGTCGGTTAAGCATCTGCCTTCGGCTCAGGTCATGGTCCCAGGGTCCTGGGATGGAGCCCCGCATCGGGATCCCTGCTCCACGGGAGGCCTGCTTCTCCCTCTCCCACTCATCCTGCTTGTGTTCCTGCTCTCACTATCTCTCTCTCTGTCAAATAAATAAATAAAATCTTTAAAAATAATAATAAAAAAATAAAATGAGAAGGAATTATATATGTTATATATGTATATATTTCTATACATACACACATCCACATATACATACACACACACACATATATATACATATATAATAAGCACACATATGTCTGTGTGTGTGTGAGATTTTATATGCATAAGATCCCTCTGGATAGATACACAAGAAGCAGGTGACCATGGCTACCTCTGGGGAAAAAAAATTCAAGAACTGATAGGTTGGAAAGGAGACTGACTTTTCACCTTATAAACTTTTCCACTATTTGAATACTTCACTACGTTCACACATTATCTTCAGAAATGTTTTTTTACCTTTTTATCATAAGATAAAACACAGATAAAGGATATCACATAAAACAAATTAATACCTTAGTGAGTGATTATAAGGTACCTGCTCTGGTAGCTACCTACTGGGTCAAGACATAAAAGTTTGCCAGCCACCCAAGTGCCCCTCCATGTGCCCCATCTTAATCACAGTCCTGTCCCCCACCCCAAAGCAACCACTGTCTTGACTTACATAGTAATCATCTTCCTTCTTGCACTGTCCTGGCTTCGACAACTGTCTTGCATTTCCTTATAATTTTATCAACCAAGCATGCATTCCTAGCTGCTATAGTTAGTCTTGTCCATTTTTTTTTTAATTTTTTTTATGTTGCTTGTATTTCCCATCCATCCCTTTCTTCCCTTACGCTTTTTCTGTTGAATAACCCAGGCCATTTGGCCAGTAGAGATTTCCTCCAGTCTGGATGGTGCTGATGGCACATTCGCGGTAGAGCTCAATGTGTTTCTCCCATTGCTTCTGCTGCAAATTGACAATTGAAGCCAGAGGACTGATGGGCCTCAGCTTCAGTCCCTTCGGCAAGGTCGAGGTGGTGGTGTGTTTCATCAGATGGCACATGTGTCTGAATTTCTTTGTTCTTCGTTGTCAGCAGCATTTCACGTTCAATGCCCAAATTCATTCATTTACTGGGGGGTTGTAATATGGGTAATATTCCAACCCTAGTTCGTTAGCTGAAATAATTTTATAAGAAGAATCCTTCACTCATCTACTCTGCTTGCCCAATACTCTGGTTATAGTTCATATAGGAAAGCTTGATTCTTTCATTTCCCCAGTTCTCAAGATAATGTATGGCTGGCTGTCATCCTCAGGAGACCAACTAGGTTTTTGGTTTTTGAACATTATTGCAAACGCATGGATTTAAGCCTATCTGATGGTTTCACACTGTAGGAGCCAGAGTCCAAGAGGGCCCCTCGTGATCCTTGCCTTCTGGCCTTCACATCTTGCACAGTCCCCTACCACAAGGAGGGGGTTTGGTCTGTGTAACCAATAAACTGCAGCAGAAGTGATGGTGTGTCACTTCTGAGACTAGGTTGTAAACCTCTGCAGCTGCCATCCTTGGTGCTCGCTCCCTGGACTGCCTTCACTGTTTCTCTGCACTCAGAGGGAAGCCATATTGTAAGCAGCCCTATGGGGAGGCTGACACAGTGAAGAACAGGAGCATCCTGCCAAGAGCTACATGAGTGATTTTCTGATGTGGATCTTCCACACCCAAATGCAAATGCACTTATCCCCAGTGAATGGCCTAACTGTAATCTCATTAGGGACTCTGAGACTGAGGTAAGAGAGTTAAGCTGTTCTGGGACTCCGGACTCTGAGAAACTGTGTGATATAATGTGTCTGGCTTTAAGCAAAGCACCAGATAACTAATTTGCAATCCATTGCAATTCTTATTATTGAAACTCAATTTGTCCCATCTCTGATCAGTGAGGGCCTCTTCATATTGTCTCTTGAGTTATTTGAGATAATTCAAACAATCTTTTATAGCTCCAAAACTAGAATTAGCTATTTCTCTAAGAAGTCCTGTTTTATTTTATTGGGCAGGTCCTGAGGAAGACCATAGTCTGGGCGCCACAAGAGCTTGGTTTGTCATTATTTCTAGAATTTCTCAGTAGAGAAATAAAATATCTTGTTAGTTCATACTTAAATTACAATTGAAATTCAGGTTAAACATTTTTTATTTAATTTCCTTTATATTAAATCTGTATTCTATTCAACTACACAAAGAATCCTGGTTCTCAAGGACAGAGACAGTAAAATGAAATACCCATTAATTAATTGTTCATTACTTTATCCCATGTAAACACAGCAGTCCAATTCCAATACTACCACCGATCATTATGATTTCTGAAAAAAACTTTGCCCATGGTACCATAATTCTCCCCCTTTTCAATAGTTGTACCATGTCTACATTCTCAGATCACATAAGCCCTTACATGCTATACACTTACCCTTTTTAATGCTTATTCATCATTAATTCTACAGGTAACCACACAGTATATTTAATGCCAGAACCAGTATTCATGATGATGTCTCTCACATCATTTTGGTTAAGTTGTTGTTTAGTAGATTACTCAGGAAAAGCTCATGAAAACAATATTCTCTGAGTCCTTGGCATGTTGCTAAAAGCTTATGCGCTTCATACTCGAAGGCCAGTTTTGTTGGGTATAAAATCCTCAACTCACAGGTGCTTTCACTGAGTATCAGAAATATGTTACTGCCTTATCTTCTGGCATAGATTATTGCTGTCAAACTGTCTGATGATAATATGATTTTCTTTCTCTTATACATCACATGGTATTTTTTTCCTTGATGACCAAAGGTTGTTCTGTGTTTTTTGGTTGTTTTTTTTTTTTTCCTTTAAAGTTCATCAATTTTACCAGAATAAGACTGGGTCATTGTTATTCTGGATCAATGTCCTCAGATACACACTGTCCTCTTTCAATAGAGACTTCAATTTTTTTTTGTTTCAGGAAATCTTTAAAATTGTACTTTTTAATATTTGTTCTGTTCTCCTACTTAGGATTTCTTCTTCCGCAACTCTTATGAACCATGTGTCAAATCATCTCTATCTTCAATATTTGTTCTTTGTTCCCCTCAAATTGTTTTCCCCCTTTTTTTCTTTTTGTTTTTTTTTTTCTCTCCTGTTCTTCTATTTTTATTAAGATTTTATTTGCTGTGTTTATGTACTCCTTTGTAACTTCTAGTTTAGTCATTAAAATTTTTTGTTGTTTTATTCTAATTCTTTCTGGAGTCCTGTTGCCTCGTTTCTGAATTTTTCTATTTCAGATTTATACTGCTCTCTCATGGCTTGTGTTATTTCATTATTGCCTATTAGTGTGTTTTGAAATAGTTACAGTTTTTATCTATTTTTCAATCATATTTTCTGATATGCTTTCATTGCCTAGGGATGTTATTGTGACCCTTATTCTCTTTATTTCTTATAGCAATTTTTTTCTTAAAGATTTATTTATTCATTTGAGAAAGCGAGAATGAGAGAGAGTACATGAGAGGGGGGAGGGTCAGGGGGAGAAGCAGGCTCCTCGCCGAGCAGGGAGCCCGATGCGGGACTCGATCCCAGGACTCCAGGATCATGACCTGAGCTGAAGGCAGTTGCTTAACCAACTGAGCCACCCAGGCGCCCTCTTATAGCAATTTTGTGTGAGATTTTAACTCAATACTTTGCCATTGCTCATTTTACATAAAATGAATTTTCCTGCTGTTTTAGAAGGAGGAGAAGTTAGGATAGTTTTTAAATCTTCACAGATTGGTATTTATCTTGCTTGGTGTTCCCTGAGTTCCTGGATCTGTGGTGTGGTGCTTGTCATGAGTTTTGGGAAATTCCCAGTCATTATTGCTTCAAATATTTCTGTGTACCCTTCCCTCTTCTCCCATTACACATGTCAAACATTTTGTACTTGTCTCAGAGAATGGCTGTCTGTTTCTTTTTCATTCTTTTTTTCTCTTTGCACTTCAGTTTTGGAAGTTTCTATTGACATTTCTTCAAAGAACTGTTAACTCTCAGTTTGCTCAGCTTTGTTCTTGTTGTGGCATCAGGAAGGGTAACTTCTAATCTCCTTATGTGCCAGAAGAGAGACTGAAGTCTACTTAGTTTTGTTGCAAATATTGTTCATGGGTTTTCATTTTTGCCATATATTTTATAAGTGGGGATTTGGGAAGATCTAACAACTATAGAGCCACTGCTATCTTCTCAAAATCAAAATAATGTTTAATAAAAATAGAGTTATTAAGTAAGGGGTATTCAGGAAAGTGATTCAATGCTACAATTTAAGTTAATTTTCTTGGTTGAAAAAATGACTTAATAAGCTCTTAATTGTAAATTAACAACAACAACAAAGACAAGAATTCCCTTAGAACAAAATGGGGAAATATTTACAAACAGGTAATTTATGGGACAAAAACTCAAAGAAACTGAGTCAAGCAAGATTTTGAAACTTTTTCATAAATAAGGTAATAATAATAAATAATAATAATAAAGTAATAAAACAACAATGAAATATCAATTTTTAACAGACTAGCAAAAATTAGAAAGCTGGGCAACACTAAATATTAGTAGGGTCATAGTTTATAGAAACTCTGTGCATCGCTTTATGGGGCAGGGAGGGAACGTGTGCATAACCTAACGCCACCATTCTGCAGGGGAATCTGCTGCTACTCTTTAGTCAAATTAAATAGACATATACCCTGTGATCCAGCAATGCCATTCCTGGTGACTGTTCCCAAATATATTCTCATACTAGGTCTAGGAGGGAACGATACAAGGATGTTCATTATAATTTGTAGTGACAGAGGTTTGGAGGCCGTGTTGCTTTCCATCACTGGAGGTGTAAATCGGTGAAATGTGGTAAATTCACTTCATGAAGTATTATGTAGCAATCAGAAACAATAGATCTATACTATAGCAATATGTATAGATCTTAAAGACCTTAATGCTTCATAAAAAAGGTAAGAAGCAGATTGAGATTCATAACATATCATCTCATATATAAATGTTTTAAATACATGTTAAAAAAACAAACAGTTTTCAAAAACAGATGCACAAAGAGGATACACATTAACCACATTAGAGCCACTCCTGTGGTAGTGAAGCGGAATGGCAATAGGTAAAGAGGACAGTAAGGAAAACATACATAAGTAAATAAACAAACGAATACATAAAAACAAGAGCAGTACCTTACACAGATCAATGATGATTAAGTGCCCTAAACAGAGAAGTTGATTAACTCATTTCTCCACATCTGAATTTCTACTAAAATTTTTTTAAATAAACTTAAATATTTTCCCTCAAAACCTATACTTTTTGAGAATACCTCTAATTACAAAGTACTAATTATTTCCCTGTCCTATAAGCATCTCCTCTAATTATTTTCCATTCTCTGACTTCCCTTCTTTGGCAGTATTTCTAACCTCATAACTTTTTATTCATCTGACTCATTCGTCTATTTATTCAATAAGTATTTAAGTGTCTACTCAAATATTGTGTACATATTGTTCCGGGTACTAAGAGAATATGAGGGAAACCTCTCATCCTCCTTCCTTCTGGGAACCCACATTCTAATGAAGCTTCCTACAAAGCATTAACCCATGAAATGGCTCAAACCAACCCACGGCAGTCCTGATTACTAAATCTGAGAGTGAGTGGTGGGTATGAATGTGTGATGGAATCCATAGATGACACATCAGCGAGAAGGCTCAGGGTGGGTGGGAAAAATCTGCCTGAAGGGCCATAGTTATGTTGGGCCTTATAGGATGAGCAGTATAGATTAGAGAGAGAGGAAGGGACATCCTAAGGGGGAAGCATATCTTTTTACAAAGCAGAGTTAAGACCAAATGAAGTGCAATCAGAAAGCATCAAACTAGACACTGGGAACTGACATAAGAAAGTAAGGGCAATAAAATTGAATTAGCAGAAAACAAGTTCTAGAGGACTTGATCTTATCCTGTAGACAGGAGGAAGCTTCTGGAGGTGTTTGAGTCAGGAACCAGACAGAGTTTTCTATTTTATTTATCACATCAAATCTCCCACCAAATACTGCTCAGGCTCACAGTTCTCTTTCCGTCCAGTTCCGGGGGGTAGACTTTGCAGTAGACCACCAAGGTGAGGCCACTGAACTCCTACAATCCTGCTATCTTTGCTGTCCCCACCCCCCTTCACTTCTTCCGCTTCTTCAGCTGCATAACCTGACCTCATCCTATCAGAGTTTGGGTTATGTGTGTTCTCCTGGCATCCTATGGTTACCTCGATCATATTAACTGATTCATTAGTTCACTCATCAAATGCTTACTGATCCCCTACTACAGCCTGCTGGGCACTCTGCTAAAAGCTGAGCGCACAAGTGATAAGCTGAAACAGAACCAAAGCCTGTCCTCATGTAGCCTAGAGGCAGAGAGAAAAGTTATCGTATCTCATTATCCTATTTTTCACTGTAGAATTTATTGCACTGTATTTCAACTGTTTTATCTGCCTAATAGACTATGAGTTCAGGGTGTCTGGCACTTCGTAAATGCTCAAGAAATGAAATGTTAACTGATTGAATGAATGAGTGGATGCTTGGAGAATCCTACTCATACAGCACTAAGAGTTATTATCAGTCCTGAATTGATAATGGCAATCTCATCCCTTCCCAGAACTGCTGATCACACAAAAACGTAAACTCTAGGTCACAGGTCAGCAGACTTATTCTGTGAAGTGCTAGGTAATAAATATATTGGGCTCTGCAAGCCATATGGTATCTGTCCTGACTGCTCAGCTCTGCTAACTTTAGCACAAAAGCAGCTGTAGACAATACGTAAACAGTGAACATGGCTGTGTCCCAATAAGATTTTGTTTACAAAGGCAGCTGTGGACTGGATTTGGCCCACGGGCCCTAAAACCATTCTGCAGATAATGTCACCTCTGTCAATTTTTCAGAACCTCCTTCCTGCCTGTTCCGTATACTCTATCTTCAGTCAGATAAATTTAGCTGCTACATCCAACATCTGAGTTTACCTTTAAACCCACGTCTGACATTTGCAATTGTAGTGTTGTGAGAAAATATGCAATCTGGGGCCCAACAGACCTATCTTCATTGGTTGGCCTTTTGGCAAGTTTCATCTGTTTGAACCTCTAGTTCCTCACTGTAAATAGAGGTATATATTTTTTAAGGGAGGAATATATGTTGAGAAATGAATGTGACTTCAATGAAAATTAAGGTATTTTGTGGATTTTATTTGCTTACAAATTACCCATGCCAACTCTAAATAATTTAAGTATTACAGAAATCTCCTCATTCATGTATTCATTCAGTCAACACTATTTATTGCATGCCTATTATGTACCAGACACAATTATTTATATACACTGAGGTTTTAGCAGTAAATAAAACAATATCCCTACTACTTGCATTCTAATAACTACAGAGTAGATAGAAAACTTTCGTATTCAGCACCCCAAAAGTAGCCACTGTAAATGGTTTGGTGAATATTACTACAAACTTGTATGTAGATAGTGGTATTTGTTTTTACCAAAAAAAAAAGTGAAAATATGCTATATTTAACTAACGTATTAGTTTTAGAAACTTGCTTTTTTTTAACTTAGCAGTATAATTTGGTCTGGTTTCATGTTAATAAATACAGATTCTCTTCATTCTTTTTTATGGGTTATGTAGTATTCCAGTGTGTTTAGCCACCATCCTGTTCATGAACATTTATTTGGTTGTTTCCAGGTTTTCACAATGCTGGGCAATATTGTAAAACGTGTGTTATCTCAGTAGTTTTTTGAACACTCAGAAGAAAAGTGTTCATTAATATTCTCAAAAACGAAATCATAGTTTGAATCATAGTGGGAAAGAAGTGAAATTATTTTCAAGTAAAACCTTATTTCTACTTCCTTTTTCATTCATCGCTGATGTATCAAGTACATAAGATTTTATGCAAATGACTGGAAAATACCTCCTAAAACCCATTAATGTAGTGCAGACTAAAAAAAGAGAGAAATAATTATTAGCTATTTCCACAAAATCTTCTATGCGCCCAGGACTGTTTTAGGCCTTGAAGAAATCTATTTCCTGAACAGTTCAACTTTCCATCAGTGTAGAAAGACATTTCACTAACAGTTCAATTAACGAAACAAGCTGTTTAATTAATATATTTTTTTCAAGAGGAAACTGAAGCAATTTTGTTTGGCATGCATGCTTAATTGTGTGTTTTAATTTCTTGGTTTTGGCTTGTGATCACTTAAAAACAATCATCAAGCAAATCTAAATGGTTAATTGTAATTGCAAGAGTATGCCTTTTGCATTTTATGGCATATAAAATCTAGCATAAGAGAAAATAAACACAAGAGCAACAAAGAGGTTCTTTCACTTACCCTCTTCATAACCACAGCCAGGGTAAACTTCACTCAGCCTTCGGCCATTGAATTTTATCCTGAAGTTTCCATCCACCACACAATCAGATAAACTCCAGCTTGTGGGAGCAACTAATGGAAATAGTGCTGTAAAAAGAATTGCTGAACAAATTTCCATGTGCTTAACCTGAAAAGGAGAAATTGCAACGTGAACCTAGTAAAAAGTTTTTAGCCGTTTCTAAACCAGAGGGGACGATTTCACTTTCAGCAGGAACTTGTGACTAAGATTGCCTGGTCGGGGCAATGATTAACACTCCTGTCGTCATCAGCTGCTTGAGCTCCCCAGTTGCAGCAAATCGGCTGAGGGAACCTCGTCAATCCTGCGCATCGGCGCTTGAACACGCTGTCCTGAAGTTCGACTTTGGTATTAAGTTATATAAAATAAAAATGTACTGAGAACCCCTGCCAGCTTTGTTAGTGGTTATTTTCACTCAAGTACGAAAGGGCTTATTTTTACTTTTCATTTCGGTGCCTCACCTTGAAAGATGGGTTATCATTTAGATCCTTTTTTTTTTTTTTTTTTTTTAATAATTCCAAAGTTTAATCGGAAACATTAGCAGGGTCTCTGGGTTCCCTCAGCCCTGTTTTCTTCCCCACCAGGCTTGAGTCTAAAAACTTCAGTGCCGGGACGCCTGGGTGGCTCAGATGGTTGGGCATCTGCCTCGGGCTCAGGTCGTGATCCCAGGGGCCTGGGATCGAGCCCCGCATCGGGTCCCTGCTCGCTGGGACGCCTGCCTCTCCCTCTCCCTCTCCTGTTCCCCCTGCTTGTGCTCTCTCGCTCTCTCAGTCAAATAAATAAATAAAATCTTTAAAAATAAATGAATAAATACAAACTTCAGTGCCCTTTTGAACTGCAATTTCTCGCTTTTCTGGAAACCCCGGGTACGGAAAGACGAGGAAGAACTAATGAATCCGTGTACATGTCCTCAACGGAATGTTCTTTTTCTTTAGATGGTTGTTACAAAGAGCAACTACTACGTGATCGGCCCTTCATAAATGCTTCTAGAAGAAGCGGGGGTGGGGGAGAGAAATCTCACCCAGATTTGAGAAAGGAATGGCAGAGATTTATTTAGATAAACGGTGCAGTATCTTGTGAGCAGAAGCCTGATAGAGTATCTGCAAACACATGGTTTCTTTTAGGTGGAATTCCACTCCACCAACAGGGCGAAGTAGATTATGCATTTCCCGTCGAGTGGCTGAGGAAAGCCAAAACTGGATCTTAAATACAGTGCTGAATAGGGAACTTCAGAGCTAGCTGTCGGTTGTGTTTATTATGCTATAAACTTCATTTTCCTCGTAGCCCTTAGATTGCTGACTTGGAAGTAAATTGATGACTCAGAGTTCTTATCACCCTTCCTGAGGTATTTTCCACGAATTGCCAAGCTCATTTTAGGAACTCAGTTGCATCACCACGCCACCCTCTTTCTACCCCCCTAACCCCCCCCAAAGCAAGTGGGAACTGTTTCAATGCTGTAAAACCATTCCAAATAAATTCAATGAGTTTCTCCCTCTACACCCATATATTGCTTTGTCTCTGAAATTTAGTGAGTGCTCTAAGTGAATCTCACATACTCTTAGCAGGCATAAAATGATGAGCACTTTAAAGTCTTTACTGCTACCCCCTCGTTTCCTTTTGTTGGGCTACAACAAATAGCTGGGAAGTTGGAGAAAAACGTTATGCACGCGCGTGTGCACACGCACACACACGCATGCACACGCAAGCTTTAAGTCACCTTACTTGTTTATTATTATAAGTGTCTGGCACATAGTAAGCACCAAACACTCATTTGCCATTATTATTCTGTTGTCCATATGAAAAAGGAAAAAAAAAATTCCAAATCTTCCAGAACTGAGGTTCTTAATGTAGATTTTAAGGGAACCAAAGGTTCTCTGAACCCCAAATTGTATGTAAAATTTATGATTATGTGCATTTTTCTGGGGAAATTTTTCAGATGCTTAACTTAATGGGTCAATGACACACACAGAAAAGGGCAAGAACCACCATCCCGGAGAAGTATTAAAAATATGTAGTCTCAAAAAAAAAAGGGGGGGGGGGAGGAAAGAAATGTAGTCTCCAGGGGTGGCTTGGGAAGTAGACTCTAGAGTTGGGGTGAGATTATCAGCAAAGGATTATATTATCTCCATATTATGGCAAAATGCAATATTAACTATCTTGAGCAACATACAATATCACTACCTTTGTTTTTTTATTACAAATATTATAAGGTTACTATCATTATAGCATAATAAACACAAATGAACAGACAATCTCGGTGCAGTTTCAACTGAGTCTGTGTGTGTGGTGTTACAAGGTAATTAGACACAAATGATAAGAACATGCAAGAGCCTGAAACCAACATTACCTTTATTTGGTCTAATAAAATTTCTCTCCTTTCATGCTTTGTTAATAGCTGCAATAACCCTAATACCAGCCTTAAGCATCATGCTGGGATGCTACCTGAGTCCTGATTGATTTCATCCTTACCCTCACCCTGGGGGGGGGGGGGGCGGGGAGCGGGGGTTGGTGCTGAGTCGCAGAGAAGTCCCAAAGGAATGGACTCTGCATATCTGGCATTTGGGCAGAGAGAAGGAATCCCATCTAGCTTCAAAAGAAATGGGGAAGGCAGAACACCCGGACAGGGAATGAAAGCCTAGGGCTGGCAACTGAACTCAAGCAGGGAATGTCTCTGACTGGGGGAACACCCACTGTCTCATCCATGCTGCCACTGCTGGACAACCCACAGGTCTCTGTGGTAACCGGGTGTCTGGAGGAGGCGGGGACCATTCCTTCTCCCACAGCTTCGGCTCCCTTTCTAGAAAGATTCCATAGGTTTACCAACTTCCACCCTGTCCCAGATTCCTTCCACAGGAGAGAAAGCAAATACAATTCTTCCCCAACAAATGCCTTGGAGGAGAGGGCATGTGGGAGGAGCATAACCACCATCATTTGTCAAGCACCTATTAAACACTGTGTGTTTGCTTTATATTCATTTTTCTCATTTATTCTTCACAACACTATAGGATAGACACTATAATTATTCCCATTTAATAGACCAAATCTTCTTAAGCTCAAAGAAGTGTGACTTGGAAAGAAGTATACCAGAACTCTCCAATTTTCATTACAACATTTTATCTTTAACTTCTGTTTATTCTCATTTAGTGTAAGCCTTTATTTCTTCATTTCTGAAGAAATACTACGCTTGCTGCCTACCTGGTCTCTTCTCCTCCAGAGTCCGCAACCAATCCATCTGCACGTACACACACAGCCCCTCAAGTACAAGTGTGAGATAAGCCAGTCCAGAGTCGTCACCCCTGCAAGGAGCTGGAGAGACAACAATAAACACTTTTCTGGCTTCTTTGAAAAAAAAGTGAAATTGTAAACACTTTAATATTCATGCTTTTTTTTCATATTTACAGCCACATTTTCTTTCTTTCTTTCTTTCTCTTTTAGATTATTTATTTATTTATTTGACAGAGAGAGACACAGCGAGAGAGGGAACATGAAAAGCAGGCCTCCTGTGGAGCAGGGAGCCCGATGCGGGGCTCCATCCCAGGACCCTGGGACCATGACGTGAGCCAAAGGCAGACGCTTAACGACTGAGCCACCCAGGTACCCCAACATTTTCTTTGGTAAAGGAAGATATATTTTGGCATATTTAATCTTTAAGAAGCCATTGAATAGAACGCTGTCAAATATTTACTTAAATAAAATCTATTACGACTATGATTCTGATAGGATGTATCCCATGGGTGATACATGAGTGATTTTTACTGCAAGGGCAGCTCTTAAAGCATTCTTTTGACTTGGCATCACTGAGTGACATTTGGCCCCACAAAGCCCTAGTTCTTGGTCACATGATGGTCATTTACACAGGCCTGATTGTTTCATGCAGCCATTAACGCTCCCTTAACAATGGAGTCACTATTGGAGTAACTCTTGATGAGCAGCAAAGAGGAGCTAAAACAAACAAGTAAACAAACAACAAACAAAAACGGATGTCTTACACTAAGTAACCAGCAATTAAAACAGTAAGAGCCACAATAAAAATGTACACTGATCAGATAAAGTGTGACCAAAAAAAATCTAATCAGGTTTTTCGAAAAGGCCAAGAGGAAATATATCTGGTCTGAAGTTTGACTTTCATTTAGAGCTTTGCAAATCCTAGAACCGTGCATATATCTGTATAATATGTTGATGGGTTACAAAAATACCTAATATGAATCATACATCTATAAATGTGTAGTTGTCAATAAGTGCATCTTCTCAGATAATTACCTAATGGGGTTATCTTATCTACCTTTCTGATAATTGGGTCATCTCTGAAGGTGAAGATCATGTTTCCTGAGCATCCGCCCTCTCTATAAGCCTCTGGCTTTCATTCCCGTGACATCATTCTTTGAAATACACCAACAGCTTGATTTGACTTTTGCTAAGATCCATCTCTTTTGATTTCTCCTAACCTCCATAGCATGTAGCTAATAGAAACTCTCTCCCTGCCCTTGGTTTTAGAGATGTTACACTCTCTTCCTCCCTCTCTGACTGCCTTTCTTCTGCCTGCTACCTTTTCTAAAAGGGGTGTTGGTCCTAGGTATGTGGCCACAGTCTTCTTTCTGTCTTCTCCCCCAATATCTCAGTCACTGTTGCTTCAGTGGGCACATCCAGGCAAATGACTCCAAAACTAGTACTTCAGCTCCACGTCTTCTCCACCCAGAGATTCTGGACTATCTGCTGAACACTTGCAACCACGACCAAGTTCAGTTCAGGAATTCAAAACTTATTTTGACCTCATCCTCACAATCCCCATTCTTACTTCTCTTTTTCCAGGAATGGTCCAATTTCTCTCTTACCAAGGTTTGAAAATTCAGTGTCATGTTTTATCTAACTCTCTGTCTCATGGTCCCTTCCCACACACCAGTATGTCTAATCATTGCCTAAATTTTATGGGCTTTTTCCTTCATTAAAAAACTTTTCCCTCTATTCCTTGTTAAAAATTCCTTTTCATTCCTATTGTCATTATCTTACTTCAGCCATTCAGCCCCACATTTCCCAGTTATAATTTCCTTCTGGTTGGTATCCCTCTCTCTTTATTTGTTTGCTACCAAGTTAGCATTTCCTTAGAACATCACTTCAGTAGTATTCTTCCCTGATCAATGAGCTTCAACAACAGTTATCTCTTAGAGGTTTACCAAGGCTTTTCAAACTTTAATGCCATGGGAATCACTTGAGGCTCCTCCTAAAACACAGATTGGGATTCAGCTAGTCTGGGGTGGAGCCTGAGAGTCTGCATTTCTAGGTCCCAGCTGTTGTGGATGGGGCTGCTCTGTTTGTGTTAAGAGTTTATGACCTGAGTCATGTCCAAGTCTCATTCTCCTCACCTGCCAAATGGGGAGACTAATAGCTAATAACAGGCCACCCTGCCCTTACTCTTTTTTTTTTTAAGATTTTATTTATTTATTTGACAGAGAGAGAGAGCGAGAGAGGGAACACAAGCAGGGGGAGCGGTAGAGGGAGAAGCAGGCTCTCCGCCGAGCAGGGAGCCCGATGCGGGGCTCCATCCCAGGAGCCTAGGATCATGACCTGAGTCGAAGGCAGATGCTTAATGACTGAGCCACCCAGGCGAACCCCTGCCCTTACTCTTGCCCCATTCAATAAAACAGAATGACTTTGTCAGTATCCTGTCCCTCCTCTGATCAAAGACCCCAAAGCCTCCTGTCTCACTTAGGCAAAAAGAAAGTCCTTACAATTAGTTGCCTGCAAGATCGGATCCAGCCTTTGCCTGCGTGACTCTACCTCCTTGCCCTCTCCTTCTAGCCACACCACCCTCCTTGTTTTCAGAACACCAAAAAGCTTCTTCTTGTAGACTTTTACTCTTGCCTTTTCTTCTGCCTAGAATGCTCTTCCTCCAAATAGTTGCATGTCTTACTCCCTCACTTCCTTTAAGCTTGGACTCAAAGGTCATTTTTTTCAGTGGTATCTTCCTTCACCCACTATCTAAAATTGCGAATATGCTGGGGCACCCGGGTGGCTCAGTTAAGCATCTGACTCTTGATTTTGGCTCAGGTCATGATCTCAGGGTCATGAGATCAAGCCCTGTGTCGGGCTCTGTGCTGGGTGTGGAGTCTGCTAGGAATTCTCTCTCCTTCTCCCTCTGCGCCCCACTTTACTCCCCACTGGTGTGCGCTCTCTCTCAAAAAAAAAATTTAAAAATAAAATAAAATAAAATTACAAACATCCCTCCTTCATCAGCAGCTCCTCACATCTCCTTCCTTGCTCTATTTTTCTCAGCAACATTTATCCACATCTAATATACCAAATATGTTGCTTATAAAATGTAAGCTCCAGGAAGGTATAGATTCTTGTCTGTTTTATTCATAGATAAATGTCTTTCTTTTGGCTGATTTCCCAACACCTAGAAAAGTGCCTGGTATATAATAGGTATAAATAAATATTTGTTAATTGAATGAGGAATGAATGAATGAATGAATAAAAGACCTAACTCTGGGATTATTATGAAGATAAATAAGATCACATACATAAAGCATTTAACACACTGACTGATTTCATAAATACAGAGAATAGAACGGTGGTTGCCAGGGATAGGGGGAGGGAAAAGTCAAAGGACACAAATTTTCACTTATAAGAAGAATAAGTTCTTAAGATCTAATTTGTAGCATGGTGGTGACTATAGTTAATAATACAATCGTGTATACTTGAAAGTGGCTGAGGGTAGAGCTGAAGCATTCTCACCACAAAAAAAGTTATCTACATTAACTGTGTCAGGTGATAAATATGTTAATTATCTTGATATTGGTAATCATTCTGCTATAGACATATGTATCAAAACATCATGTTATATAGTTTCAATGTATGTAACTATGCTTGTCAATTATTCCTCAAAAAGTTAAAATTAAAAACCACAGTGACTGAAATATAGAACCATAATTCTTTGATCCTAACTCAGCTGTCCTTCAATAGTAAAATTCTAAATAGCTACATAGATAAGTGATAAATTCTCAATAGCTACACGTGATAATATGGATAAATCTCAGTAACATAATGTTGAGTAAAAGAAGCCAACACAAAAGGAAATTCCATATATTTGTGTGTGTGTGTGTGTGTATGTGTTTAACAACAGGCAAAAACTAATCTAGAACGACAGAAGTCAGAATGTTAATTACCTTTGGTGGTGGAGGGGAATGACTGAGAAGATGCACAAGGTAGTCATCTGAGGTGCTGATTATGTTTTATGTCTTCATCTAGGTGGTGCTCACACAGGTGTGTCCCCTGTGTAAGAATTCACTGAGATATATACTCATGTGTGTGTACTTTCTGTTTGTATATTATATTTCAATTAAAATACTTCCTTTAAAAAAGAGAAAATGGTTACACTAGGAAACACTAAGCACAATTGAGGGTAGAAAACTTGATTGAAATTTTATGTAATAAATGTCTAGACCACAATTCTTCTCTTTACTTGATGATCAGAATGCATTCAGTCAGGACTTTCCCCTCCAGAACAGAGGTTAAAAGATTCTTCTCTAGGAATTCTGACTAGTTGGAAGAAAAGACCTAAAAGGAGGAGTTTCCCCAAATAGGGCCTTGCCAGACCACTCTGTAAAGAAGGTCCCAATTGAGAAAGCTCACACATGCACAGATATTCTCAATAGCTTTTTAGTATGTAAATCTTAAATATAAACAAATTAGCCAAGGGGTTAACACAACAAAGTAGGGTGAACACATTTCCAAAAAACTTAACTCTTTGCCTGCCCTTCCTCTCCAGAAAAAACAAAAACAAAAAACAAAAAATTAAATCATTCCTATCCTTAGAGAATAAGGAATATTTTATATACATGAACAAGAATTGGATTATTTTGGGGGCACCTAGGTGGCTCAGTCGGTTAAGCGACTGCCTGTGGCTGGGGTCATGATCCCAGGGTCCTGGGATGGAGTTCCAGTGGGCTTCCTGCTCAGCGGGGAGTCTGCTTCTCCCTCTCCCTCTGCCTGCCACTCCCCCTGCTTGTGCTCTCTATCAAAAGAAAAAAAGAGGAAAAAAAAAAAAAGAATACGATTATTTCTAAAGGGTGACTTCTGAGAACAAACAAAAACTCTTAATAATTAAGTGTGGTACCAGAAATAAAAAAATTAACAGGATGGTTAGAAGATAAAGTTGAAAAAAATCTTACAAAAAGTAAGATGAAACGACAATGATGTGAAAAAATGGATAGAAAAACTAAGAAAATTAGGAGACCTGGGGCGCCTGTGTGGCTAAGTCGTTAGGTGTCTGCCTTTGGCTCAGGTCATGATCCCAGGGTCCTGGGATCAAGCCCCGCGATGGGCTCCCTGCTCTGCGGGAAGCCTGCTTCTCCCTTTCCCACTCCCCCTGCTTGTGTTCCCTCTCTCACTGTGTCTCTCTCTGTCAAATAAATAAATAAAATTTAAAAAAAAAAAAAGAAAATTAGGAGACCAGGCCAAGAAGTCAAGAGAAAAGAGAAAAACCAGAGTCAAAGACATTATCAAAGAATAAATTCAAAACCTTTTCCTAGAATACAAGAGTCTAAATTTCCAGATTGAATGAGCTGTCTAGAAAATTCTAGAAAAGTGGAACAAATAAAAGCTCCTACAAGCTTTCAAGAGAAAAACATCATGCAAAAACTGAAGAATCAGATCATTAAATATCTCAACAGCAATATTGGGAGCTAGAAGACAATAGTCCAATGACTTCAAAATTTTGAGGGAAAATTATTTCCAATCTAAAATAAAAAAAAATCCAGCTAGACTATAAAATGTAAGATTAAATAAAGACATTTTTAGGTGTCCAAGATCCCAATATTCTTTCCCCATGCTCCCCTTCCTAGGAGGCTACTAGAGGATTGGCTATACAAAAACAAAGGAATAAACCAAGCCTAGGAAAGCTTGGTATTCAGGGAATGAAATCCAGTACAAGGAAAAGTGAAGAGAATCCAGAGGATAGCAGTAAAAGGGGAGCCAAGATGAGAACTGTATAGCAGGTCCAATGAGTCCTACTTGAGCAGGCCTGGAAAATGCAGGGAAATTTTCTTCAATAATTTGTAGGTAATAAAATTCCTAGAACATACTGAAAATAAATTACCAATGTGGGGAGAGTTTGGGTTTAAAATACTAATAAATACCTAAAAAAAACTGAGCAAGCAATAAAAAGCTATTATTAATTTCAGGAAAAGAAAAAATCATAGTATACTATATTTTCCTTTTCTATGCAAATGAGGGACAGTAATCATAGCATACTGCATAACTCACCTGTGAATAGCATTTACTTAGTCATGACACCATAAATCCTGAATACTGAACTAACCAAGCTTATATATAACACACCTATATGGGAAAATGAGTGTCTAAGTGTGCTGGAGGTGGTAAAAGAGAGTTAAATCCTTACCTTCCATGTGAGGCATCAAAACATAATACCTAAAGCTAACTAAGAAATAGTAAGAAAAGCATGTTATTTAGCTTTTATTTGTTACCACTTTTCTAGAATTTCACAACAGTTTGACTTTCTTTTCATCCTTTGGTTTGGATGCTTAATAGGCTATAAAACAAAATAATCAGCAGGAAGAGTTGTAACCTCCAGAAAATTTTTGAAATAAAATAGTGATGATGGACATTCTGCATTGCTCTTAATTTCTCTAGAAATTGATTCAGTAGTTCACTATTTTTATTTCATTTTCTTGTATAGTTGACCCTTGAACAACATGGGTTTGAACTGTGTGGGTCCACTTATATGCAGATTTTTTTCGATAAATATAATAGAGCATTGTAAATGTGTTTTATCTTCCTTGTGATTTTCTCAATAACATTTTCTTTTTTCTAGCTTACTTTATTAGAAGCATACAGTATATAATACACACGAAATACAAAATACGTTAATCAACTCTTTCTGTTATCAGTAAGGTTTCTGGTCAACAGTAAGTCATCAGGAGTTAAGGTTTTGTGGAGCTAAAAAGTACACACAGATTTTTGCCTGTATGAAGGTTGGCACTGCTAACCCCTTCATTATTCAAGGATCAACTGTATTTGCAGGAATGCCAAAACAATGTTGAGTAATAATGATACTGTACCTTTTTATATTGTTTTTGATTTTAGGAAAAAATGCTCCAGCGTTTTTATTTGTTTGTTTAGCATGATATTTATCACTTTTAAGCAGTTTTCTTTTATTTGTGTTTTACTTAGAATAATGCCTAAAAGGTTCTAAGAGGGAAAAAGTTATATCAAGAATATTATTCCCAGTCAAGTTTTGTTCATGTGTAAAGGCAAAAGAGAGACAATGTCCACCAAGCAAGAGCTGAAGAAATACAGGAATTGAGCACTCTTCTTTAAAATATTCCTCAATTATGAATTCTAGACAATCGAAAATGAAAGGAGGAACTTTTGGTAAAGCACTAGAACACCAATAAATGCCATAGTGTAACAATATCTGTAGGGTTTGTGAAGGGGAAAAATCTGTGTCTTAAGATGGCTGACGGAGCCACCAAGGGAGTCCCAGTCCCTGCCCTGGGGCTCTTCCGGGTTCTTCTCCCTGCCCCACTTCCCGCAGGCACCAATCCGGGTTCTTCTCCTTGCCCCGCTTCACAAACATGCCAAAAGTGCCAAGTATGCTAAAGTAGAAGTGTATAAATTACCCCCTTTGTTTGTGCTCGGGGCTCAGACCTTCGGAGATCATTCTCCTCTGAGCCTGCCAGCATTAAATAAAGCTCCTCTCCTCCAAGATCTCTGGGTGCTGCTTGGTTCTTCTGTCGGGCGATCCAGTCCAGGTTCTGTAACATTTGGTTCCCTGACTGGGAAAACAAACCACGGTGGCCCATTGTTGCCACCGGTTTGGGGGCAATGGCGGGGTGGTGACGGAACGAGAGATACGTAAGGGAGAAGGCACACCCTGCCTAATATTCGGCAGTCTCCCGCCCGGTTGCTTCAGACTGGCCCCACTCTGCTGTTCCCACCAGACCTGAGGAGACTTGGCAGGTGAGGACCCAGTCCCGATGTCGGGTCACGGTAAGGCCTGGGCCCAGACCCAGACAGACCTCTTAGAGGTCTCACAGGTAGTGATTCCCAGGGAGGGAATGTAATAACCTCTGGAGTGAATGTGTGAGTGAGTGTGCAGTCCGGCCTGACTACCACTGGGCAAACTGATTCTGTGGCTCCACAGGCGGGCACCCTTAAGGTCCCCAGAAGCCTACGGAGTCTGAGTGGGCCCGTCTGCAATTCCGTGGTGAACAGCATACAGTGTAGGGCAACATCAGAATAGTTTCTGATCGTAAGTCACAATGCCGAGACCGCTACGGCTAAGGCTCACCTAAGCTCCCTCAGGATACGGCCAGACAGGCATCTGATTGGTCTCCTCACCTCAGGAGGAACCCCCCGCTTTGTCTGTCTCTGTATCATCGCACATGGGAACATCACCATGGGGTCAGGACAGAGTAAACCCACGGTCCTCGAGACCATGATCAAAAATTTCAAGAAGGGGTTCTTGGGAGACTATGGAGTCAGGATGAATCCTGGCAAACTGAAAACCCTATGTGAATTGCAATGGCCCACCTTTAAAGTTGGGTGGCCTTCAGAAGGAATGTTGGATGTCCCAACGATCCGTTGAGTGTGGCGAGTCGTAACAGGAGAACCAGGACACCCCAACCAGTTCCTGTACATTGACTCCCAGCTAGGAATTGCCCCAGACCCTTCCCCCTTGGGTGCGATTCACTTGTATTAGGCAGGGACAGGCCGGGGTCTTAGTCCCCTCATCCAAGCAGCCCAAAGAGGACTGACAGAAGCCCCAGCCTCCACAGATTCTAGCTGGAGATCCTGAAGATGAACTGATCCTGCCTCCACCATATGAACCCCAAAGTTCTGCACCCCCAGTTCCAGACACTCCACTGCCATCAGTCTCCTCACCGCCCCCAGGCCTGGAGGATCCACTCTCTCCAGGACGAGCAGCCAGGCTGCACCCCAGGCCAGGCACAAGCGCCCTCCAAATGCTGGTATGAGAGACGTGGGAACCCGAGAGGCATGATGAAGAGGGGACAGTCCAACCCAGTTGTTCCATGATGTATTATTAACCTTTCTCCACCACCGACCTCCTCAACTGGAAACACAACACTCCTTCCTACTCTGAGAAACCACAGGCTATGGTAGACCTCATGGAATCCCTCTTCCAACCTCGGCCGACCTGGGAAGACTGCCAACAGTTATTCCGCACCCTGTTTAACACAGAAGAGAGGAGGAAAATAATGAGAGGGGCACAGCAGTGCCTAGAAGAGCACGCACCAGCAGGAGTCATCAACCCTACTGCCTGGGCTAACAGAGCTGCACCTGAGGAGTGCCCAGCATGGGTCTTTACCACGGATGAAGGACAGGCCCACATTTGCCAATACCAGGAGGCCCTCCTCTGGGGAATCCAGGCAGGAGCTAAGAAACCCATGAACATGACTAAGGTATCCTCGGTCACTCAACAACCAGGGGAATGCCCCAGGGACTACTATGAAAGACTATGTGAAGCCTACAGGATATACACTCCATTTGATCCTGAGGCACAGGAAAGCCAACAGATGGTAAACACCTCCTTCATGGCTCAGGCAGCCCCAGACATCAGAAAAAAACTTCAGAAACTAGAGGGTTTCACTGGGATGAACATCACCCAGCTAACAGAGATTGCCAATAAGGTCTACATGAACAGGGAGGTCACAGCCAAAAGGGAAGATGACAAAAAGATGAAAAAGAAGGTCAGTCTCCTCACCACTGCCCTGAAGGAAAAGGACGACACAAAGGTGGGGAGATCCCGACCACTGAAAGGGGGGAGACCCAGAACCCCCTTGGGAAGGATCAATGTGCCTACTGTAAGGAGAAAGGGCATTGGAAAAATGAATGTCCCAACCCGGGAAGTCTCAGAAGCCCAGCCTCTACAAGGAAGAACCCCAAGAGGAGGACCTCATAGGCCTTGTGGGAATAGATTCAGACTGAGGGGGACTGGGCTCTCTCCTCCTTGGCCCCCATGAGCCCATGGTCAGAATGAAAGTAGGGGGCCAACCAGTGACTTTTATGTTTGATACTGGGGTCAAGCACTCTGTTACCTCCCCAGTGGCTGCTTTCAGCAAAAGGACTGTGACCATCCTTGAGACCACCAGGACACAGGCAATATAACAGCCATAAAGAATCCAGAGCTCACACTGTTCAGTGATGGCAGCAGTTACCTACAGGAGGGTGCCCAGAAAGCGGGTTATGCAGTAATCACAACACTAAAGTTCTAGAAGCCAAGGCATTACCAGCTGGATGGTCAGCTCAACGGGCTGAATTGTGTACCTTAGTTCAAGCCCTCACCCTTGGTGAAGGCAAGCGAGTCAACATCTATACTGACTCTTGGTACGCCTTCGCTACTGTACATATACATGGAGCCATCTAAAAGGAAAGGGGCCTCCTAACTACTGCAGGAAAAGCTATCAAAAACAAGGAGGAGATACTGAGCCCCCTCGAAGCCATCTGGCTTCCAAAGGAAGTAGCAATCCTGCACTGTAAGGAACACCAGAAAGGAGACGACCCCATCGCGCAGGGAAATTGTCTGGCAGATGAGGCAGCCAAGACTGCAGCCAGTGAGGACATGGACAGAGCCCCTTCCCTCACCATGGCCCTGACACCCCCAGAAGAAATCCCTCTGCCCAGTTACACTAAAAAGGAAAAAGAATGGGCCATGGCTGAGGGGGCAACCCTGACTGAAAAAGGATGGTGGATGGTGCCAGACAGGCACGTCTTCGTTCCAACAGCAACTGGAGGGCATCTAGTCAAGGAACACCACCAACTGACTCATCTGGGAAAAACTGCATTAGAGGTCCTTCTCAAGAAGCACTACTACATCAGTCAGCTGCCAGCACTATGCCGAGCAATGAGTGAACGATGCATAACATGTGCTAAAAATAATGCTCGGTCTGCACCACGGCCCCCACCAGGTGTCCAGAGGATGGGAGCAACCCCCTTCGAAGATTCAAAGGTAGACTTCACAGATGTGCAGCCAAGAAGCAGGTTCAGATATCTCCTACTAATAGTATGCACATACCCTGGGTGTCGAAGCCTTCCCAACTAGAACAGAGCAAAGCTGGGAAGTAAAGTCCTCTTGTGGAAGATCATGGCCCAGTCTGGCCTGCCGTTAACAATCCATAGTGACAATGGACCTGCATTTGTGGCAGACATTGTACAGGTCTTGACCAAATCTCTCAACATCACCTGGAGACTCCACACTGCTTACCAGCCCCAAAGCTCAGGGAAAGTAGAGTGAATGAATCACATCCTCAAGGGAACCTTAGCAACGTTTTGTCAGGAGACTAACCTCCCGTGGCTGGATCAGCTACCCCTAGCTCTCCTGTGTGCTTGCTGCACGCCTGGGACATTAGGTTTCTCCCCATTCGAATTAATATATGGATGGACTCCCCCATGCCTGGGTCACCCTCGAAACTGTAAAGACATTAAACTCAGCAACCTTTCTCCCCACAGAAGAGGGAGAACCAGACCATGACTGCTCTGAGGTAACTGATGAAGTCTACGCAAGCTGTCCAGATCTGTGGGATCAAGCCATAAAGAATCCAGAGCTCACTCTGTTCAACGATGGCAGCAGTTACTTACAAGAGGGTGCCTGGAAAGCAGGTTATGCAGTAACCACAATGACTAAAGTCTTAGAAGCTAGGGCATTACCAGATGGATGATCAGCTCAACGGGCTGAATTGTATGCATTAGTCCGAGCCCCTTCCCTCACCATAGCCTTGACACTCCTGGAAGAAGTCCCTCCACCCTTAGGTTGGAGATAAAAAAAATAAAGGAGCAGCTTCAGGTCCTGGGGGCCACCCTAAATGAATTACAAAAATACACCACTGAGTGGACCCCTATCTCCTTAGGGTCTCAGGTACACTCCTCCCAAACAGAGGACTCAGTTTGGGTCAAAGATGGGAAGAAAGACCCCCTCGAACCACAGTGGGCAGGGCCCCACACCATTGTACTAACCACCCCTACTGCTCTCAAGGTCTCAGGTGTCACCCCATGGGTCCACCACTCCAGAGTGAAGAAAGCTCATGACTCATGAGGAGTCATGCCAGTGGAAAGTCCAGCCAAACCCCACAGACCTGCTCTGGCTTCGCCTTCAATGAGACCCACCAACTAATGGACACCTGCTCATCGTGGTCCCTAGCTGTCATCAGCGTGATATCCCTCATCCTAGGAATCAGACTCCATACTGTTGCCCCTTCTGACTGGACTTTCCCCCAGAGACTTGCCATTGTTGTTGTTTATTGGGTCACCTTAGGATATATTTTTATACTCACTTGCTCACAGGTTTCCTCTCTCTCACTCTCCAGGCCATAGGGATACTAGGGAGCACCAACTACCCGCCATGTACATGCCAGCATTACCACAAGCCCTCTTGGGCAAATAACCTTGATGCGTGTGCTAAACGCCACCCAACCCTCTGCCAACACGAGGTCTGTTCTACATGTCCGGTTGCCCAACAGACTGATGTTTCAACTGCTATGCGGCCCTACCCCATGGGGACCCCCTGGCCCCTCCACGGCTTCTTCCCACTCCTGTCCAGAAGGCCCCTGCCCGAGCACCCACTCTCACTCTAACTGCAGCCACATCCAACCGAGAACAGACAACACCAACCCCATGGTCTCCCTGTTCTTGTACCTCGGTGTACCCTAGCACGCGAAGACAACGTTATGACTTGAGGGAAGTTACTATTTGTCATGACAGGGAAAGACACTCATGACAGGAAAAATTAGGCCCAGACTATACTGGGGATATAGGGATCTAAGATATCCGAGGAAAAGGACCTAACCTGCTGGAAACCTGACCTTTATCAACCCCTGCTGAGGCTTCCTCCTCACTGGGGACCTCTCACTTTAGACCCTCAAGTAAATGGTATATTAGAAGGGGTCCACCATTTATTCAACACAATCAACCCTCAGTTGACTGCAGATTGCTGGCTCTGCCTGCAAACCGGGCTCCCTCAGCTTATAGCAAGCCCACTGAGTTTCCTCAACCTGATCAGGCCCACAGGTGACCCTCCCAAGCCCACAGAAATAGACCCAAAACCGGCCGATGTATTTTTGTCTTACCCAGCCCCCGACTGTGTCCATAATCCTGGGGAAACACATTCAGTAGGAAGCCTATCTGCCACCCAATGTCTCCAAAGCCACAGCAGCCTTTCGCTTGATGGGTGCATGTCTGCCACACTGTGGTGCACTCCAGAACCTGGCACCCTCTTCATGTGTGGAAGCTATATTTATCGATGCTTACCGGCTAACTGGGTGGGGACATGTGCATTGGTGCTTCTTACTCCTCAGGTAGATATAATCCCCAATAATCAATCCCTTCCCATTCCCTTGTTGGCATATACACGGCCCAAAAGGGCCGTCCCATTCATCCCACTGTTGGTTGGATTAGGCATAACAATGGCTGTGGGCATTGGAATAGAAGGAATAGCCTCATCCTCCTATTACTACCAGAAACTGTCAGAAAATCTCACAGAAGATAGGGAACAGGTGGCCAAGTCTCTAATGACTATACAAGATCAGATAGACTCCCTCGCAGGAGTGGTACTATCGAATCGGAGGGGCTTGGACCTGCTCACTGATGAAAAGGGGGGACTTTGTCTCTTCCTAAATGAGGAATGTTGTTTTTATATGAACCAATCAGGGTTAGTCAGAGACATGATCCAACAACTACAAGATCAGGTTGCACACAGGAGAGAAGAATTAGCAATTCTTGGGGCAATTGGTTTAATATCTGGAGCTGGGGGCTATATGGCTCCTTCCCCTAACCGGTCCTCTCCCCATGATCCTATTGGCATTCCTGTTCGGTCCATGTATTATTAATCTCATCACCCGATTCATCAGCTCTCGGATAGAATCAATTAAATTACAATTACTGGTAACCCAATACAGGCCTCTAGACTGGCAAGAACCCTAATAATAATCGATGCCCGTTCAAGTAAGAAAAGGCATCAAAAGGAGGGAATGAAGGGGAAAAATCTGTGTCCTAAGATGGCTGACTGAGCCAGCAAGGGAGTCCCAGTTCCTGTCCCAGAGCTCTTCCAGGTTCTTCTCCCTGTCCCGCTTTCAGCACGTGCCAAAAGTGCCAAGTATGCAGAAGCAGAAGTGTATAAATTACCCCCTTTGTGCTCGGGGCTCAGACCTTCGGAGATCATTCTCCTCTGAGCCCGCTGGTGTTAAATAAACCTCCTATCCTCCAAGATCTCCAAGTGCTGCTTGGTTCTTCCATTGGGTGATCCAGTCCAGGTTCTGTAACATTTGTTCTCCAGGAAAGATCGTGTAACTGAAAATATATACTAGTCAAGGTCTAATACAAATATAAGATTAGGGCATATGCACTCTTGAACAAGCAACACATATAAAAATGAAATTGAAAAAAACTATACAGCATAAAACCAGCCAACCACGGGGCGCCTGGGTGGCTCAGTTGGTTAAGCGACTGCCTTCAGCTCAGGTCATGATCCCAGGGTCCTGGGATCGAGTCCCACATCGGGCTCCCTGCTCTGCGGGGAGCCTGCTTCTCCCTCTCCCACTCCCCCTGCTTGTGTTTCCTCTCTCGCTGTGTCTCTCTCTGTCAAGTAAATAAATAAAATCTAAAAAAAAAACAAAAAACAAAAAACAAAAAAACAACAACAAAAAAAAACCCAGCCAACCAAGAGATGAATTTATTTTTTAATCCTCTAGGATGGATGGGATGTGGTAAAAAAAAAAAAAAAAAAAAAAGTCAAGTATTTAATGCACTTACATGAAGAACTAAAAGTAAATAAATATGGAAATTATGATTACTGAGGGAAGGTAAATGTTTTTTATTTGACAAAGTAAAAATAACATAAGTAACAAAGAAAAAGAAGGGAAACAGAAAAAAATAAAGAATTTTAAATTGGAAATTAATCAACGGGATCTAAAATTAGAGCATCTAGGTCATGTACATTCTTCATGGTCTTTCCTTTTTAAGTTCTAATAATCTTTTTTTTTTTTTTTGACACAGAGAGAGAGCACATAAGCAGGCAGAATGGTAGGCAGAGGGAGAGGGAGAAGCAGGCTCCCCACTGAGCAGGGAGCCTGATGCAGGGCTCCATCCCAGGACCCTGGGATCATGACCTGAGCTGAAGGCAGACACTTAACCAACTAAGCCACCCAGGCGCTCCTCTGATAATCTTTATTAGCTAAAAAATTTAATGGTGAAGAAACATTTATCTGAAGTTTAGCTATTTCTTCTCTTTTACTTCAGTGTCTTCTATTAAATTCAAGTAAAACTGCACGTAATTCCTTTTACGATGCAAGTTTATAAAAACTACTTCTATCTTTCCTCTGTCCACTCTGCATTTCCATCTAGCTATTCCCCTATCCATTAAGAGGTGTTAGATACGATTCTCAATGTTATCAAACATTACGTCTCTAAGTGAGAGGGTTGACATTTTTTACATTGTTCTTTGCATTTAGTTGTATTGCTTAAATATTTATGACTATGTTTCTTTTTAATAAAGTCAAAGCAATTATATTTTTAAATATTTGGGAATTCGGAGTTCACAGAATGGTTACAAAAGAAGAGCATATTAAAACAATTCAAGAGGGTGCCTGAGTGGCTCAGATGGTTAAGCGTCTGCCTTCGGCTCAGGTCATGATCCTGGGGTCCTGGGATCAAGTCCCACATTGGGCTCCTGGCTCAGCGGGGAGTCTGCTTCTGCCTCTCCCTCTCCCACTGCCTCCCCCCCATTCATGCTCCTTCTCTGTATCTCTGTGTCTCAAATGAATAAATAAAATCTTTAAAAAAAACAAAAACAAAAAACAATTCAAGAATATTCTAATACAAATGTGAATTTGGAAAAAAAAAATATATATATATATACATAACCCTGTCTGTGTATTACTTTGATTAACTAAAGAAATAATGATGAATTCAGATACATATGTATAACTATAGATTAAAAAACAAACTGAAATATTAAAGGTAGCTGCCTGTGGGAAAAAGGACTTTAATTTTTTCTATATATTCTTTTCCCTTCATGAACTTCCAAAGAGGGAACATATTATTTGTATAATCAGGAAAAGAATATACATTATTTTAAAAAATTAATTGATAACATTCTCATTCAAAATGGTGACATAGGAAGATCCTTAATTCATTTTCTCTCACACTGAGTCTAAAGCTACATATAGAAAAATTTTCTCTTTAAAGAGCTTAAAGCCTAGCTGAGTGACAACTATACATCAGGTTAATTAGAAGAAAACCACATCAAACCAGGTTGGAGAGGCTGGAACACAATCTTGCAATTAAATCCTATCCCCTTCAAGGATACCCACAACCAGGAAGGAATGCAAAATCCAGAGCTTCTCCCTGAGGAGCAAAGGCTTAAAACCCATATTAGACACACCAACTTTTAAGACCTGTGCCTGAGAGATGAGCCACCAAACTGTCTAACTTTGAAAATCAATGGGACTCACACCCCGAGATGCAGAAGACTGAAATGATCTGAGAAACACCTCTCAAAGGGCTTGTGTGCTCACATTCATCTGTCCCAGGGCCCAGCCCAGAGGGGGCCCACCACACCCAGACTTTTAAAGTGAAGAAGGGACACCTGCTTCTGTTAAAAGCATTGGTCTGAGAGGCAGGCGTCTGACTGAACGCACATATCTAGGAGCTTGCCGAAACACTTTCCAGGGATGGAGACTGACAGGCACCATCTTCACACTCTTCCATTGCCATGCTCCAAAGCCCCAGTATTTTATTGATGGGTGCTTTTATAAGCATCTGGTGTCCTGACTTTTGCAGCTGCAAAAGGCATGCGTAGGGCATGCCTCTTGATCTCCTGACTCTGGAGCCAGGGGAGTTTATGTTCCTGCTCTCAAGCGACCATAGAGCTCATACCCCTGTCTGGCTCCCTGATTTTTGTCACTGTTGCTGGGGAACACCTCTATATCATCTGGTTCTGGTCGCCAGTGGGGCTTACACTCATGAGTCAGAAAAAAGTTCTTAAATAGCTACCATGTCCAGGGCATAGAAAGAGGCAACAGACCCAGGAGCTCAGTCTTTCCATGAAGGAGGCCTATTAGCTAATTATCATAAGTGTGGCCTGAAGGGCAGGCTTCTAATGAAATGAGCATCTTGGGGCTGACTGGAATCCAAAAATTCCAGAGACCTCGGAGGGCAGGTTCTGTATTCATGCTCACTTGCTGACATGCTTCGGGGCACCACTGTCTCCTGGAGGGCGGCTTTACACGTTCCTATCTGCGACACTGATTTTCATGGCTGCCACCCAGGGGACACCTCTTGATCACCTAAGTCTGGTGGCCATGCTTCTCAGACCAATGCTTTTAACAGAAGCAGGTGTCCCTTCTTCACTTTAAAAGTCTGGGTGTGGTGGGCTTCCAGTCCTAGGTCCCACAGGACATTGGCAATCAGAAAGATGGCTCTTGGCAGACTACTGCTCCCAAGGTACCACACAGACACCAGGCTGAGGCACAACCCCTAATTTTCCTATGAAGAAACCTCCTTTACTTGTCCTGGAGCTTTGGTCTGAGGAGCACACTTCTGGTTTGGCACACATTTAGTGGTCCCTGGAGCTGCTCTCCAGGAATGTAGGCTGTGAATGCCACTTTGGTGCTCTCCTCCTGCCTTGTTTCAGTTTGTGAGAATCTCCCAGAAAAGGGCTTTTATACTCATCTGGAGCCCTGGGTTTTTGTGACTGCTGCACAGTGGATACCACCAGATCACCCGGCCCTGGTGACAAATGGGGTTTATGTTTGTGGTCCTGTAGGACTGTATATAGTTGCACAGTTTTAAAAGCTGATGCTTGAGGATCCAGCTTTCAGTCAGCTGGAATCTAGGTGCTAAGACCTTTCCCTTTGGGACACTGACAGGTCTTGGCACATCCTGAATGAGTGGGAGCTATTAAAAATATAATAGGCTGCTTGAACAAGTACAAAGGTTTGAGAGACAAGCAAGAGCCAAGGCAGGGTTGAACAACAGGGTTCATCTCCTACACGAGGACACTCCTTCAAGACTGGGAGAGGTGGCTGTTTCATCTGCTGTAGAAACCAACACAGAGGGTAAGACAAAATGAAGAAACAGAGAAATATGTCCCAAATGAAAAATCAAGATAAAAACCTCAGGGGAAAAAAAAAAAAGGTTAATGAAATGGAGATAAGTAATTTACCTGATAAAGAATTCAAAGGAATGGTCATAAAGATGCTCACTGAATTTGGGAGAAGAATGGAACACAGTGAGAACTTCAACAAAGAGATTTAAAAAATAAAAAAAAAAGCAAGTACCAAACAGAAGTCACAAAACAGAAGAATACAATAACCGAAATGAAAAATACAATAGAGGGGTTCAACAACAAACAAAGTGAAGAAGAAGAAAGGATCGATTAACTAGAAGGCAATCAGAGCAGTGAAGTGAAAAAAGAATTTTAAAAATAAAGTTTGCTTAAGAGACTTATAGTACAACACCAAGCAGACTAACATGTACATTATCAGAGTTCAAGAAGGAACACAGAGAGAGAAAGAGACAGAAATCCTATTTGAAGAAGTAGGAGCAGAAAACTTTCCTACCCTGGATAAGGAAACAGAAATCCAGGTCCAGGAAGACCAGAAAATTCCAAATAAGAGGAACACAAAGAAATCCACACAAAGATACATTATAATTAAAATGTCAAAAGTTAAAGACAAGAAGAGAATATCAAAAGCAGCGAAAAGAAAAAAAAAAAAAACACTTCTTACATACAAGGGAACCCCCATAAGACTATCAGCAGATCTTTCAGCAACAACTCTGTAGGTCTGAAGGGAGTGGTATGACACATTCAGAGTGCTGAAGGAAAAAACTTCAACCAAAAATACTCTACTCAGCAAAGTTATCATTCAGAAATGAAGGAGAGATAAAGAATTTTCCAGACAAGCAAAAGTTAAAGGAGTTCATCACCAGTAAACTGGCCTTATAAGAACTGTTAAAGAGACTTTTTTAAGCTAAAAAGAAAGGGCACTAATTTTTAACAATAACACATATGAAAGAATGAAATTCACTTGTTAAGATAAATATATAGTAAAAGCACAGTTGCTTTGTCACTTACAAAGCTACACTGAAAGTTACCAAATAAAAGTACTAAAAGCTAAGATTACAATAATTAAGGTATACACAAGATAAAAAGATGTAAAATGTGATATAAAAAACATAATATGTGGTGGGGGAATAATCATGTTGAGCTTTCCAGTGGGATAAAACTTAAGTTGTTAGCAGCTTAAAATAGACTGTTAGAGATGTAAGTTATTATATTAAGTCTCATGGTAACCACAAAACAAAAACCTAAAGTAAACACACAAAAGATAAAGAAAAAGGAATATAAGCTTACCACTAAAGTAAGTCGTCAAACCACAAAGGAAGAAAGAAGAGAAGAAAAGACTAGAGAGGAAATATAAAAACAGCCAGAAAGTAATTAACCAAAGGGTGAGTTAGGCCATTTACATTTAAAGTCATTATTGATATATATATAGGTGCATGCCTATCAATAATGACTTTAAATGTAGGGAGACCTAGGTGGCTCAGTCGGTTTAGTGGCTGCCTTCAGACCAAGTCATGATCCCAGGGTCCTGGGATCGAGTCCCACATCGGGCTCCTTGCTCAGCAGGGAGCCTGCTTCTCCCTTTCTCTCCCTCTGCTTGTGCTCTCTCTGTCAAATAAATAAAATCTTAAAAAAAAAAAAATGACTTTAAATGTAAATGGATAAATTCGACAATCAAAAGATATAAAGTGGCTGAATAGATGTAAAAACAGGACCCATCTCTATGCTGCCTAGAAGACACTCACTTTAGATATAAAGACACACACAAACTAAAAGTGAAGGGATGTAAAATGATATTGCATGCAAATGGAAACCAAAAGAAAGCTGGAGTAGCTATACTTATATCAGAAAAAAATAGACTTTAAAACAAAGATTATAATAAGAGACAAAGAAAGACATTACATAATGATAAAGAGTCAATCCAACAAGAAAATATAACATTTGTAAATATTTATGTACCCAACATTGGAACACCTAAATATGTAAAACAAATATTAACAGACCCAACAAGAGAAATAGAGAGCAATACAATAATAGCAGGGAACTTCAATATCCCACTTATGTCAGTGGATAGATCATTCAACAGAAAACTGGTAAGGAAACAGTGGCCTGAAATGACACATTAGACAAGATGGGCTTAACAGATATTTATAGAACATTGCACCCAAAAACAACAGAATACACATTTTTCTCAAGTATACATGGAACACTTTCCAAGACAGATCATATGTTAGGCCACAAAACAAATCTTAATAAATTTTAGAGGACTGAAATCATATCAAGCATTTTTTTCTGACCACAATGGTACGAAACTAGAAATTAATTACATGAAGAAAACTGGAAAACACACAAATACATGGTGATTAAACAACAGGATACTGAATAACCAATGGGTCATTGAAGAAATCAAAGGAGATATCAAAAAATAACTTCAGATAAATGAAAATAGAAATGTAACATACTGGAATGCCTGGGTGGCTCAGTCGATTAAGTGTCTGCCTTCAGCTCAGGTCATGATCCTAGGGTCCTGGGATCAAGTCCCGCATTGGGCTCCTTGCTCAGCGGGGAGTCTGCTTCTCCCTCTCCCTCTGCCTGCTGCTCCCCCTGCTAGTGCTCTCTTTCTCTCTCCCTGATAAATAAATAAAAGCTTAAAAAAAAAAGAGAGAGAAAGAAATGTAACGTAGTGAAATTTATGGGATGCAGCAAAAGCAGTTCTAAGAGGAGAGTTCATAGTAATAAATGCCCACTCAAGAAACAAAAATAAAGGTCTTAAATAAGCAATCTAACTTTATGCCTCAAGAAACTAGATAAAAAAGAACAAATGAAGTTCAACGTTAGTGGAAGGAAGGAAATAAAAATTAGAGCAGAAATAAATTGAGATTTAAAAGACAACAGAAAAGATCAATGAAACTAAGAGCTAGTTCTTTGAAAAGATAAACCTTTGACAAACCATTAGCTAGACTCACCAAGAAAAAGAGAGAGGGGGCTCAAATAAACTCAGAAATGAAAGATGTTACAACTGATACCACAGAAATACAAAGTATCATAAAAGACTAGTAGGAACAATTATATGCCAACAAATTAAATAACCTAGAAGAAATAGAAAAATTTCTGCAAACATACAGCCTACCAAGACTGAATAATGATGAAATAGAAAATCTGAACAAATTGATTATTAGCAAGGGGCTTGAATCAGTAATTAAAAACTTCCCAACAAACAAAAGTTCAGGACTAAACTACTTCACAGGTGAATTCTACCAAACTTTCAAAGAATTAAGACCAATCCTTCTCAAATTCTTCTAAAAAGCACAATAGGATGGAACTCTTCCAAACTCATTTTACAAGGCCAGCATTATCCTAATATCAAAACCAGACAAGGATGCCACAAGAAAATTACAGTCCAATATCCCTGATGAACATAGATGGGAAAATCCTCAACAAAATATTAGCAAATGAAATTTTAAAAATACATTAAAAGAATCATACACCATGATGAAGTGGGATTTATTCCAGGGTTGCAAGGATTGTTCAACATCCACAAATCAGTCAATGTCATACATCACCACCAAACATACAATCATCTGAATATGCGCAGAAAAAAAGCATTTGGCAAAATTCAACAACCATTTATGATAAAAAACTCTAAACAAAGTGGGTATAAGAGGGAATGTACCTCAGCATAATAAAGCTAACATCATACTCAATGGTGAAAAGCTGAAAGCTTGTCCTTAGAGATCAGGAACAATACAAGACATCCCATTGCTCACAGATGGAAAGATACTCCATGCTCAAGATTGAAAGAATTAATATTGTTAAAATGTCCGGTTAAATGTCTGCCTTCGGCTCAGGTCATGATGTCAGGATCCTGGGATGGAGCCCCACATTGGGCTGGCTCCCTGTTTGCCAGGGAGTCTGCTTTCCCCTCTCCCTCTTCCCCTCTCCCCCTGCTTGTGCTCTCTCTCACTCTGTCTCTCTCTCTCATGAATAAATAAAATCTTTTTAAAAATAAAATCAAATAAAAATGTCAAAACTCTGCAAAGCAATCTACAGATTCAATGCAATCCCTATCAAAATTCTTTTTTTTTTTTTTTAGAGAGGAAGGGGGGGAAGGGGGAGGGGCAGAGAGAGAGGGAGAGAGAGAATCTTTTTTTTTTTAAAGATTTTATTTATTTATTTGAGAGAGAGAGAGAGAGCATGAGAGTGAGCATGAGAGAGAAAGAGCACACAAGCAGGGGGAGCGACAGGCAAAGGCAGAGGGAGAAGCAGACTCCCTGCCAAGCAGGGAGCCCAATATGGGACTTGATCCCAGGACCCTGGGATCATGACCTGAGCTGAAGGCAGATGCTTCACCGACTGAGACACGCAGGCGCTCCGAGAGAGAGAATCTTAAGCAGACTCCATGCCCAGTGTGGAGCCTGACACAGGACTCATCTCACAACACTGAGATCATGACCTGAGCCAAAAACAAGAGCCAGATGTTTAACTAAGTGAGCTAGCCAGGTCCCTATGAAAATTCTAATGGCATTTTTCTCAGAAATAGAACTAACAATCCTAAAATTTGTATGAAACCATATAAGACCCTGAATAGCCAAATCTTGAGAAAGAACAAAGCTGGGGGCATCATGCATCTTGATCTCAAATTATATTACAAAGCTATGATAATTAAAACACTACGGTAATGGCATAGACACATAGAGAGCCCCAAAATAAACCCACGCATATATGGTCAATTAACTTAACAAAGAAGTCACAAATATACAATGGGGAAAGGGAGTCTCTTCAATAAATGGTATTGGGAAAACTGAACAGCCAAAAGCAAAAGGATGAAATTGAACCAATATCTTACACCACACATGAAAATTAATTCAAAATGGATTAAAGACTAGGGGCACCTGGCTGTCTCAGTCAGTAGGACATTCAACTCTTGATCTTGGAGTCATTGATTCAAGCCCCACATTTGGGAGTACAGTTTACTTTAAAAAAAAAGATTAAAAGCATCGATTAAAGACTTGAATATTGGAACGCCTGGGTGGCTCAATTGGCTAAGGGGCTGCCTTTGGCTCAGATCATGATTCCACAGTCCTGGGATCAAGTCCTGCATCAGGCTCCTTGCTCAGTGGGGAGCCTGCTTCTCCATCTGCCTGCTCTGCCTGCCACTCTCCTTGCTTGTGCTCTCTTCTCTGACAAATAAATAAATAAAATCTTTAAAAATTAAAAAAAAAAAAAAAAAGACTGGAACATAGACCTGAAATAATAATCCTAGAAAAAACATAGGTGGTAAGCTCCTTAACATAGGTCTTGGCAATAATTTTTTGACTCTGACACCAAAAGCACCAAAAAACAAAAATAAATAGGACTACATCAAATTAAAAAGTTTCTGCACAGGAAAGAAAACCATCTACAAAATGAAAAGGTAACCTATTGATCGGAAGAAAATATTTAAAAATTATATCTGATAAGGGGCTATTAGCCAAAATATATAAATAACTCAAACAACTTAATGACAAAAAACAGTCCAATTAAAAATTGGGCAGTTCTGCTCTTACACTATTGATGAGAATGCAAACTGGTGCAGCCACTCTGGAAAACAGTATGGAGACTCCTTAAAAAGTTGAAAATAGAGTTACCCCAGACCCAGCAATTGCACTACTAGGTATTTACCCAAAGGATACAAAAATACTGATTCAAAGGGGCACATGCACCCCGATGTTTATAGCAGCATTATTAATGATAGCTAAATTACAGAAAGAGCCCAAATGTCCATCAACTGATGAACAGATAAAGAAGATGTGGTATAATATTACTCAGCCATTAAAAAGAATGAAATCTTGCCATTTGCAATGATATGGATGGAGCTAGAGTATATTATGCTAAGCATAACCATATTATTTCATTCATATGTGGAATTTAAGAAATAAAACAGATGAACATAGAGGAAGGGGAAAAAAGAGAGGTAGGCAAACCATAAGAGACTCTTTTTTTTTTTTTAAGATTTTATTTATTTATTTGAGAGAGAGAATGAGATAGAGAGAGCATGAGAGGGGGGAGGGTCAGAGGGAGAAGCAGACTCCCCGCTGAGCAGGGAGCCCGATGCGGGACTCGATCCCGGGACTCCAGGATCATAACCTGAGCCGAAGGCAGTTGCTTAACCAACTGAGCCACCCAGGCGCCCAAGAGACTCTTAACTATAGAGAACAAACTGAGGGTTGATGGAGGGGAAGTGGGTGGGGGATGGGCTAAACGGGCATTGGGTATTAAGGAGGGCACTTGCAATAAGCCCTGGGAGTGATATGTAAGTGATGAATCACTAAATTCTACTCCTGAAACCAATACTTCATTATATGTTAACTAACTAAAATTTAAATAAAAACTTGAAACAAGGGAGGGATGGGGTAGCTGGGTGATGGACATTGGGGAGGGTATGTGCTATGATGAGCACTGTGAATTGTGTGAGACTGATGAATCACAGACCTGTACCCCTGAAACAAATAATACATTACATGTTAATTTTAAAAAAACCCTTAAAACTAACTAACTAAATAAATAAATAAGGCAGATCTGAATAGACATTTTTCCAAAGAAGACATATCTTGGCCAACAGGTGCATGAAAAGAGGCTCTGCAACATTAATTATCAAGAAATAACAAGTGTTGGCAAAGGTGTGAAGAAAGGGAAACACCTGTGCACTGTTGGTGGCAATGTAAATTGGTACAACCACAAAGGAAAACAGTGTGGAGGTTCCTCTAAATATTAAAAATAGAACTACATATGATCCAGTTATTCCACTTATGTGTATTTATCCAAACAAAACAAAAACACTAACTTGAAAAGATATATGACCTCGATACTCATTTCAGGATTACTTATCAATAGCCAAGATGTAGAAATAATCTAAATCTCCATCTATGGTTGAATGAATAAAGAAGCTGAGGTATATATATACAACAGAGTATTATTCGACCACAAAAAAGAGTGAAATCTTGCCATTTGCAACAACATGGATAGACTTAGTAAGAATTATGCTGAGTGAAATAAGTCAAAGTCAGAAAGATAATTACATTTTGAATCTATAAATTAAATAAATAATAAATTAATAAACCAAGCTCACAGATACAGATTGGTGATTGCCAGATGTGGTGAGTGAGGGGTGGGAGAAACAGGGAAAAAATAAACTAATAGGGGTGCATGGCTGGTTCAGTTGTTAAGCATCTGCCTTTGGCTCAGGTCATGATCCCAGGTCCTGGGATCGAGCCCCGCTTTGGGCTCCCTGCTCCACGGGAGGCCTGCTTCTCTCTCTCCCACTCCCCCTGCTTGTGTTCCCTCTCACTCTCTCTGTCAAATGAATAAATAAAATCTTAAAAAAAAATAAACTAATAGTTATGTACAGATAGAGAGCCATGTATTACACTAATACCTTTGCCTGCAAGACTACAGGTGCTTGGGCGCCTGGGTGGCTCAGTTGGTTAAGCGACTGCCTTCAGCTCAGGTCATGATCCTGGAGTCCCAGGATCGAGTCCCATATCGGGCTCCTTGCTCAGCAGGGGGTCTGCTTCTCCCTCTGACCCTCCCCCCTCTCATGTGCTCTCTCTCTCTTATTCTCTCTCTCAAATAAATAAATAAAATCTTAAAAAAAAATAAAGACTACAGGTGCTTGTTTAACAATAGAACACAGTGATCAAATGATGCCTGTAAAGCTTAGGGTTAGAATGACATCAGACATTATTGGATACACCTACATTTTTGCACCTGTAGTTTTACAAGTTCAAGTTAGAAAACCTATCATGTTAATAAAAACATTGTTTTCAAATTTTAATAAGCATTACAGAAGTATGTAATAATGCCCTTTGTAATTCTAATAATTACCACCTTTCTTCTAAAGGGCAAGCCAACATATTTTAAAGAGGTGATTAAAAATATGGAGCCATTTTTATGGAAAGCAATACTATTTAAAAAATGCCAAGTGTGCATAAGACTCATTAAACCTTAGAAATACTCAAATAAAATATTCAACATCATTCTAACTTAGACTAAAAACCAAAACAAAACAAAAATCTGAATTAGCTTAATATGAGGAGAAAAGAATAATGTTTATATCTATTCAATTTATTCTAGTAGATCAGAGAGGAGTATCTATTTTTTTTTATATATTATCTTTTTATTTTTTTCAAGTTTTTATTTGAATTCTATTTAGTCAACATACAGGTGTAATGAATTCCAGTTAGTCAACATACAGTGTAATATTAGTTTTAGGTGTACCAGATAGTGTTTCAACACTTCCATACAATACCCGGTGCTCTTCACAAGTGCACTCCTTAATCCCCATCACCTATTTCCCCCATCGCCCACCCACGTCCCCTCTGGTAACCATCCATTTGTTCTCTGTAGTTATCTTAACTACTCTACTGTTTCTTGGTTTGCTGCTCTCTCTCTCTTTTTCCCCCTTGCTCATTTGTTTCTTAAATTCCACATATGAGTGAAATCATATGGTATTTGTTATTCTCTGTCTTATTTTGCTTAGCATAATACTCTAGCACCATCCATGTTGTTGCATATGGCAAGATTTCATTCTTTTTTATGTTTGAGTAATATCCCATTGCATATATATATCTATGCATATAGACATATATGTCTTTGCATATATGGTCCAGTTTCATTCTTCTGCATGTCACTGTCTAGTGTTCCCAACACCATTTGTTGAAGAGACTGTCTTTTTTCCCATTGGATATCTTTTCCTGCTTTGTCAAAGATTATTTGACTATATAGTTGTGGGTTCCTTTCTGGGTTTTGTATTCTGTTCTATTGATCTATGTGTATATTTTTGTGCCAATACCATACTATTTTGATCACTACAACTTTGTAATTCAACATGAAGTCAGGAATTTTGATGCCTCCAGGTTTGCTTTTTTCTTTTTCAAGGTTGCTTTGACTATTTGGGGTCTCCTGTCATTTCATAAAGTCTAGGATTGTTTGTTCTAGCTCTGTGAAAAATGCTGTTGATATTGTGATAGGGATTGCATTAAATGTGTAGATTGCTTTGGGTAGTATAGACATTTTAAGACTATTTCTTCTTCCAATCCATATGCATGGAATGTCTTTCCATTTCTTTGTGTCATCTTCAATTTCTTTCATCAAATTTTAGAGTTTTCAGAGTACAGGTCTTTCACCTCTTTGGTTAGGTTTATTCCTAGGCATCTTACTGGTTTTGGTGCAATTGTAAATGGGATTGATTCCTTAATTTCTCTTTCCACTGCTTCATTATAGATTTCTAGAAATTCAACAGATTTCTGTGCATTGATTTGTATCCTGTAAATTTACTGAATTCATTTATCAGTTCTAGCAATATTTTTGGTGGAGTCTTCCAGGTTTTCTATATAGAGTATCATGTCATCTGTAAATAGTGAAAGTTTTACCTCTTCCTTGCTGATTTGGATGCCTTTTATTTTGTTGTTGTTGTTGTCTGATTGCTGTGGCTAAGACTACCAGTACTATGTTAAATAACTGGTGAGAGCGGACATCCCTGTCTTGTTCCTGACGGTAGAGGAAAAGCTCTCAGTTTTTTTCTGTTGAGGATGCTATTAGCTATGGGGTTTTCATATATGACCTTTATTATGTTGAGGTTTACTCTCAACCTACTTGGTTGAGGGTTTTTATTATGAATGGTTGTTGTACTTTGTCAAATGCTTTTTTTTTTTTTTTTGCATCTATTGAAATGATTATATGGTTCTTATCCTTTCTTTTATTAATGTGGTGTATAACATAGCTTGATTTGTGAATACTGAGCCACCCTTGCAACGCAGGAATAAATCCCACTTGATCATGGTGAATGATTTTTTAAATGTATTGTTGGATTTGGTTTGCTATTATTTCTTGAGAATTTTTGCATCTGTGTTCATCAGGGATATTAGCCTGTAGTTCTCTTTTTTAATGGAGTCTTTATCTGGTTTTGCTGTCAGGATAATGTTGGCCACATAGAATGAATTCAGAAGTTTACCTTTCTTTTCTATTTTTTGGAATAGTTTGAGAAGAGTAGGTATTAATTCTTTAAAAGTTTGGTAGAATTTGCCTGTGAAGGAATCTGGCCATGAACTTTTGTTTGTTGGGAGTCTTTTGATTACTGATTCAATTTCTTTGCTGGTTATTGGTCTGTTAAAATTTTCTATTTCTCCCTGTTTCAGTTTTGTTAATTTATATGTTTCTAGGAATTTGTCCATTTCTTCCAAGTTGTCCAATAAATAGGCATATAGTTTTTCATAATATTCTCTTATAATTGTTTGTATTTCTGTGGAGTACTTTTGTTTCATAACTTTCATTTTAGCTTTGTAAGAGACTAAGCAACTCTACCTTTACTGTATATCTTAACAAGTGAATTTTATTCTTTCATATGTGTTATTGTTAAAAATTAGTGCCCTTTCTTTTTAGCTTAACAAAAGTCTCTTTAACAGTTCTTATAAGGTCAGTTTACTGGTGATGAACTCCTTTAACTTTTGCTTGTCTGGAAAATTCTTTATCTCTCCTTCACTTCTGAATGATAACTTTGCTGGGTAGAATATTTTTGGTTGAAGTTTTTTTTCCTTCAGTACATTGAATATGTCATACCACTCCCTTTGGGCCTACAAAGTTGTGGCTGAAAGATCTGCTGATAGTCTTATGGGAGTTCCCTTGTATGTAAGAAGTTTTGTTTTGTTTTTTTTTTCTTTTTGCTGCTTTTGATATTCTCTTCTTGTCTTTAATTTTTGACATTTTAAATATAATGTGTCTTTGTGTGGATTTCTTTGTGTTCTTCTTATTTACAATTTTATTTACTTGGGTCCTTTCTCTTTCCTTTTTGGAAGTCTGGCTAGAGGTTTACCAATTTTATTAATTTTTTCAAAGAACCAGCTCCTGGCTTCATTGGTCTTTCTAGTGGTTTTTTTAGTTTCTATATTATTTATTTCTGCTCAAATCTTAATTATTTCCTTCCTTCTGCTGGCTGTTGGCTTCATTTGTTGTTCTTTTTCTAGCTCCTGTAGGTGTAAGGTTAGGTTGTTTGAGATGTTTCTTATTTCTTGAGGTAGGCCCATATTGCTATATATTTCCCTTTTAAAAGTGCTTCAGCTGCATCCCAAAGTTTTGGACCTCTGTTTTCATTTTCATTTGTTTCCATGTACTTTTAAAAATTTCTTGATTTCTTGTTTTCCTGGTAGACCCATTCATTGTTTAGTAGCATGTTGTGTGACCTCCAGGTATGTTTGGCCTTTCCAGATTTTTTCTTGTGGTTAATTTCTAGTTCTAGTTTTATAGCATTGTGGTCAGAAAAGGTGCATTGTGGTCAGAAAAATATTTCAATCTTTTTGTATTTGTTGAGGCCTGTTTTGTGACCTAATATGTAATCTATTCTGCAGAATGTTCCAAGTGCACTTGAAAAGAATGTGTATTCTGTTTTAGGATGGAATGCTCTGAGTATATCTGTTAAGTTATATATGAACCATCTGGTTCAGTGTATCATTCAAAGCCATTGTTTACTTGTTTATTTTCTGTTTATATAATCTGTCAATTGAGGTAAGTGGGATGTTAAAGTCCTATATTATTATTGTATTATCATCAATTAGTTCTTTTATGTTTGTTATTAATTGTTTTATATATTTGGGTGCTCCCATGTTGGGGGTATAAATATTTATAATTTGTATATCTTTTTGTTCGATTGTCCCCTTTATGACTACATAGTGCCCTTCTTTGTTGTTTTAAAGTCTACTCTGACTTTCTTTTGACGTCCATTTGCAATTTCTTCATCCCATCACTTTCAATCTGCAGGTGTCTTTAGGCAGCATATAAATGAGTCTTCTTTTTCTTATTGGTTCTGGCATCCTATGTCTTTTGATTGAAGTGTTCAGTCCATTTACATTCAGAGTAATTATCGACAGATATGTATTTATTGCCATTTTATTACTTGTTTTGTTGTTGTTTCTGGAGATTTTCTCTGATCCTTCTTTGTCTTTGGCTTTGTCCATTTTCGTCTCTTCTTTCCATCCAAAGAGCCCCCTTTAATATTTCTTGCAGGACTGGTTTAATGGTTGTGAACAGTTTTAGTTTTTGCTTGTCTTGAAAACTCTTTATCTCTCATTCTATTCTGAATGATAACCTTTCTGGATAAGAGTATTCTTGGTTGCTGATTTTTCCCATTCAGGACTTTGAATATTTCATGCCACTTACTCTGGCTTGCAAAGTTTCTGTTGAGAAATTTCCAGCTAGCCTTATCGGTTTTCCCTTGTAAGTTAAGGACTTCTTTTGTCTTGATACTTTTTTTAAAAAGATTTTATTTATTTGAGAGCGAGAGAGAGAAAGAGAGAGAGGGAGGGGGAGAAAGAGAGAGAGAGAAAGGGAGAACACAAAGGGAGAGGGAGAAGCAGATTCCTTGCTGAGCAGAGAGCCTGATGTGGGGTTTGATCCCAGGCCCCTGGGATCATGACCATGATCTGAAGGCAGACTCTTTACTGACTGAGCCACCCAGGTGCTCTGTCTTGCTGCTTTTAAGATTTTTGTCACTATATATTTTTTTAATTACAATATGTCTTGGTGTTGGCCTGTTTTTGTTGATTTTGATGGGAGTTGTCTGTGCCTCATGGATCAGCATGTCTGTTCCCTTCCCCACATTAGGGAAGTCTTCAGCTATTATTTCTTCAAATAAATTTTCTGCCCCCTTTTCTCTCTCTTCTTCTGGGACTTCTATAACATGAATGTTAATTACATTTGATGGAGTCACTGAGCTCCCTAAGTCCATTCTTGTGTTGCATAATTCTTCTTTCTCTCTTTTGTTCAGCTTCATTACTTTCCATTACTTTGTACTCTAGGCCACTAATTTGTTCTCTGCTTCTTCCAGCCTTCTGTTCTTTGCATCAAGCCTGTTTCTAATCTCATTTATTGCACTCTTCATCTCTGATTGATTCTTTTTTAACCCTTTTATCTCTGTGGTAAGGGTCTCATTGATGTCTTCTATTCTTTTCTCAAGCCCAGTGAGTATTCTTATGATTGTTGTTTTAAATTCTCCATCAGGCATGTTACTTATATCTGTTTCAGTTAAATCTCTAGCCATAGACTTATTATTCATTTGGGATAAATTCCTCCATCTTGGCATTTTTTCTAAGTTTCTGCCTTCTTCTGTGTGTTAGAAAAGCCAGTTATGGCTTTTGCTCCTGAAATTAATGGCCTTGTGAGGACGTCCTGTAGTGCCCAGGGCCTGGAGCTTCAGGGAGTGTATGTGGTGTGTGCTGTGTGCACTCTGCTATTGTGTTTTGGTTGTTCTATTCTTCAGGCCAGTCATCTGCAGAGGTTCTCCTTGCCTGCTGTGGGAAGTTTGTTCTTTAGTCTTCAGGTCAATTTCTGGGATTGTGTCAGTCTTCAGGTCGATTTCTGGGGTGTTTTGAATGACTTGATAGTTATGTAGTTGTGTTCATGGGACAAAGAGAGCCTAGGGTCCTCCTAGTCTGTCACCATCTTCCTCTATGTTATCCTTTTAATGTATTAGGTATGTCAATATTTTCTTGAGAATTTTTTTATGTTCATAAAAGTATTGATCTGGAGATTTTTCTTGCAATATATTTGTCTGTGGTATCAGGGTAATGCTAACCTCATAAAATGAATTGAAAAGTGTTCTCTTTTATTTTTCTGAAAGAGATTATATTATTTTTCCTTAAATATCTGGTGGAGTTCTCTGGTAAAAACATGTAAGTCTGGAGGTTTACTTTTGGAAGGTTTTTAACTAGGAGTTCAATTTCTTTAATAGATAAAGAACTATTCTGATGATCTGTTTCTTTTTGAATGATCTTGGTAGTTTATGCTTTTGAAAAATTTGCTTCATCTAAGCTGTCAAATTTATAGGAATAAAGTTGTTCATAATATCTGGGACTCCAGTGACACAAATATATACACATTCATAGGTTGCAGAGACTGTTCATTTTTAATTTTTTCTTCTTTTTTAGACTGGAGAATCTCTACTGATCTTTCCTCACATTTACTGATTCTTTCCTCTGTCATCTCTATTCTGCTACTTAGCACATTTACTAAATCTTTTATTTCAGGTACTGTATTATTCTCTTCTAAAATTTTCATTTGTTTCTTTTCCTATTGTTTATATTTCTCTTTTGAGAAATTTTATGGTTTCATTCAGTTCATTTTCTTTATGGAGCACAGTTTTGATAGCTGCTTTAAAATTTGGGATTAATTTTGGGACACCTGGGTGGCTTAGTCAGTTAAGTATCTGCCTTTGGCTCAGGTCATGATCCCAGGGTCCTGGGATCAAGTCCCACATTGGGCTCCTTGCTCAGCAGGGAGCCTGCTTCTCCCTCTACCTGCTGCTCCCCCTGCTTGTGCTTTCTCTCTCTGACAAATAAATAAATAAAATCTTTAAAAATAAAATAAAATAAAATTTGGAGTAATTCTAACATTTGGGTCACCTTAGAATTGACATCTGTTAACTGTCTTTGAAAACTGGTCACATTTTCCTGATGGCTTGCATGTTGACTATTCTTTCCCTTTAAAACTGGCCACGTTTTTTTTTTTGTTGTTGTTATTCTTTCAATGTCAAGTATTTTGGATTATGTCCTGAATATTACTTTGTGAGACTATGGGTCTTTTAAATCTTCTAGAGGATATTGATTTTTTTTTTCCTACTCAACCCAGTTAGTTTTGTACCATAAGTACTCTCTCTTCTTCCATGGGCATAGTTCTAAGGCCTTAAGTTTTCAAACCCTTGGCTATATTGCTTTAGGCCTGTCTGATGCATGCATCACTCAGACATTAGTGAGGGATTTGAGCATGGGTTTATATTGTATTTTAGTTCTCAAAGTCTTTGCTATATGGCTCTCAATCTGTCCCATGCATGTGTCCCTCAAAAATGAGCCCGGGATTGGGGAGCAGCTAGCTAGCTCAGTTGGAGCCTACTTAAAAAAAGGGGGAGGGGGGACTGAGCCTAGGACTAGTATGTTTATATATAGAATTATGGGATCACTTACCCAGATCTCTCATCCCCAGAATTCCTCAACTCTTGCTCAAAGTAGCTCCTTTTCCTGGTCTTCTGGCCAAAAAGATAGGTTTCTCTCAGAGTTTGAGCTGCTCATGCTGGCCACTGCTGTTCTACTAGGTGGTCACTCTTGGTTCAAAGCTGGGAGAGTAAAAAATAAAACCATAAAACTTTACTCCATATGAGTTGCTTTGCTAATTTGACTTCCATTCTCTATCCAGTAATGCCTTCATTTAGTTTTCAGTGACCACGAGTATATTTTAGTTGGGCTTTTAGTTGTAATTAGTGGGAGAGAGAGTTTGATCAGCTCTGAAAGTCCTAATATTTTTATTTTTGAGCATTTTTCTATATCATTAAAACTCTTAATAATACCAACTTGTGATCTCATTATAGTCTAGCATGTGTATTTTAATAATCCATCAATTCTCATAAGCTACTTTTTTATTTCTAATATCTTATTATTAGAGTGATGTGTAAATTTGCATCTAGTTTTCTGATTTCTTTAAGAAATATTTTTAGACACAGAATGAAGACTAGTTCAAAGATTATGATAAGGCTCTTAAAGTATATTACCAAGCTGCTTTTCAGAAAGGCTTTACTAAAAATAAAGTGTTGGGGCACCTGGGTGGCTCAGATGGTTAAGTGTCTGCCTTCGGCTCAGGTCATGATCCCAGGGTCCTGGAATCGAGTCCCGCATCAGGCTCCCTGCTAGGCGGGGAGCCTGCTTCTCTCCCTCTGCCTCTGCCTCTCTCTCTCTCTCTCTGACTTTCATGAATAAATAAATAAAAAAATTAAAAATAAATAAATAAAAATAAAGTGTTATGTGCAACTTTTGCCAATTTATATAGAAAAAAAGATTCTTAAAATTTGGGATCACAATTAAGCAGAAATGTTTATTTTTATCCTCATGTATACTTTTTCTTTTGTAAACTATTTTTCTGTCTATTACCCAGTTATTAGAATTATAGTTTTATAATAAAATTGTATGAGTTATAAATATATAAAGAAGAAATTATATGTGTATCTGCCCATTAGTGCAAAAGAAAAGCAGTAGAACAAACCAGAAACTAATGAAATTGTTTATTTACGGGGGGGGGGGGGGGGAGTAAGGGGAACAAAGTAGGAAAAACAGGGGAACGAAAATGGGGGAGAAGAGTTAGTGTGAGTGACATCTCTGAATATAAATTTTTGTATAGTTCTGATTCATAGAACCATGTGAATGTTTTACAAACTTAAAAAAAAAAATAGATGGGGAATAAAAACTGATATAGAAACAGAAACAAATGAATCCAACTGTATTACTGTAACATAACCACTCCAAAGGGAAGGATGGAAAGGAAAGAACCAACCTAAGTTACTTTAGAAAACAATGTTAATTGAATATCCAAAGGCTAAACACAAAAGTACATACAGATATTCTACTCCAATTAGCAGGTCTGTTTAGAATAGTACTATAGGTTAGCAGTTTCTAAACAGTGTTAGGTGTATTTGAAAATTGAGGAAATAAATAAATACATAAATAAATAAACAGAATTTATAATCAACACTGTGGTGTTGGATTGAAATTGGAAGTATCAGTATGAACTCTTTTTTTTTAAAGTATATATACAGATATAGACACAAGTATATTGATAGATGAAGAAACACATATAGTTGTATACACATATATTTTGTAGTTCTGTCAGCTGAGAGGATCTAGAAGCAGTGATACTCAGTACAATGAGTAGATCTTGCACCCAGACCTTCATTTCTAAGTACCATTCTCCAGTAAAAGAACCAGGGCTATTTGGAGAAATGATTCCAAGACTAGAGTGGAGATATTACAAGAGAAATGTTTGTGCCAAAACATCTGTGTGAAAAGGTATGGAAGTGCTAAAAATGATAGAGTCTATATAACTTTTCTATTGCTGCATAACAAATTACCACAAACTTAGCAACTTAACACACACACACACACACACACACACAATCAATTAGTTTAGTCCAGGAGGTCAGAAGTCCCACTTGACAGGCAAGGTTCTCTGTTTAAGAGTGCCACAAAGCTGAAATCAAGGTGCCAGCCAGGCTGTGTTCCTCTCTGAAGGCTCCAGGGAAGAACCCACTTCCATGTTCATTGAAGTTGTTGGCTAAATTCAGATCCTTGAGGTTGTAGGACTGAGGTCCCTGTTTCCTTGCTGGCTGGCTGCCAGGACTCACTCTCAGCCTCTGGAGGCTGTTCTCAGGTTCTTGTCACATGGCTCCCTTTATCTTTGAAGCCAGAATTGCTCTTATATTGAATCCCTCTCACATTTTGCACCGACTTCTTCTGTCTCTGAGCTCTCCACCATATTTAAAGGGCCCATGTGATTAAGTCATACCCACACGGGTCATTTCATCTTATGATCAACTGGTTTGGGACTTTAATTACATCTGCAAAATTTTTCACAGTAGTACCTAAGTCAGTGATTGATCAAATGACTGGATGATACACCGTGGTCTGGCAATCTTGGGGCCATATGAGAATTCTCTCCACCACAGGGTTGTATCAAAAAGACACAAGATACAGCTACCAATAAATAGAAATTGCTAGAACACTATCATTTAGGTCTGTGGACTCCAGGTAAATGTTGAAATTTTTTAAAAGTAATCTTACTGTTTGCCTCAGTTTCAGGTATTGTCAAAGATCACTAGTAGTCCATCTATCTACCTATCAGGAAGATGGCAAAAATGTGCATTTTCATGTACTATAAGGAAAAGATACATATATTTAGTGCCCAATATAGGTTTGGCACAACCATTGTGTCATTTCATCCTCATTCTGCTCCTCTGAGGTGGTTATTAGTGTCCCCGTTCTCTGAAGATGATGCCAAGGCTCAAATTGTTCAGTGAGAAATCACAGCACTGCGCAAGTGGCACAATTTCCATCCACTAACCTTGCAAATGCAAAAGTGCACGGCCAATGTTAACCAGTATTCACACAGTAAATAACACGTTAAAAAAAGAGGAAGAGCACAAGGGCCAACTCAGAGGGCCTCCCAATGGCTAAATCTGTTGTGGTTATTTGTACAACAAAATGATAGCAACACATTATAATTCATAGAATAAAATATATGCCCATTAATCTATACTGTTATAAATCACTGAATAAAAAATGGGGGTGAAAGGAAAGCTCTTGCTTTACAGAATTCCAATTAATAGATGTAGGAGGGATAATGGAAATAGAAAGTTACCATTTGACATATACCAGAGCAATAAATATTTCATGTAAAAATCATCAACATATCCTACTAAAATTCATGGGCAGAATATGATAAGTGGGGTATTTACATAGTCTCAAAGTATCTTCCAGAAGATAATTATTATGTAAGAGAAGATATTAACTTTATAATAGAGAAACCTGGCCAACATCACATTAACCAAGTGATCAAAGTTAGAATCACCAATGACAAGTTGACATCCAGTGCCTTCTGGTGTGATGCACTAAGGATCCATCACTTCTATGGCATTCTTACCAAAAACGTGTTAAGTATGAGAAACATCAGACAAACCAAAATTGAGAGCTACCCTATGAAATAACTGATCAGGACTCTACAAAAAGTACTAAGGTGATGAAAGGCAAATAAATTCCAAGGAATTGATTTAAAGGAGATTGAGGAGATACTACAACTAAATATAAAATGTGACCCTGGATTGAATCCTGGGCCAAAAAAAGATGTTAGTAGGACGACGAGAAAATATTTTATACATTTTTCGACATATCCTTTAAGAGTTGCCTGAAGTCACTCTTTCCATGGGAGTGGAATGAGTCACTTCACTTTTCGTAATAGTATTATAGAATTATATTAACATTAATTTCCTCATTTTCATAATTGTACTGTGCTAATGTAAGATGCTATATTAGGGAACCTGGGTGAAGTGTGTACAACTTAAAAAAAATTCTTTTAAATTTCCATCTTAATTTATCCACCACACAATTTTGCCAAATCATCTTGGTTTCCTAACAATTTTTTCTAAAAGAATGGGATTATTTCAAATCTCTCTCCACACACACACACACACACACGTATGTATACATCTTTACATATTCATATTCTATATATTAAACATATTTATATCAAACTATATATACAACTATATAAAAATGTTCAGCCTTCAACATATTGATAGCAAGTATTTTTTCTGAATCTTTACCTTATAGTTTTTGTATGCTATTTGACACATAATGCTCAAAAACTCAAAAAAATTGTCTGAGGTGTTGTTTTTTTTTTTCAAGTAAGCTTTAACACTGATGGTGGGGCTTGAACTCACAACCCTGAGATCAAGCGTTGCATAGCTCTACCAACTGATCAGCCAGAAACCCGTCTGAGCACACTTGAATCTCCTATTCACTCACCTGCAATGTAGTATCTATGAAATTTCTCATTAAAGTAGATGACCGCCTCCTATAGTTCATTAGGTGGACATGTCTTAGTTTTTACATTCTTGTTTCCAGTGTTTTACTATTTCCAGTGTTTTACTATGTGCTCTCTGTGACACATCTTTTGTATGCACATCTTTGGTAAAATGCCTAGCTTTGTGATATGTTCCTAGAAAATGGTTGCCATTACTTTCCCATTAATAGAACACGTATTAATTTGCTCATGCGATTTTTATTGACTATCTACTATGTAACAGGCACTGTTCTGGGCAGTAGGAAGAGCAGTGAACAAAAACAGACCCCTTCCTACCCTCAAGTCAAACAGGAGAGGGAAGAAAGTTTGCCATTTTCTTTTTTTTTTTCCACAGCAATTTAACTGCTTCCCCCACTTGCTTGCCATCCTTGTTATTTCAATTCCAATTCTTATCCTGAAATTTCTAGTGGCAACTTAAAGTGGAATTAAGTATAACTACAAAAAGCATATTTATTCTATTTTTTTAACCTACAATAAGGTTATTATGAGAATTAAACAAGATGCAGTTAAAGTACTTAGTATATTGCTTGACAATAAACATAGCCTCTCTGAGGTAGATATATTTATTGTTTCTCATTTTACAATTAAGGAACCTGGGGCTTGAAGATGAAAAATAACTTGCTCAATGTTACATAGGTAGAAAGTGGCAGTACAAGCCTTTGAATCATGTCTGACACCAAAGCCTTCTTAACCATAGTACATGTCTTTTGTTCTAGAATATTCTCATTAATGTCAACCCATATTTAAATCCTACAGATATATAAGAAACATTGGGCTTTTTTTCTCTCTCATTGGCATTTATCACCCTTTCTGAATTTTGGATCTACTGTCATTAACAAAAAATATACAAGGACAAGTTACTCGATTACAAAGCCAACATTCTAGATGTAGTACAAAAGTTAATTAACTTAATCATTGATACTCAACTCAAACACAAACTGCTTACTTTATTTTTTAACAATGAAATAGTAATAACACAATAATTTAAGTTGTAACAAAGCCACCGAAAGAGCGAAATAAAAACAAAGCTAATTAAGAGGAGTTGCTTCATCTCAAATTAGTTATCTCCTTTAAATAGGAAAAACTACCATTAGTCTGGTGGTTCTCAAAGTTGTCTGCACATTAGGATTGGGGAAAAGGAGGACTGGTGCTTAAAAAAATAGCTATAACCAAGGCCCATCTCAATTAAATGGGAATCTCTCCAGTGGGGCTCAGGCAAGGATTTCTGAAGTGTTGTCTGTGTTGAGAACAAGTCTTAAGTAAAAAGCAATAAAAACCATGCCGTCAAAACAATTCAAAACCAAGAAATTAAGAAATACAACTAAATTTCTTTCTTTTCATCCTAGGAAAACGGGGAGGGAAGCACCTATTTGCTCCTCATTGTTCTTTACCCATTTAGGATTCCCCAAAAAATATCAAACATTGGAAACTATGCAAACATGCTACCCAAATGAAATTCTCACTACTTTACATTTAGAAAGTTCTTTTAAAACTATACCACCTTTAACCCCCTACATTTTAAGTTTGCATAGATGTTTAAGTCAGCTATCTATTCAACTAAGAAGAGTCAATACAATGTACTAGAAAGCATTTTATTAATAAGAGTTATTATAAAACAATATTCATTTCATGTACCACAAATTAACTTTTTGGTACAGAGAAGAGGAATATTTGAGTGTTCCCCACCTATTTCTAAAACTGCCAGAATTCCTTTTTATAAGATCAGTATTTTCAAACTGAGTCTAAACATAAATTTTTCTTTAAGAGTACATATATAAAACACTTCCCCTGTAACTGCACTACATCCTTGACAAATCCCTTTTGAAAGTTTCAGTATTGACTGTAGGCATTTAGCTTTAAAACAACTTTTCCTCATTTTTCAGGTTTGGGAATGGTATCACATCAAGTATGGAAAATAACTTTTTTCCTTAAGAATATGTGAATTCACTTAAGAGGTGCCTCCTCAAATTCAGAGAAACCTATTCTTCAGTTCCTTCTGTCAGGACTCCATGTCAATCTCAACCACTTCATCCTTGCCCTGAAGCGTTGCTTCTGGCGGGTTGTCTTCAACTACATCTTCGATGTCTGCCAGATCAATAGGTGGTAAAGGATTCCTCCAGTACTGGAAGGTGTTATACTGCCAAAATTCTTCATTGAGCTTTAGGGAGAAAAGAAAGATGAAAGTACATCAATGCTTTATAGAAAGTTACTTTTTTTTTTTCAGGAAACAAATTTTGTTTTAAAAGCAAACTCACATTAGATTTTGTGGTCTTTTACTTTGCATCTTCAACAAATACACCTTTAAATTCTCCCTAATCAAAGTGCTTCATGGACTCAGTCAAATCTGTGCATTTTCATATTCATGGATTTGTGAAAATATTTTGTTAGTAGTTTAAATTTAGAAGAATTTCTTCCAAGAGCATCTCTTTTTTTTTTTTTTTTAAAGATTTTATTTATTTACTTGACAGAGAGAGACACAGCAAGTGAGGGAACACAAGCAGGGGGAGTGGGAGAGGGAGAAGCAGGCTCCCCGCGGAGCAGGGAGCCCGATGCGGGGCTCGATCCCAGGACCCTGGGATCATGACCTGAGCCAAAGGCAGACGTTTAACGACTGAGCCACCCAGGTGCCCCCAAGAGCATCTCTTCTTGATAATTTTCTTCTATTTTTCAACCAAAGAAAACGTTGGAAAATGGTCTTAAATTTTTTTTTTTTTTAACCTTTCAGTGAGGAAACAATTGGACACACATACCTACAACTTATTTTTGGTCTTTCCCCTGAGGTTTGGTATTTTAAGGGACTGACTTTACATACGCTAAAATATTCTGACACCTTGCCAAAAGACTTTAGGCTATAAACATGCTAAATAGCAAGAAAATCTTAAACTATTTTATTAAAGATACAAGATTTGGTACATGGCAGGACTTTTAAATCAGTATACTAACACTGATAAATCCAAGTTGAGTACTGTCCCGTTTAAAATTCAACAGATTCCTTTGAATGGCTATAATATTGTTTCAAGTTATTATGAAGTGAAGCTGATGTTCCAATGAAGTTCAAAATTGGCACAGAATTTCAAAAGCAACCCAAAAATACTCTGTGCAAGGAAGCAGCACTGGAATTATATACAGGATTCCAAGGTGACCAGTTTGAAGGTTAACACCCTACCCAGATGAGTATTTATATATCTATTCTACTTGGTTGTGTTTTCACTTTAGGCTCATACTTGCTGTAATACCACTATCCAACAGAAATATAATGAAAGCCACGTCTGTAATTTTAAGAAGTAAAAAAGAAACAGATGGAATTACTCTTAACAATATTTTATTTGACCTGATATATCAAAAATATTATCATTTCAACATGCAGTCATTATTTTTAAAAAATTAATGAAATCTTTTACATTCTTTTTGTCATACTAAGTTTTCACAATCTGGCAAGTATTTTACACTTCCAGCACTATTCAGACTGGCCACATTTCAATGCTCAATAGCAACATGTTGCTAGTTACTTTACTGGACGACACAAGCCTATTAGGAAATTTCAGTAGGAAGTACACTGAGTGTCTTAGACACTAAGGCTTAGAGAATTAAGAGTGTCTTTGGAATTTCTTTACGCTGGGATAAAAAAAATGCAGTAATTCAAATGATGTCCCCCCAAAAAATTCATTTTGATAAGCAAGAAGGGTTAAAAACAAGGGTCTGTATCTCTGCCTTTTGGAAAAAATCTACTGTTCAAAATACCTACTTATAAACATGGGCCCAAAAAAGATTCTTTAATGACATCAGTGTAACCTAGTAGCTAAGAGCACAAACTTTGCCACCAGATAGACCTGGGTTTGCATGATAACTCCCCCCCCCCCACTAACTCTGACCTTGATCTAAGTCTGTTTCCTCATCAGTAAAATGCAGGGCTCTTTTTCTTTTTTTAAAATATATTTCTACCTATCTACTTATTTATTTATTTTAGGGGGGAGGGGTAGAGGGAGAGGAAGACTCTTAAGCAGGCTTCATGCCCAGCACAGAGCCCAACTAGATCCATGATCTCACAACCCTGAGATCATGACCTGAGCCAAAATCAAGAGTCCAACGCTAAACCAACTGAGCCACACAGGCGCCCCCAGGACTCTCTTTCAAATTAAGGATTAGTACTGTAATTGCTCAATACTGCTAGCCCAAGAAACCCATGAATCATTCATTACTTTCTTCTTAGGAATAGAAAACAAAAAACAAAAAACCGTTTCTTCTTACTTTCCATTAAAAATAGCTAATAGGGTCAGCACAGAGCAATGAATCTGCATATAGTAACACTATCATGAGAAAACACACAAATATTTAATTAAGTAATACCTGGTTTTATTTTAGTTCTCTGGCTAAAAACACCAAAACAAAACAACAGAAAAAAACAACAAAAAAACCATCTGAGACAACTCAAAAAATATTCTGAGGTTGTAGGACAGAAAAAAGGTATCATTATTCTGCCTAAATTGAATTCTCAATGTAGAAAGGACATTTTTGAGAAACTTTTTCCTAAATGAGATCCCAAGAGTGAGGGTAGGGACTATTCTGAGTGCCAGGAACCAGGGAGACATATACTGCATGAATTGAGAAGACTTTTTAACGTCTCCATATTTTCATTATACCCTGTATCTTGAAAATTCACTGGAAATCTCTTAAAACAAAAAACCTCCATCTTTGGAGGCAGGAAAGAGAGGAGCTGGAGAAAACATGTTCCTCTTAAATTTGCAGAAGACAAGAAGCTAATGAACAAAACTAACAAAAGGAAGAAACATGAGGATTCCTAGGCTTTTGCCAAAAGAAAAGAACAGGGATTGTCTTGGTGAAGAAGGTACCCCTATGGCCAAGCTTAGTCCTTGCCATGTCCTTGCTATAGTCACACTATAGAGTGACTAGGAAGCAGAGCAGCCAGATGTAGTCACTGCTGTGAAAGATACTGGTGTATGGGACCCCTGGGTGGCTCAGTTGTTAAGCGTCTGCCTTTGGTTCAGGTCATGATCCCAGGGTCCTGGGATCGAGTGCTGTATTGGGCTCCCTGCTCAGCAGGGAGCCTGCTTCTCCCTCTCCCACTCCCCCTGTGTGTGTTCCCTCTTTGGCTGTCAAATAAATAAATAAAATCTAAAAAAAAAAAAAAAATACTGGTGTATCTAAGAGATTCTAAGAAGGTGTCTGTGTCAGTCCACTAAAAAATTCTCCATATTTCCTTCTTATCAATCTGTGGCATACTGCAGTCAATATGTTCTGGTAGAAAAGACAAGTCCATATATGGGTGGGGTACCAAAATGGTCTCAAGAGGAAAAGTTTTCAAAGTGCACGGTAGTTATCTCCATATCAAATAGGTCTGGATAACTATCATTCTGGGGTTATTTTAGGGTTTGCCATTGGCAACACACGCTATAACTGTAAATTCTAACTATTCTGTTTTCAAAACGTAAGTGCTATCATTCGGTTTTAAGTAAGCAGATTCTGAACATCTAAAAGCAACCTGAAAAAAAAGTCTAAAAAAACCCGTTTTCTAAATTCGAAGACAACTGGGGGTGGAAATAGTTACAATTTAGAATTTCATCCAGAAATCCTCATCGTACTGTCCAAAGGTAATTTCTTACAACCACAGAAAAAGCTCCTTCCCAACTACCAAATTCTCATTTTATTGGGTTTTTCACCAAGACGTCCTGCCAAAGGAACCTCAATTCACTTTTTGTCTACCAAGGCATTTGGTAAATTCTACATAAGATACTTAAAACAATGGCAAAATGTGAGACGGATGCTATGATGTGGTGCTTGAAGAGTTTGGTGAATTGAGCCCTACATTTGGTCTTCGTATTCCCAAAGCTTCTGGTAAGTCAACCCAGAACTGCCAAAAAGCAGCCCTGAATTCCTAAGTCTAGACCAAAGCTGTCCAATAAATATATAATGCCAGCCACGAACATAAATTTTTCTAGTGGCCATACTAAAAAAAGTACAACAGGTAAATTTTCATACATTTTATTCAACCAAGTATCTCCAAGTTCTTTCAATGCGTAATCAATATAAAAATTTTTGAGATCTTCGAAATCTAGAGTGTATTTCACACTTATAGCACAACTCCATCTGGACTAGTCACATTTCAAGTTTTCAGTCGTTCCACGCAGTTAGTGGCTGCCCTATTGAACAGCACAGATCTAGACAAGTCAGCTCTTAGGTGCAGAGATGGGGCAGCCTCGTTTCCCAAAGAATAAGAACTCTTATATATGATCCTAGTAGACGGTTTACTTTAGGGTCCAAATCAATTTTCAACAATGGTCCTTCTTCACTGGATCCGATCTAACCCTGTGAGTTTTTTAATGCCTTTTCCCAAGATAGGGAGGAGGGGCCTTCCTCTACCAGAAGTGCGGTCCCATGCCTACAGGCCGTCCAACTGATGGCCACCACATTGGTCGCACTCTTTAGAAAGAAATCTATCACGAATTCTAGAAGAAATCGTTAAGCCAAGGAAGGCGCGCTGCACCTTTCTCCATTTGAGCAGACCTATCGCGGTTCACAAAGTCTCCAGAAAGCTCAGGTCTGTCGTGACCCACCCTCCTGCTTCCCTCTTACACAGGACAGGCACTGAAGGTGCAAGCCCACGTCTACCCCACCGGACGGACGGTTTCCCCCTCGTTTAGCCAGGTGCTTTCAGCCCCCAGGACTCCCCCCAAACGCCGCCAAGAGGCCAAGGGCTCTGGGGCCCTTCCTGTGTAGCCTGGGAGTCCGAGTCCTTCCTGCAGCAGGGACCCCTGCTTTTCGCCTTTTGGGGCTTCCTGATGAGCCCGAGTCAAGACGGGGACAATCTGTTCCCTCCCGGGGCGCGCAGTGGCTGCGTAAAGGGTGACCCCTCTCCCCTCACCCCGCCCGCCCTCTGGAGAGCTCAGCCAGCCCCCAGCCCCTACCTGGCGCGGCGCTGCCCCCCAGTCTCCCCGCCGGGGCTCTGTGCGCCCCGCCCCGTCGTCGCCACCGCCCCTCGGGGGCCGGGCGCCCCGGGGCTCCTCCCCTGGCCCGCGGGGCCGCACGGGAGGCAGCTGCTGCGGCGGCTCGCCCGTCTCCAGGCCTCGGCCCTCACGCTGCACGCCGCCCGGAACGCTGCTGTCCCGGCCGTCGCGGCGCTTGCTGGGCGAAGCTGAAGGCTCAGTCATAGCCCCCGCGTCGATTTTGCGCTTTCGGGGCAGCTCCGGCGCGCCGACTGGCTGCCCGGGATGGGAGGCCCCCGGCGGCGGGATCCAGAGCGGCGGCGGCTCCTCGGGGAAGTCGCAGAGCAGGAGCCGCTTCCAAGGCACGTGGAACGTTAGCGGCTCGGCCGCACGCCGCTTGGCCATGGGCCCCGGAGCCTCGGGCGGAGCCCGCCCGGCGCGGGAGGCCGAGCGCGGATAACTCCGGGGGCGGAGGGCGAGGGCGGAGCGCGCGGGGGCGGGCGAAGACCTGCTCAGGGCGAGCGGGCGGCGGGCGGCGGGGGCGGGGCGGCCGGGCCCGGCGCAGCCCGCGCGCGCTGCCCTCACTGCGGCCGAGGTACTGCCGGACGTTGGGGAGCTACCGCGAAGCGGCGGAGATTCGAACCTGCGCACAAATGTGCGCGCGCGTCCTCGCGCCGGCCAGGCGGAGCCGCTGGTTGGTGGAGACTCGCGAGGCGCGCTCCCGAACGCCCCCGCGGCCGGAAGTGCGCGCTCGGGGTTGGGTGGGGGAGGCGGGAAGGCGGCCGCGGCTTTATTAAAGGCCCAGGGGCCTGGTCCCCCGGAGGGCGTGACCTTGTTTGCCCGGGGGTGGGGCGCCGCTGTGCAAATCTCGAGCTCGGTAAAGCGGTGTAGGTTTAAGACCTTTAGAATGTATTTGTTAATATTCCCTTAACTCGAGTCCGTGGCCTCGGGGACGCTTTCAGGAGGTTAAAATCACCTCCAGGAGGTACAGACTTCAGCAAACTAGTGTTGAGAGGCTCCAGCGCCACGTTAAATGACCGTTTCAGGCGGACTGTTGTACGGGGGTGGCGGCTGAGGGAAGTGGCTAAAGCCAACACGCAGAAACCAAGCGGAACAAAACAAAACCCAACGAAGTGTATGTTTTGCAGTGGCTGTCGTGGAAAGTGAATTGGCACCACATTCTTCGAAGATCTTTTGATTAAAAATTCACTGATGAAGTTGCAGAGGACATGTGCAGGCCATCCAAAATAGCTCGTCCCAGAGCCAAGCCTGGAACACAGCTCCCCTTTTCCAAATGAAACCTAAACTTGTTTGGCTCTCAAATTATGTGGGAAGCACACAGAGTTCCCTTCTTACTCGGTGCGATGATCTAAAGTGAGATTCCAAGACCTTCCTTCCAGCAGAATTTGTTATCAAGCAAAGGGAGGGGGATGAGAGCAGTGAATTTACTATAGCTTGTATTTTGGTGGTTGATAAGGATAGTAACCGAGTAAACAAAAATGAGGAAGAGAGCTGCATGATCTAGAGAAAGTGCAAGGAGGATAACTGTACTCTTAACTGGTAAGTACTTACCTGTATACTATTTACCCCATGCCAAGGTTGTGAGAAGATAGGCAACGACTTACTTAATGGGCACAGAAATATAATAAGTTAGGGTGTTAAACAATAGCTTTTCTGCTTGATCTTTCCATTCCTTCTTCTTTGAAATTGATAACCTGTCAGTCTCAAAGAGCAGATCACACAGATCAGATATGAAAGACCTTACTTTTATTTGAAAAGATCTGAGGGTGTCCTTCCCAAAAATGATAAAATGCGGGTTAGCTAATAGAGATACATTCCTTTGGGGTCCTCACCACAGACTCTTTTGTTTTTCTAAATTGTGAAATACATCATATATACAAAAGGTCGTATAAAACACAAAGGAATGATAGTAAGATGCCCAGCACCGTTTTATATATAGAATATTACTTGGGCCAGAACATGACAAGGTCCCTACCTGCTTCTCCCACTGGTGCCTTTTTCTCTTACCTCCACTCCAGGTAATTGCTGTTTTGAATTTTGAATTAACCATCCCTTTGCTTTACTTTGTAATTTTCTCATTTGTGTTTGTGTTCCTAAATAACATTTTTGGTTTTGCTGTTTTTTTTTTTAACACTTTATGGAGCCTTAATTGACATAAAATAAAACGCATAAACTGTTTACTTTGCTGAATTTTGACATATGTATATTCCTGTGAAATCATAGCCACAATTAAGATAATACACATCTCCATCACCCCCAAAAGTTTCCATTTTCCCTTTTGTGATTCCAATCTCTTCCCTTGGTTCCTTCCAGGGGAAGGTAACCAGTGCTTTACTCTCTGTCATTATAGATTAATTTGCATTTTCTGGAGTTTTATATAAATGGAATCACAGTATATACTGTTCTTGTTTGGCTTCCTTCAGCACAATTATTTTGAGATTCATTCATGCTATCACATGTTCATTCAAAATTTTATTACTCAGTACTTCTCCATTGTGTGGCTGTATTGTAATTTGTTTCTCCATTTACCTGTTGATGGACATGTAGGTTGCTTCCAGTTTGGGGCTATACAGATAAAGCTGCTGAGAACATTTGTGTGTAAGGCTTCGTATGGACATAAGATTTCTTTTCTCTTGGGTACATACCTAGGAGTAGAATGGCTGGACCATGTGGTAGGTGTCTTCAGTTTTCTAGCAAATTGCCAAAAGTGGTTATACCATTTTACTTTCCCATCAGCAGTGTATGAGAACTCCAGTTCCTACACATGCTCTCCAACAACTGGTATGGTCAGACTTTATTTTTAGTCTTTCTAAACAGGTATCTCATGTATCTTATTATAATTTTAATTTACATTTCCCTAATGACTAATGATGTTGACTAATGATAGTTTATTTGCTATCTGTATCTCTTCTTTTTTTTTTTTTTTTAATTATTTGTGAGGGAAAGTGAGAGAGATCACGAGAAGAGGGGAGGGGTAGAGGGAGAAGTAGACTCCCCACTGAGCAGAGAGCCAGATGTGGAGCTCGATCCCAGGACCCTGGGGTCATGACCTGAGCTGAAGGCAGGCGCTTTAACCGACTGAGCCACCCAGGTGCCCTGTCTGTATCTCTTCTTTGTAAAACGTTCAAATCTTTTGCCTACTTAAAATATTGAGTTCTTTGCTTTCCTATTTTCCTTATTTAATATTTTTGTGCATGTAATCATATTTCACTTATATTGAGCATGGTATTTCATCATATGAATCTATTGATAAACGTTTGATTTTTTTTCAGATTTTTGCAGTTAGAAATAGTGTGCAGGGGCACCTGGGTGGCTCAGTCGTTAAGTGGGTCTGCCTTCAGCTCAGGTCATGATCCCAGGGTCCTGGGATCGAGCCCCGCATCGGGCTCCCTGCTCGGCGGGAAGCCTGCTTCTCCCTCTCCTATTCCCCCTGCTTGTGGTCCCTCTCTCGCTGTCTCTCTCTCTCTGTCAAATAAATAAATAAAATCTTAAAAAAAAAAAAAGAAATAGTGTGCAATGAGCATACTTGTTCATGATTTTTTTTAAATTGAAGTCTAATTGACATGCTGTATCCTGTTTTCAGGTGTACATCACAGTGATTTGATATTTTTATACATTATGAAATGATCCCCATGATAAGTCTAGTTACCATCTGTCACCTTACAGTTATTAGAAAATTATTGACTGTATTCCCTATGCTGTACATTGCATTCCTTGATTTCTTTTTTGACCTATAAATTATTTGTGTTAACTTTTCAAGTATTGGAGGTTTTCCTAGATATCTTTTCCTTACTGATTTCTAGTTTAATTCCTTTCTCATTTAATTCATTATCTGTGTGGTTTTAATCGTTTTAAATTTGTTGAGATTTATTTTATGACCCAGCATATGAATTATCATGGTACATGTAACATGTGTTCTTGGAAAGAACATAATATCCTGCAGGTATTCGGCATAGTGCTCTATCAGTGTTACTTAGGTCAAGATGGTTGGTAGTGTTTCTCAGATATGATATGTCTTTACAGATTTGGGGTTTTTTGTTTTTTTGGGGGATTTTTTGGTCCAAATGTTCTATGAATTGCTAAGAAATAGGTGTTAAATACCCAACTAGGACAGTAGATTTTTCTCTTTCTCCTTTTAGTTGTCAGTTGTTGTCTATGTGTTTTGAAGCTTCATTATTAGGCACACATATATTATGATTGTTCTGTCTCTGATGTATTAACCCTTTGTTCTTATGAAATATCCCTCTTTATAGCTGGTAATGCTCTTCATTTTCAAGTTGTCTTTCTTTGATATTGTAGTAGTTCCAGCCCTCTTATGCTTACCATTTGCACAGCACATCTTTTTTTCCATCCATTTACTTTCAGTTTATCTGTATCTTTAATGTTTCTCTTAGAGACAACATACATAGTTGGATCTTGCTTTTCTGACATTCTGGAAGTTTCTATATTTTAATTGTTTAGTGCTTTAACACTTGATAGAAATTATTGAGATGACTGGATTTAAGTCTAGGCTTTTACTATTTATTTGCTGTCTGTTCCCTTTCTTTTTTGACTCTGTACGTCCTTTCCAGACCTCTTTTGGATTAATTCAGTATTGTTTTGAATTTAAATTTAATTTAATCTATTAAATTAAATACCTCTTTGCATGAATTTTCAGTGGTTGCTCTAAGGATTGCAATATACATCTTTAACTTTCCACAGTTTACTTCAAGTTAACACTGTATCACTTCATATAAAGTGGAAATCTTGCAGCCCTTCACTCCCACCCTCACCCTGTCCAGGTGCACTTTTATATTGACCCAATAGGATCTTCTTCCTATCCTATAATTTTGTATAAGTAACTCTGATTTCTTTCCCCAGCACTTCTTATGGATAATGACTCAGAACTCATTATTAGTAACAGCAAAGCAACAAAGACGGATACTTTTCTCTTCGTGTCTTCTTGGTAAAGAAGGGATGCACACTCACATTCTGCTTATCTTAAAATTTGCCTGTTTCAGACTGATTAAGCCCTACAGCAGTTTAGGGTGGGGAAGTGGTTTAAAATTTTTTTAGCAACTATGTATTCACCAGACCTTTTACATATCTCATTTAATCCTCAGAACTCCATGACAGGTATTATTGCCAATTTAACAGATAAACCTCACCCCAAAGCGTCAGACCCTTGTCAGCTTCTCAATAAGCCCAGTCCTGACCACCCTATTTAAAATTTCAACTCACTCAGCGCTGCCCAGGACTCTAGAGATTCCCTTTGTCTGATTTTTTTTTTTTTCTATAGCACATATCACCTTCCAATTTATTACATGATTCACTTATTTATTATTCTTATTGTGTCCTTCTCTAAAAAGTAAGCTCCTTGAGGGTAGGGTTCTTTGTTTTTTGTTTATTTTTTTCACTTATGATATACTCAAGCACCTAGAACAGTGCCTGGCATGTATCAGGTGCTCGGTACATAATTGTTGAATGAATGACTATTCATCACTTTGCTTGAATGCTTCACAGGCATCTCATAGTCCATTCTTGTGTCCCCTGTATCCCATCATTCATCCAACCAGGTACTCATATCAGAAGTATAACTGCCCCTTCACAACCTTATGCTCACTTACTATTCCTTGAAAAATAGCATTGCCTATGGACCAGGGGAAATTATCTAGAGTTACCACAGTAAGCAAAACAAAATCCCTGTCTTGTGACTCCCCAAGTGAAGCTTATATTGAGGGAGATAGACAGTAAACAAGTACATCTGTCAGGTGCGAGGAAGAACAAAGCAGGATAAGGATGGGGGCGGTTATATTAGGTGGTCAAGAAGGGTTTCTCAGATAAGGAGACTTTTGAGCAGGGACCTGAGGAGAATCAGGGGTGAGTTGAGTACTTATGGTGCGTAATTGTAGGCAGAGGTAATAACAAGTGCAAATGTGCTAAAGCGAGAGCATGTCTGGCATGAGCTTGGGACAGCAAAAAAGCCAGTGTGGCCTTTTTCCCCTTATGTTTTGGCCAGTTTCTGTTGCTATGACTTGAAGATCACTAACCTTGTCTTTTCTCATGCCTCTTCTGCTGTTAATCTCATACCTGCATTCGTCATCCCAGACAATGTACTTACCATCTCCAGAAGTTCAGTGTGGGTCTTCCTTACATCTCTGTAGAACTGTCTGAACACATGGGACAGTTACGCTCACTGTTTTAATGTCCTTCTCTGGTAATTCTAACATCTGTGTCGGTTCTGGGTTGGTTTCCATTGGTTAGTCTTTCTCCTCTCTAGGGATGTTGTTTTGTTCTGTGTCTGCATACATGGTAATTTTTTATTGGATACCGGGTATTATGAGTTTACTTTGTTGTTGCTTCTTGCTCTGGCCTTGGGAAGTTACCTCACGCACATGCACTCATCAGTACTCTGTAGATCAGTGTTCTGGGGGTGGGGGAGGGGGACGACTCTGCTCTGATCTCCAGAGTGCTCTCTGTGTGGTTTCCTCCTCTCAGGTACTCTGTCCTGCAAACTCTAGCTGCCTTGGTTTCCCTGGACTGTCAACATCATGTCCTCAGTTCAGGCATACCGCCAGGCTTGGCCCGAGTTTCCCCTCCTAAGGCCATATCCTGGAGACTCAAAGCAGTGAGTAGGGCTCACCTTGTTTCCTGTCTCTCATTGATCACTGGCCTTTGTTGGCAGTTGTTTTATATATTGTGTCCTGGTTTTTGGTTGTTTTAGGTGAGAGGGTAAATGTGGTCCATTATTCCATCTTGACTCGAAGCAGAAAATGCCTTCCTGTAAGATTTTACTTTGACTTCAAGGTTATATTCTTGTATAAATTTTAACTTTGAGATATGCCTGCTTCCTTGTTGTAGGAAAGTGTATTTATTCATTATATATGAGTATAGTATGTGTTAGCATATACTAATATATAGCATATATTAATATATATAATATACAAAAGGAAATTCATCAACCTTGTAATATTCAAACCACTGACTATGACATATCTGATTTTATTCTATAAGAACTCAACCAGTATAAAGAAAATTGTATAAATTTTCTTACAGCCTGGAAAAATACCAGTTTTCCTCTTTGTACTAACTAAGGTACAAGTAAATGGTGATTATAGCAGGAACACTTGAAAAATGAAATACAGATCCTTGACTGTATTCTGTATATGTGTTTGATAAGTTCTGTTCTTCCTTCAGGTCTCAGCTCAAATATTTCTTTAGGGACATCTCAGTACCTCCCTACTGCTCAGAGTACCCTGTACCTGTCCTTTATAATGGTGACCTCAGTTCTTACAATTAGGTAATTACTTGGTGCCGTTGTTGTTTTGTAATTACTTGTTTGACACCTTTCCTCTGCTATGTAAGCTCTGGTGGGAAAAACATTAACTTCTGACCTTTGAATCCCCAAGATCAAGCCTTATACCTGACACAATGCGGTTCTCAATAAATGTTTGTGGGGTGAAGGAAAAAGTGAACACCACGCAGTAAATAGGCTGGGACACTGACCTGGTCTGTGTTCCTACAGTCTGTTTCTTGCTTCCCAGGCGTCTGTGATAGTGAAGAGCAAAACAAACAGACAAGAAAACAAAGACATTGCATGTTGCACAAGATTTTAATGCAGTTTTCAACATAAGCTTGGCCATCGTTAAAATGTTTAATAGTAGGTTGTGTTGGTGAAAATACTGAGAGACAGATACTCACCTTGTTTTAAAGTGTAACCTTTTAAGAGAGCTGTCTGACAACATCTATGAAAATTTTAAAATACACTACTCACCTTTAGGAATTTACACCAGATGTATGAATGTGTCCACTGAGAACCTAAGATGTTACTTGTTAGCATTATGTGTGTGTGTGTGTGTGTGTGTATTATACATACAGACATACAGATTTTTTTAAAATTTTTTTTAAAGATTTTATTTATTTATTTGACAGAGAGAGAGCGACAGCAGGAACACAAGCAGGGGGAGTGGGAGAGGGAGAAGCAGGCTTCCCGCGGAGCAGGGAGCCCGATGCGGGGCTCCATCCCAGGACCCTGGGATCATGACCTGAGCTGAAGGCAGATGCTTAAGGACTGAGCCACCCAGGCGCCCTCTCTCTCTCTTTTTTTAAAGATTTTATTTATTTATCTGACAGAGAGAGACACAGCGAGAGAGGGAACACAAGCAGGGGGAGTGGGAGAGGGAGAAGCAGGCTTCCCGCGGAGCAGGGAGCCCGATGCGGGGCTCGATCCCAGGACCTGGAATCATGACCTGAGCCGAAGGCAGCCGCTTAACGACTGAGCCACCCAGGCGCCCAACATACAGATTTTATTAAAGGAATTTATGTGTATGGATATAGAACAATTGGGAAAATGTATTAAGTCAAAAAAGTAAGGTTCACACGTATATACACACATTTATATGTGCGGTTTTTTGGTATTGCATAAAAGGTTCTGGGACAAGACTGTTACCAATAGTCATTGGGGTGGGGTATTAGGACACATGGGTAGAAGGCATATGGGACCCATCTTTGGGCCACCTCAGGTTATCTCCGTGACACTGGTATTTTGTCTGGGTTACAAGTTTCCTTACTATAGGGCAACACTTACAGTGTCTGGCTTCTGTTACCTTCTGTTGGGAGCCAATTTCCCATGGTTCTTTGCATTTCAGCATATTCTGCAAGCAGAGGTACTGGCTAGCTTTAGTCTAGATTATCTTTTCAAGGGTGTGTGTGAACGGGCTCAGAAGATAGAGACTGTCTCCTTCTGGAACAGAGGGTAGGTTTATTTACATCTAGCACAGTGTCTTCTCCTAGCGCAGAGTCAGTCACACTTACTGCTTGCCCATCATAGAAGAGTGAGCTTTCCTAAGCTCAAGGTTCTCCTGTAATGCAACCCAGTGCTTGTGCACGTGTCACCTAGTGCTGCTCGGGTCACTCTGTGAGGTTTGGGTCTCAAGGTAAGACCCAAAATTAATACTCTGGCTAATGCTATTGCTGTGAGTTGTAAATTCTCCTTTGACTTTGATGTAGGAGTTTTGTGTCAAAAGTGGCTGTTTCATAAGCTAAGAAATCTGCAAAAATTTTTCCTTTTTGGCAATTGTGCATTAGCAGCTCAGTTTGGAACAGTTGGGAGTCGCTTACACAAAGGATGTTTGTACTCATAAGAGTTTTTTTTCATGGCCTTCCATTGCTCAAGACAAAGACTTGGGGTAAAGCAGGAGACTGGAAGGGACAGACATTGTTTCTTTGTGGGGAGCAGTGGGAGCAAACCCCCTCTGCCTCAGGGGAGGGGTAGGAAAACCTCTTATCCCCAGGACAAGGGCAAAGATCCTTAGAGGAAAAGTAAAAGCAAAAATCAGGAAATTCCTGCTTAAGACCAATCGTAAATACACGGGGAAGAGGATGGGAATGCTGAGAAAAACCCACTTATGAGGCCTAGGTGACAGAGCCTGCCTAAGACTGAGGCTACACCAAGACAACAAGAATTCCCATTTTCCCTACCACGAACCTAGCACAGACTCACAAGGAACAATAAGTGGCCTACCCCTGGGGTAGAGGTAGGAGCATGGAGCAAAAATACCTCTGTGACACAGGCATGCAGACACAGCTGAATGCTGGAGAGAGTACAACAACACTGGGAAGGACCCTCTGGCATCCTGTCCTCAGCACAAGGTAGGAACAAGTTACTGCTAGCAGAGGCTGAAGGCCATGATGCACTGCTGATAAAATGCAAACCCAACTCACCTTCTTGCAAGATTGACTCAGCCTCCCATATCAGCCTACCAGGCATATATTTATACCTAGACATAAATACTGTTTATCTCTGTTGTTGTTTTTCTACACAACGGATAGAATTCAATAACGTAAGACTCGGGAAAAAAGCAATAGGAGAAAACAAACAAAAATGTCAAGAGATGAAGCAATTAACAGAACTAGACTCAGCAAGTTATTGGGGTTATCAGTCTTTATCAATCAAACTCCTGTAATATATTAAAGGATATGGTGGAAATGGTGAAAAACATGCATTGACGCACAGGGAATTTCAGCAGAGAGTTGGAAATTACAAAGAGAAATGGAAATGCTTGAAATAAAAAGCATAACAGATGAAAATTCTTAACAAGCTCATTATTAGAATGGACACAGATGAGGAAAGATTCAAGGAACTTGAAGATAAGGAAACATAAAGAAGAAGATAGAAATAGTAAAAATTAAATAAAAACAAAAAACAAACACCCGAACAGAGCATCCAGGAATTGTGGGACAAGAACAAGCCATCTAATGTACATGCAATAGAAGTCCCAGAAAGAATAGGGCAGAAGGAATAATTGAAGAGATGAGATTTTTCAGAAATAGTAACATCAAACACACAGATAGGACAAACAGAATAAATTCCAAAAGCAAACCAAAACGCACATGCATAGACACGTCATAGTCAAACTACTGAAAACTGAATGCAGCCAGATTAAAAAGAAACACATTCAGAGAGACAAAAATAAGAATTACAGTACAGTACTCATCTAAACAATGGTGGTCTTTAAAGAATGAAAGTCAACCCAGAATTCTGTATTGAGCAAATCTCTTACAAAATAAAACTTGAGATAAAGGATTTTTCAGACAAAATCTTAAGAGAATGCATTGCCAGCAGACCTGATATGAAAATGTTAAGGAAAGTTCTTCAGGTGCAAGTATGTTTACCAGATGGAAACTTGGATGCACACAAAGAAATGGAATGTTTTGTCACAAATTACCCCAAAACTCAGTGGTTTACACCAACAAACCTGACCCAATTTCTCAGTCTGTGGGTCAGGAATTCAACATCAGCTCAGCTGGGTAGTTTAGGGTTGCTGACCAGGGTTGCTCATGTGATTGCCGTCAAGATGTTGGCTGCAGCTTCGTTGGAAGGCTTGACTAGAGCTGGGGGACCCACTTCCAAGCTCATTCTACACATGTAACTGGAGAAGGCTTTATTTCTTCACCGTGTGGAATTCTCCATGGGGTTATTTGAATGTCCGCCTGGCATGTCTTCTTGTCTCCCCTAACCCAAGTGATCTGAGAGAAGAATGGAAGCTACAGTATCTTTTATGACTTGCAAAAATGTTTACATTCTTGGCAATTGTGGGTTACCATTCTGTTTGGAATAGCTGGAGTCTCAGATATAAGGGATGTGTGTACTCACAGATTTGGTTTTTCTCATGGCCTTGCATTGGGTGCTCAAGAGAAAGACCTGGAGCAGGTCAGGAGGCTGGAAGGCCTCCTGGCTTACAATATGATACACAGAATAGCTGCTGCTGATGGGGGCTCGTGGAAATCACACGTTTCTACCTCTATTCATTAGAAGTGAGTCCCTACAGGCCACACTTTGAGAGGGAGAGGAGTGAGGCTATACCAAAGGGAGGAGTATCACAGAATCTGTGGAGATACTTTTAAAGCACCAACACCAGAAACTATAAAAATGAAGATAAATAAAAAATGTATTTGTTATTTTTATTGCTTCAAAAGAATTCAGTTAAAGCAAAAATAGAAACCATGTATTCTGCGGTTTATTATGCACATTAAAGTAAAATGTGTGACAATAGCATGAATGCGGGAAGAGAGGAATTGGAAATATATTGTAAGAGTGGTAATTCTTACAACTAATACATTCAGTGGTATACTACTTTGAAGGTGGACTGTGACAAGCTAACAATGTATATTGGAAACCCTAGGGAAACCACCGAAACTTCTTTTTGTAAAGAGTTGTAACTAATTAACCAGTAGTGGAGATGAAATCAAGAAAATAGTCCCGAAATAAGTGAGAAAAGAGGAAAAAAGAAAGAAATGGAGGAAGTAGAAACTAGCAAAATGGTAGGTTTAAATTCACCCATGCCAATAATTAAGATGTAAATGGTTTAAATAGCCAATTACAAGTTATCAAAAAAAGATAATCAGAATGAATAAAAAGGCAAGACCTAGGTACATACTATCAATAAGTAACCCATTTTAGAGATAAATTGGAAAGTTTAAAAGTAGGATCTTTTAATAAGCACTTGAAAAAACTGGCACGCTTCAAACCAGGTCTACAGTTCAGTAACAAGAGTCGTGCCAATGTCCATTTCATGGTTTTGATTACAGTCTTACAGTCACATGAAATGTTATTTTGGGGTGAAAGCTGGGTGACGGGCACAAAGGAACCCTCTACTTTTGTGTAACTTCTCCTGTCTTCTGGCAATGTGCACGAAACTAATAGGCTAACTTACTCACTCGTCAGCAGGGTTAAGACCAAACCCCAGACTCAACAGTTTTGTTGACAAGTCTGGGATGCTGACAGACTTGGCATTCCAGATTTGGAAGGACAAGATCGCACAGGCCAGTTCAGGAATCTGAGACTTCCTAGGATACAGCAGCAAATGCTCTTGCCTACATGGTTAATATGGCAGGGAAGTAATGAGACCCCTTCCGTCTTGTTAATGATGTTGAACAGCTAGAGGTGGGTTTGAGATGAGTCACCCAAATTTGCTCACTCTTCCTGGCAGGAAGAGACAGGGATGTTACCACTATGGAGCAGCAAGCCCTGCGGTCCCAGCCAGAAGGCCAGAAGGCTGTGGCTGCTACGGAAAGAGTCCTCAACTGAGATTAATGTCAGCAATGCGGAATCTGCTATTCAATATAGAGCTTTGGGTGACCTGCAAGCAGAAGGCCACTTGGTTGAAGTGAGCGTAGGTGGCCCCTCGGAAGTGTGGAAGAAGCTTTGCCTGTTAGTGTAAAGTCTTGCCACGGCCACACGTGGCTGGCAGTGAAGTTGGGGCTCTGGGTGCCAGGGTGGCCAGAGCTAGAAGCCTGGGGCCGGACAGCACAGTGGCACGTGCAGGAGCACAAAGTAAAGGGCCCCGGGGGCTGGGCACTCACTGGATGCTGGGAGCTCACAGGGGAGGAAGCAGCAGTGCTCCGGCATTAACTCTGGGCTCAGAGGTCAATGGAGAAAATCAGGTTTCCCTCCCACCCCTTCCTCCCACTGTCTCCTTGGACTGGCCTCCCCCTGCCTCCCAGCTCGGGGTAACTTGGGTCTCCTGGCAGCTGTGCTGTAGCCCGATGCACGTGTTAAACTTCTTGGTCTGTGATCGTGTAGGGGAAAAAAGACACTTGAATTCAACCGATAGTTTGGACAGGGCTTGTAGTGGGAAGGAAGGTGTGAAATTGTTAGCACCTCATCTGAGCCAGGGGGAGCTGAGTTGCGAAGTGCTGGAATAGCAGGTGAACACGAGAAGCCAAAACGAAAGTAACAGTCAAACCTCTGATCCCTTCAATAATATAAGCAAGAGGCTGAACCAGACAAACCATTGGTAGCTCCCTGCTCCCATTTTCTCCCACGGAACAACACACCAGTCAGGCATCAGCTGGGTCTGCACAGACATGGCAGTGGTCTCATTGCTAATGGAAGTCCAGACAGGCTCCTGCAAGCTTGCAGACCTGGGGAGTGGGGTGAAAGAGGAGGAGGGCCTAAGAGTGGTAAGAGTACTGAGTCAGAGTGTAGAAATGTCTTCAAGTTTACCCCTTTCCCTCCTAGAAGCAGGTCTCAGCAGAGGCACCTGAGGAAGGCCTCTCCCAGAGCCCCTGACAAAGAGGCACTGGGCTAGGACTGAAGCTGTGAATAAGAGCCTGAGTTCTGGACTGCAAGTCCCACTAGACTGCAGTGCGGCCACTCTGGTCCAGGGAGGCCAGCTTTGTTCCATGGACCTGCCAGGTAAAGCCTTTGTAATTACCTCTGTTCAGGCTTGGGGGGAAAAAAAAATCACACAGTTTTGGGTTTTGTTTTTTTTTACCAAGGAGTCAGACACCTCAAAAATAACCTCTCACTGAGGCCCTTTGGGCCAATTCAATACATGTATCATGGATCTATTATTTACCTGAACTTTTCCTTCCAATTAAGTGTCACATTCAAGGACTGTCCCTTCCTGGGTGGCCCAGCAGAAATAATACTGAACTCCAGGAGAGAGAATCCACAGCTTCAAAGACTCAATGGCTGCCTAAATTCTCACAGGCCATAGCCAGGTACTGTAATAGAATCAACTGCCTGACAATCACCAAAGACACCTTTGTACAAAAGGAGGAGGTTATTAGTCTGCTACTAAGCTTTGAGACTGAATGCCTCTTTGGTTTGACGTTCTCATTTGGAGGTGGGTCAATTTGGACTTGATGACTAACAAGGTGAAAAGGACAACAAGCCTCCCAAGTCAAAACAAATAGCATATTCAAGGGTGTAGCTGGCCTGGCCCTAGCAGCTTTTGGTACTATGATAAAATGGCAGCCATTCCTTTGGGGGTGAACTTTATGCCCCGCTCTGCCACCTAAAGCAAAGCCGCTGGTTCGGTGGGGCTCTTGACTCACAGACGTTACCTGAACTCCCAGGTCTAGATCCCTGGCTGGCTAAGTTGAAACCCAGTGGGGTGCAATGGGCTGTGGGCGTTCAGCCTCAGCGCCAGCCGGGTAAAACCAGAAGCAGATACGGTCCTTCCTGTCAGTGGCTAGAACTCAAAGCAGTGCTCAAGACTGGCCAGTCCTCCCCTTGACGAAGTTCAGTACATTTTTACTGACTTCTGGATGGCTGCCAATGGCTTGTCTGGTATGCCAGCTGAACACCTATAGGCTGGCGGATTAAAGATACCTCTCTCCGGGCATTAGACTTAATAAACTGCTCAACTTCCGTAACAGTTAAAGAAATGAGTATTACAATTAGATACTTTTTCCTATCATATGGACAAAAATGACGAGTTTAGCAAAATCCAGTATGGGCCAGAGAATGGATGCAAAGCTATTCCAAAACACTGTCAGTGATGTGTAAAATGTTCATCATTCTCAAAGGCAACTTGACTGAAAATGCACATACACCCTGGCTGAATGATTCTATGTATCTATACTGAACAGAAATAATCCAACATGTAAGAGGCAGGTACTAGCATGTTTCTAAAAGTGAGAGTAACCCTCCACGAAGTTTTGCTTGTGCCTCTCTCCCATTACCTACCATTTTATTTCTTTACCATTCCCACCAAACTTTAATATTCAACAATCTATACATACATACCTGTCATCTTTGAATCTCCCCAGGATTCCACTGAAACGTTTTTTTCACCATAACATTAAAACTAATGTCCTGTGACTAATCTTCATCTTTTTCTATCACTATACAGCCGTCAACAGAGATTGAAATTACATTGTCTACCAGGTGCTTTCACATATAATACTGCATAGAGTAGCACAGGACCTCATACAACCCTTTGAAGTAAGTGGTATCAATCCTCTTACAGGTGAGGAAACACACTCAGAGCACCTTGCCTGAGATCACGAACAATAGTTCAGGGAAACACACCCAGAGTATCTAAGAGCCAAGTCCAGTGCTTGTGCTACTAATGGCTGGTCCTGGAACTCTTGTACTCGTGTCCTTTATAGGTATTTCTCTATTACTTAACAAAAGCAAAGAGCAAGATTAATTAGTATCAGGCCTAACATACCCAAAGACCAAGTATTCTTATTACCAACTTTCTAGAAGCATGTAAGAATAAGCTCATCTAAGGATTAAAAAGCATGTGTTCCATTAATTCAAATTCCCACATCTATAGTTACTACTTAGATGGAAACAACCAAGCAAATACTGTTTCGTAGCAATTGGCAGACTTTAATATTCAAGAAAAATTAAGTCCATCATACACATTAAAAATATAGGAAATTTCATGCAGACATGAAGCTTCCAATTCAGCCTTTGTGGCAACTTTTAGAATGAGAATTACATATAAATACAGTACATTTTACAGTTCCCAAACTTCATAATTTTATACTGTGATTTATACAGCTTCTCTATATTTTACATTTCCCATCTTGCTCACTTGATTAAAATACCCTAACCTGCACCGCTTCAGAATATGGGGGGGTGGGGGGGTGGGGGGGGAAAGCAAGCACAATGACCTATCTCCTCCTGCTTTATGAAAATGAATGAAAACATTTGTATATAGAGCTAATATAAGGAAAAAGAACAAAAATTTTTAAGGCTTACATACTTTAGTAGCTAGGACTACACATAAGAAATACAAAATTAAATCCTCCAGTGACACTTCTATTACTGATTGATACCACAATTTTCAAGTTTAGAATACATTAACTACAAAAGCAAGGAGAAAAAAAAGTGATGCAAATTTGTGTAGAGTATTTGAAAAACAGTAGTCATGATATGAGAAATTAAAAACAAATGAAATAACTGATTGCAGAATTAACTAAAACGTAAGCTATAATTTAGAAATATAAGTAACATTATTAAAGAATAAAACCTGATAGCCAAAATTTTAAGTAATAAAGCCAACTCCCTGCTGTCAACATATTTTTGCCTCTATGAGAAAAACAAGATCATTTGTTCTGATACAAGTAAAAAAGTGAATACCAGTCAGTGAATAAAAGGCCTTTCTACAGTACTCAAAAATAGCATGCATTCCTTTCCTTTCAATGGATTTTTTAAATACTTAGGATCCTTTTAAGCTTTTTTTTCTTAAACAAAACCAAATTTGGATATTTTCCCCCTACCAATTAATTTAAAATTCATTCATGTGGTAGTTAATGAGAATTCTAATAACTGAACATCTGTCAAGTATGGGAGGGGGGGAGACAAAAAAGAGAAATCGTTTTTGGGTTGTTTTTGTTTTTTTTTAACTCAAGAGGCTACAGGCTTCCACAATTTAGCAAGTCAAATAACCTTCACAGGGCCCTTTACTGCATAACAGGACCAAAGGCCACAAGAGCTCCTTACTGTCCACGGAAAAGCTCCTACTAGTAAGATGCCAAACTGCGCAGACTCCCCCAACCTAACTAACAAAAACGGCCTAAAGATTCACAAGTAAGTTTTCCTATTAGAACATGACATTAATCCTACAGCACGTTATTGAAATTAAGTCTATCTAATTCAAATTGCCACAGAGGTCATTTAATGCCATCATAATCACCTGTGAAAATATCCAACAAGAGTACTTCCTTTTCCCAAGAAAGGTTAAAACATGAAATTAGTCATCTCTGCTTTCCAAGCTACTGGAAACAAAATAAACATACAAAAAACACAAAGGAAAACACCCTCCAATAGGAAAGATCTGCTAGAGGTAGAAATTTAAAGCAGCAGATACTGTTTTAACTCCAGCTATCAGGGAACAAAATTGGTGTTAATCTGAAATCACATGAACGGCTGCTTCTTACAATATTGAAGACACAATATTAAATTACTACCATGGGCAGTAATTTATCCCTGAATTTCACATTCAGAATTTCCCCACGGTAATACCATCATGACCGTTTAACTGAAAGAAAAAAAAAAAAAAAAGTGCTTGCTTTTGTGATCCAGGTAATTTAAAGAAAAGACATTATTGTAAACATTCACTGACAGACTGTATTCACTTCTTTCTAGTTTAAAATCATACATTTCAAATGGTAGATTTTATTCTCATTTCCCCATTTTCCGAGCAGTACCTTGAATAAAGGCTTTTGTGCCTCACTTAAGGGTGTTGAGATCTCGTACATTTCAGAGTGATTCATGATGAGTATGCTTTCAAATAGTGTTCAGTTTAGTGTGCCCAAAAGACAAATTTCTCAGTTACTTGAATGCCTGAATGCATTATACTGGCCTGTGATCTTATTAAATTCAGCATTTCATAAAAATGAATGGTTGATGCTTCTCTAAGTTCAGCTGAGCTAGAAAAAAAATAATTTGAATGATAAAAGGACAGACACACATTCTATGTATGGATTGCTTAGGTCCAACACAAACAAAAGTCCCAATTCCAGATGCTGAATGTGACAGAGGATCCTCAGACTCTTTTAAAAATAACCTGTGCAATGCACACAAAACAGAGATTTGGGGGACTTCAACACTAGTAGTCATTAGTATGGCAGACTGGCAACAGACAGCTTCATGAAGACCACTGGAGATAAAGTTTTTTCTACTGAAAGACAATTCTGGGCTTCAAGGAAAAAGTATACTTGAAGACATTTCCTCCATTTTTACTTCTGTAGTACAAATATGCATGGCATAGTATATTTCTGAAAAAGCAATAGACGTATTAAGAAAATAGATGCTATTTCTAAATTTTGTTAGGAATAAGAAGGCACCACTGATTTGAGGTTGTGTCCTGTCATTGGGATAGTTGATTTTGAGTTGTTTATTTCAGCCTTTGCTCTTATCAAACTTTTTTCTGCTGATACCACTTGAGAACGTTACTGTGGTTTACGGACCACAAACAAGACACATTCATAGTAGTATTTCATCATGGAGAGATCATTCACAGTATATGTTGACAAGACAGATTCTTTTTCCACCTGGAATGCAAACAATAATCATAATGATGATGATGACCATGATGATAACACAAACAGAGTATTTGTGACAGGTGCTATTTTAAACATACTCTGTTTATTAATTCATTTATTACAAACACCCCCTTAAGATTGGCATTATTAGTAATCACACTTTACAAAGAACAGATTGCTCATGGTCACACCACTAATAAGAGCTGGAGCTCTACGTGACTGTGATATATTGCTTCTCTTCATTTTTAAGAACAAATCTGTTGTTTATTTTTTTTAATGAATGAAATGGTTTTAAATAAACACACAACTAAAACACAAGTCAAAGTATCATAAAACCTTATAATCACATGATAAAAAAGACTGAACACTACAGAAGTACACACAGTGAACAATATCACTGCCCTCCCCCCTTCATCTGCTCTTCCAGACGCTAGTCAGCTTGGTATCTCCCCGTCTACCAGGGCCGATATTGTGATAACGGTAAACTGCCATGTACTGAAAGCAGACTGATGACACCAGGGATTATAGTTTTCCATTTACTTACACATTATGCCAAATCCTAACAATTCTAAAAGCTAAGTATTATTTTCACTTTATGGATGAGAAAACAAAGAGATTAAGAGGTAAAGCCAGGAACTCATAACAGTCCCATTCCTGTCTAAGAGCATTGGAAGTGAAACTTGATTCCATCCTCACCTCCACCTGGAATCCATACTGCAGAACGACATTTTTTATATCTTCATAGCTCAATTCTATGGAAAGTTCATTTGCCAAATTTTCAAAGTGGTACAGCAGAGGACCTACGGTTTAAAGATACTATGAATGTATTACTTAAATATAAACATGCACTAGTTGCTGTGTTAGAACTGCAAGTTGAATTATAAGATAGGTAGTATAAGAAACAAACATAAAAGGGAGAAGAGAACCTTTACATTTGCCAAGGGCATGTGTCCGGACCCCTGAAACTTTGGCCCATTCAAGTGCTGGGCCCACACTCGTGGGGAGGGAGTCCCTCTGGTGCACTAGGGTTGCACTGTGATTCTCCACATATGAGCCTTACACCTGGAACTCTTAAATCACTGAAGGAGCAACTGGATCAGAGAATGCGAAGTCCCTAAATTCCAAAGGTATACTGTAATTATAATTCTTTAAGTAAATGCACAGCTGCAGCTACAAACTGGTATCATGTGAAAAGAGAAGGGTCCTCAAGCTAGCCTAGGTCTAAGAGAGGGTCTGGGGATGGTGGGAATTTATAGGCAAGGCTTCCTAGAAGGAAGACATGACACCAGAGCTGGCTTTTTGAGGGCACAACTCACATCCCAGCTCTAACAGTTACTAATGGTGTGCCTGTGGGCAAGTCACTAGCTCTGCTCCATCTAATATGACTTCAGTGTGAGGTAACATGCAATACACCTGGCAGAGAGAAGGCATTCAGTACATGATAGCAATCACAGCTTTTTAAAATGACATTCCCCCTCTGCTATTCTCTCATTCCACGTATCCAGGGAACTATCATCTGACTCAAACCAGAGTCTCCAATCTTTCAATCGCTCACATTCTGCCCATTTCATCATCAGCCTCATCCAGGCAACACTATCATTCAACAGTTACTTCAGGACTAATCTAAACAATCTTCTCTTTACCTTTCATTGGGTTAACTACAGATCCAGTGCCCATCTCACCACTCCTACCCCTCATACAATGTGCTAATCACAGGAAGTAAGCGTAACAACAGGACAGTTTCTCCTCCCAAAAGGCTCATCACTCTGTGGAACATACGAACAGTTAAAACATTCTTCTTCCTCTCTTTTTTACCCTACATAAACCACTAGGAAAAATGACTATCAATATATACGTTAGTACTCTTTTTAGAAGAAAACAATGGTTCGCCATCAAACTATTCTGCCAAGCTTAATTTCCTGTTAGTTTTATTAGTACTACTAAAAATGACAGTAGCTGCCATTTATTGAGCACTGCTGTGTCCTAGACCATCCCGAGGCCTTTGAAGCCTTGTTATAAACATGAAGAGCCTCAGAGCAATCTGCCCGGCTCTAAAGTGTATGATGTTCCTGCTCCATTATTTTAAGAGCCTCCAGCATTATTGTCTTCTTATGTCTAAATAAACACTCCAATGATTCTTACACACTATGGTCATATTGTACCTCTATACTCATGTTGTGTTCCACCTAGAAGGCTCTAACTCCCCAACTCAAGCTTTAGCCATGCTCCAAAACCTTGCTGAAATCAAGTTAAAAAAAATTTTTTTTTTAAAGATTTTATTTATTTAACAGAGAGACAGACAGGGAACACAAGCAGGGGCAGAGGGACAGGGAGAAGCAGGCTCCCCGCAGAGCAAGGAGCCCGATGCGGGGCTCGATCCCAAGACCCTGAGATCATGACCTGAGCCGAAGGCAGACGCCCAACGACTGAGCCACCCAGGTGCCCCTGAAATGAAGTTTTAACATAATCCACCCAAGTTTCCAGCCCTATTGCTCACTCTCTTAATATAGCCTACTTTAAAATTCATGTAATGTAGTATGGCATTGCTCACTGATTATTTTTCATGTAATCTGCACTTTTAACCAGATTACAAGCTACATGAGTAAAGGAACACATCTTCAGTTTCTTGTGAGTCCACCAAAATGCCCAGCATGCAGTGTACAGTTAGGCATCTGTAATTTTACCACCCAAATATAACCATTACAGTTGTATATTTTTTACAGTCTATTACAGATGGTACTTCGACAAATATCTTTGTGCATATTTTAGCCTTCTACAAGTATAACCAATCTAACATTTCTACATACCATTCTCTATTAAAAAGAACCAGGGGGGGCGCCTGGGTGGCTCAGTCGTTAAGCGTCTGCCTTCGGCTCAGGTCATGATCCCAGGGTCCTGGGATCGAGCCCTGCATCGGGCTCCCTGCTCTGCGGGAAGCCTGCTTCTCCCTCTCCCACTCCCCCTGCTTGTGTTCCCTCTCTTGCTGTGTCTCTGTCAAATAAATAAGTAAAATCTTAAAAAAAAAAAAAAAAAAAAGGAACCAGGGATCCTTGAGGGGCAGGGGAGAACGGCTGCTCTCAGGGCCTGGCAGAGAGAGTACAAGAGCTTGGAGCACTGGTGGTGCCAGAAAGGAGGCACTCAAACGGGGACAGGGATATGTCAAATGGACAAAGGAGAAGGGGGCCCCACGTGCCAAATCTGGGACAAGTTAATTTACACCATTTATCTCCTTAAGGTTCTAACAATTCCAGTTAAGAGACAGATTGTTATATTGGATAACAAAAGGTAACTAGGCTGTTTTTAAAACACATCTAAAACAAAGATATAGAAAGGATTTAAGATGCAGAAAAAGATACACATTAACTAGAAGAAAGCTTGTGGTAGCTATCTTGAAATGCCCACGTAAAGAAATATGGCTTGTGAGTGCTCCGCGTGCTTGCCGCAGCCGTCGCCTCTGCTGCGACCAAGATGGCAGGGAGACTCGCCACCTTCCTCAAGGATGCCTGGGCCAAGGAGCCGGTGCTGGTCCTGTCCTTCACCATCGGGGGCCTTGCTCTAATTCTGCCCACCCTCAGCCCCTTCGCCAAATATGCCACCGTGATCAACCAGGCCACGCCCTACAACTATCCAGTGCCCCTCCGAGATGATGGGAACATGCCCGACGTGCCCAGCCACCCCCAGGACCCCCAGGGCCCAAGCTTGGAGTGGCTGAAGAACTTGTGAGCACCCTCGGTGACATGGAGGAGGCCCCTCCCCTGAGCCAATAAAATGTGAAAAGCGACCCCAGAAAAAAAAAAAGAAAAAGAAACATGGCTTGCAATTGTTCGAAACAAAAAAGCTGGCACTCAAACCTCAGCAAAAAGTTTTACGGCTGGGTAGGGAGCTCTCGTGGGTGCAGGTCGCAGGGGTGGGGGGGGGTGGTCACCGTCCGCTCATTTTCCAATCTCTTTCTTTTCTGTCCTACATCTCACCCTCACTCTCTACTAGGTCATGTCTTCATAAATTGTATTCTTTCCCATTCACTTTTTCCAGTAAATTAAACTTCTGGTCTTTGCCTGAGCATGGAGTAGGCATCTTGGTTACTTGGTTACATAGGGGTCAAGATCTTCAACTTCTGTTTTTCCCCATATAGTCACTCATATTCCAGAATTATTCCAGGTCCTCCATACAGCCAGTTGTTTTCCAGGGTTACTGCAGGTCAACCGGCTCTGTTCACACTGGGTTTTTTGCAAAACTTACCCAGCTACCCCATCTGAAAAAATGCTACATTTTGTTGTCTCCTGATGACCTCCCTGCCATTTTCTGACATTATTTTAGACCCTTTTTATATTTTTACAACCAACGTAACAAGGTCTCAGTGTGTAAAGGAGACAATGTGTCCGTTATCTACCTTTTACAGGAAACCTCTCATGTTTCAAAAAATATCCAGCTTTAGAATGCTTGAAAACTTGTTAGGACTCATTACACTTTATAAAGCTCTCCTTTGGTACTTGTGAGATGATAGAAAATATACACACTGGTCTCTGGCACCGGGCTCCTGAAACCCTTGTAATTTCCTAAGTGATAAGAACACTAGGCGCATCTTTTGTTCAAATATTAGGTCCCTGCCACAGGGCTCCTGGACGGCTACTGGATGAGGCCTAGTCACCAAAAAGACCAAGCCATGATTAGAAGCTTGGATTTTCAGCCCTGCCCCACTATTCTCTTAAGAAAGGGAGAAGGGCTTAAAAATGGAATGACTGATCATGCCTACATGATGAAGCCTCCATAAAATCCCAAAAGCACGGAGTTCAGAGAGCTACTGGGATGAACATGTGGAGGTGCTGGGAGAGTGGCAACACCAGGACAGAGCATGGAAGCTCCACACCCCTTCCCAGATCCTCTGCCATACGCATCTCTCCCATCTGCATGTTCACGTGGATCCTTCATATCCTTTAATAAAATGGTCAACCTATGTGTTTCCCTAAGGTCCATGAGTCACTCATGCAATCAAACCCAAAGAGGGGGTTGTTGGAACCTCCAATCTGCAGCCTATAGATCTAGAGCTGGTCAGAAGCACAAGTGACAGTTTGTGACTAGCGTGTGAAGTTGTGGGAGTGAAAGGAGAGGGTCCTGTGAGACTGCACCCTTCACCTGTGGTATCTCACAGTATCTCCAGGTAGACAGTATCAGGAGTTAAAGTGTAGGGCACCCAGCTGGTATCACAGAGAATTGCTTGTTGTAGAGGAAAAAACCCCCATTTGGTGACTAGACGACGTGTCTGAGTGTTTTATTATATGAGGAATAAAGGAGACACACAGGGAAGAACTGGGTTTTTCCCCACATAGGAAGGAAAAAACTGCGGGTCTTTCTTTTTCGTACTTTAAGCTGTTTATTCTTCCAGATGAAGTTAGGTTCCGTCTGCTAATTGCCTGCCCTCCACTACTGGACTAGAAACTCATCAGTGCATGCACATGCACCCACACACAGGTTGTACAATAAATTACACATACATGGGTTTAAGGGTCACCACGAAAAACTGAAGAACAGGATGCACAGGCACTTTTCTACATTTTGCTAAATCATAGCCTTTCCCAAAGGACACAGGGAAACGGTTCTCTTAAAAAGCTCACTCTCACTAGCTTTCCCTAACCTGAGGAATATTAGAATACTTCAGATCCCCCTTAAAGAGGTTTTTAAATTAACAATATTCCCACTTGTGATTTCATAGAATATAGACAATATCTTCACTGTAATTTAACTTCCAATGTAGCTTTTCAGTATTCCATCATGGCTAGCAGGGACCATTCTCATTCTCTATGAATATAGTGACGTTACGGTCTTGTGTCAGCATGGTTAGGGTGAAATCAACCCCCAGGGGCTGATGCACTCTCAGTTTACAGATAAAATTATCTTTCCAGGTCCATCTGACTGACGCCAAAACCATGGGAATGTTACGAATTTACTAAAAGAAATGCCACTTTGTCCTGTCTCCTGGCAGCCAGTCTTCTGTGTCATCTTAACATTACTCTGCTTCCACCTTCAAATTTTGAAACAATACACTCATACACAGAAGTTAATGAAGAGCCACTGGTTGTCAGGCTCTGCAGGAGGTAAAGAGCGAGCATTAGCTTCCAGCCCTCACTGAGCTCAGAGACTACTAGAGAAAACAAAAACATATGGGTGGCAACACTATGTTGTGTTAAATGCTCACGGATTCTGCGAGAATATAAAAGAGGAATACAACAAACATTTATTCCAGCCTTTTCGAAAGGATCACCTCAGCTGAGTGTTAAGAGCACCCAGGAAAAAGCCAACATGAGAACAGAAGGAAAAGAGAAAGGGCATCTGCAGTCAGGGCTGGGGCAGTGACAAAACAGAAATAATGAAGCTAAGACACAAAGATCACAAAGGGCACTATGCCCAACCCTGAAGAGTTTCGGGTATCTAGAAAGCTAGAATTTTATGTAGGGAGTGTGTTAGGAGGATCATTCTAGTGGTAACATACGGAGGACTAAAAGAGGCACAGAGGGTTGGAGACAACTTGAAGGTGGGGCTACCCCAATGGAACGGATGCAGTAATCCGGGCAAGCAGTGATGAGGGCCTAAACTAAGGAATTAGCATGAGGTTGGAACAATGGTTCTCAAATGGGTTGATTTTGCGTCTCCATCATCACAACTGGGTGGTCCTGCTGCAATCGAATAAGCAGAAGCCAGGAATGCTGCTCACCATTCCACAGTGAGCAGGACAACCCTCCTTCTCCATACCCTTCACATGAAGAACAATCCAGCCCCATATGTCAACGGTGCCACTGCTGAGAAACCCTGGGACAGAAGGAAATTCAAGACCTACGGAGAAGCTTTAGGAGACATGCCTTGTGGACTGATTGCGTGCAGATGGTGAGGAAGAAGAGGGGTAAAGGAGGACGCACAGGTTTCTGGTTGGGGGAATCTGCGTCAACGATGGATCAGAAAAGACAAGGGGTTTTTCCTGGATTTTGAAGTATCCAAGTTGGTACATAGTGGCTTGGACCATAACAGATAGTTGGACCAGAGATACAGAATGGGAAATGAAAGAATAGGAGGAGCCGCGATAGGAATTACATGGAGTAAAGGATGTGCACATGGCATGAAAAGTAAGAACACTCTTCTGAGCAGATACCCAGAGCGCACCAGTCTAAGAGAATCGTCATTTTTAAAATTCTTCAGCTTATACATGTAAAGAATTTTATTTGGAAAGTACTAACCTTCCAAATAACTATTTTTAAGGACTATGCTTCTCCATTATTCCAATGCTCAGAATTGTTTTGGAACTCTGTTGTATGAAGAGTAGAAGCTCTCCTAAATTGACCTTCCCCCCTAACCCAAGTGCCCTATTACCTCATGCCTGGGACAGATCACAGCGCGGCCCAGCGTGTCTGCTCTTATCAAACAGTAGGCTTATGAAGAGCCAATTTTATTTGTTCCAGGCAGTTATAATTACTGTTATTACATAACTGAATAAAATATTAATAAACCAAATGAAATAGAAGTTCAAACAGAAAAGTTGTTTCTGTGAAAGTTAACGCTTTGGAAATACATGAAACCTTACCATGACTCAGTAATTGGAGTCAGAAATATTAATCACATAATTAACATGAACTGTTAGGCTCAGGATGAGCCTGCAGAATTATCTGGTTAGGCATTAAAGGGGTTGGATCTGAGCTGTGAGCCTGTCTCTGCCATATATATAAGCTCCGGGACGCCCCTGCTAGTTACTTACAGCGAGATTCAGACTCACCAACTATAAAAATACCATCTCAACATAGGGTTGTTTTGAGATTCAGTAAGGTATTTGCTCACCCACAGCGGTAATGCAGTTGACCCTTGAACATCACAGGTTCGAACTACACAGGTCTGCTTCTACACGTTTTGTTTTGTTGATAAAAATACAACACAGTACTGTCAATGTATTTTCTCTTCCTTATGATTTTCTTAGTAACATTCCTTTCTCTAGCTTACTTTACTTTACTGCAAGAATACAGTATATAATACATGTAGTAAATAAAATACACACTAATTGTTTATGTTATCAGTAGGCTTCTGGTCAACAGCAGGTTAACAGTAGTTAGTTTTGGGGGAGTCAAAAGTTATACAGATTTTTGACTGTGCAGGCCCACACTGTTAAAGGGTCAACTGTATCACATTTCAATCATTCCTTGGGAAATTTTTAAAGAAACTTACTTTAAAGAAGTGACTCCTTTGAAAGAGGACCTAAGGTTTGGGATAACTTTCATATTACGGTTGCATTTTACAGCCACTCTCATCTGTCCCATGAAATTCTAGAGAGAAGTTTGAAAAGATCTATTTCTATCTCTAGTCTTAGTCCTAATGGCAAAATCTGCGGTGAAGTCCAATCATTTAAAAAAGAGCACGTGACAGAACCCAACAACAAGACTAGACCAATCCTGAAGGCCACGGACTCCAACAATGTGTTATCTCTTGGGGCTTCCACTGCTTTGAGAGGAACTCCACACTAACTGGGATACAGTCTAACGGAAAGGATACAACATAACTATCACCTTTGTGAACATTTGGTACCCTAAAGTTACCAAAGAGAGGATAGCTATAAGTACTCAGATTCATGTGTAAGATTCTAATAAACACTGAGGAACTTACCTAGATTTATCCAAATTCCACCTGGCTTGAGTATTTTCCATATTGTGTCAATATAATCAATGACATTGTGAGCTGTGTCTATGAAGAAACAGGTAGCAATACAGTCCCAGGTATCTATTCAAGGAAAACCACATTACTACATTCATTACGTTATATTTCCTTTCCTTTTAATTACTTCTACAAATGTTACCTCTTACAGATTATGAATATTTCATTTAACTGGAGGAATACAGAAGCTAAACTTCCAATCAACAAGGTAATTAGGGTAACTAAGCAATCATTTATGACACGCTTCACAGTTCATGAAAGTTTTTACTAATAATTTGATAATCACTTTGGAAACCATTTTTTTTTAATATTTTATTTTATTTTTTTATTCTTATGTTAATCCCCATACATTACATCATTAGTTTTAGATGAAGTGTTCCATGATTCATTGTTTGTGCATAACACCCAGTGCTCCATGCAGAATGTGCCCTCCTCAATACCCACCACCAGGCTGACCCAACCTCCCACCCCCCTCCCCTCTAGAACCCTGTTTGTTTTTCAGAGTCCATTGCTCTCATGGTTCGTCTACCCCTCCGATTTCCCCCGCTTCATTCTTCCCCTCCTGCTACCTTCTTCTTCTTCTTTTTTTTTTTTCTTAACATATATTGCATTATTTGTTTCAGAGGTACAGATCTGAGATTCAACAGTCTTGCACGATTCACAGCGCTTACCAGAGCACATACCCTCCCCAGTGTCTATCACCCAGTCACCCCATCCCTCCCACCCCACCCCCCACTCCAACAACACTCAGTTTGTGGAAACCATTTTTGATAGCCTATATAACTAGGTATCTTTACCAAATGGTACTTGTAAGAGTTTTGTTTATGATCTACTCAATGTCTAGCCTTCATTTCAAATTGATTAAGATGATGTAATTGTCATTTGAATTTTAAACTGTGTTTTAAGCCACTGTTAACCGCCAATTCTGGCAAGTTTCAGAAAGGCTGTATGCACTTGTTGCCAAGTGAGAAACAAACGGCATAGAAATACTTAAACCGTTCACCAGTACTTCAGAGATTCAGCAGTGGAAAAGGGGAACGAGGCTGTCAGTGCCCCGTGGAGGCCGTCGCAGGGCACAATCCAGGGACAGAGGCTGGATTCTACAAATCTCGGTGCCATAAAGGCACTGATCCCACCGAGGATGACCTTCACCATCTGCTCTCTCAAGCCCTGCTACACAACAAGGTCACCTGTACTCGCCTAAGTGACTGTTTTCCATTATGTCACCTCTCTTTTGAGAACTTTCTCTCTATCCTATCCCCAGCACTTAACATTTTCCATCTCTTTCTACCTTCGGAATACAGGTTTTCCCAGTGTCAGAGTTCAGGGGAAAATAAACAAAAACTTGACTAAATCTTGTTACTCCCCGCTCGAGTCCCTCCAATGGCTTCCCACCTCTCTGAGTACAATCAAAGTCAGCCTCACCAAACCCTCCCCAACCTGACCTCCCACCACTGCACCCACTGCTCACTACACCCCAGCCAAAGTGGCTTCCTGCTCTTCCTTGAGCAGAACAAGCATCCTCCCCACACTGAATCGTTCTTCCCTCGCCATTGCTTCTGTCTGCAACATTTCCCCCCCAAATATCTAATGGTTTGCCTCTTCACTTTTTCAAGGTTCTCTGCTCAACTTTTTTTTTAAAGTTCTGCTTAGAGAGCCTTCCCTGATAACTCTATAAATAGCAGCCTCTCCCCAGTCACTCTGTATCCCTGTTACCCTGCCTTAGTATTCTTCCTCAGAATTTTAAATTTGTTATTGCCCCTCTCTCCCTATTGGAACACAGATTCCCTGTGGACCAGGAACTTTGCTTTGCTCACTGCTCTTTCCCATGCCTAGAACATACCTGGGACTTAGCAGGTGCTCAAATAAATTTGTTGAATGAATGATCTTGCTGACCTCTTAGGATACTATTTTTCTTCTTCCTTTTACTAAAGCTAATCTACTCCCCCCACCACCACCCCTCTCTCCATTACCATCTCCCTTTCTCTAATGCTAGCTCAAACTTCAACAGTTTGCCAAGATGAAGTCCCAACTTCATAGCCTGATTTTAAAGGTCTTCTATAATCTGGAACCAACCTACTTTTCTGGCCATATCTCCCATTAAACTACCAAACCAACCTCTCTTTTCCTTCCAGTCAGGCTATCCCACCATCCCTGATTACCTTATTCATTTATATCTTCCTACCTCTGCCTCCCTCTTCCTTTTTTTGGATTTTTATTTATTTATTTGACAGAGAGAGACAGTGAGTGAGTGTGCACAAGCAGGGGGACCAGCAGAGGGAGAGGGAGAAGCAGGCTCTCAGCTGAGCAGGGAGCCTGATGCAGGACTCGACCCCAGGACCCTGGGATAATGACCTGAGTTGAAGGCAGACACTTAACTGACTGAGCCACCCAGGCGCTCCTGCCTCCCTATTCTTGAAGTCACAGCCTTCTCTCTACAAAGATCTCCTTTCCCACACTATAATCTTTTACCTTTATTATATTCATTATTCATGAACTTTTTTCACATGTGTCTTATATTAATAGACCCAACAGATTCTATATTTCTTAATGGTGGGACCTTATACTTCTTTATATTTCCCATCATTCCCTTATAGAGGACTTTGAAAATATCCTAACTTGCCACTGAAGTATATCTTATATTCTGCTATCAAAACGAATGACCAATACTTTGGCTTAGTATAAAATTAGCTCATTAAATTTAGAATAAAGAACAAGAACTTTTAAATGCTTGTTTTGGACTTACTGCATTCTGAGTAGATCTCCTGAAAATCTCCTGCTGTCATAGAAAAATTAGAACCAGGAGGAAGACTGTGGGGATCAACATCAGGGAAAAAGATAGGTCGAATCTGATCAGCTGACCTCCGGTTATTGCTAAACTGATGGATCCAGGGATAAAGCTTATATTTATTAATTTCAGAACATCTGCAAAATATGAGCACAAAATTCAGTGTTAACTAAAAATTTTACCAAGAAAATCTACTTTAAATACTAAAATATAATCTGAAGATTTACTTATGTAATTCATTAATACTTAAGGTGTTACCACTACATCCCAACCAATTATCTGAAAATGCACATATACACATATGTAGATGAGTAACCAATCATGAATTAAAAGACAGGAAAAAAATTAAAGTAACTTCAGAGATATAAATGTGTTGTTCATTCACATTTTAAAAAAATGTATTTCCAAACTTCCAAACTTCAAACTGAAAAACAGACCACCTCTTTTCTCAAAAAAGTGGTATGGGTTTTGTTTGCTACCCAACTATTCTCATTCTCTCCGTTTTACCTTCTCACCATTCCCTAAGCCATACTGGACAACATATTATTTAAACAAGGCAGCTAGTTATTTTTTCCAATGCACCTCTTCTGGCTTTAAAAATAACAACTCTTTTCCACTATTTTCTAAAAGAGGCCACAGAAATTCTGAGAGATGTTTCCAACTCAATCATATGAGCATACTTGGCCATTTTATAAGAATTTGATTAAGGGGAAAAGTTATGATTGCTACACTGCACTTATTCCACTGAAGAAACAAAGGGGTGAAGAAGTTCAAGGAACAATGAGAAAATACTCCTTCCTGGATCATCCAAAGTCTTGAAATTCTGCACAGGGAGCATTTCAGTTTCATGGGATGTCCCATCATTTTCTAAAAAGTCACTTATCCATCCTGTTTCAACATTCTGTTAACTAAGAACTAATTACAAGTGGTAATTTGTATAAGCAACTTGATTTTAATATAAGAAACACTTATGATTACATATCATAATTAAACACTCTGTATTTATCTTCAAATTCAGAATTGTTCAAAATAGGTAAGTCAATCTGATTCTGAGAAATTACTATTTCCAGCAAAAAGTAAATTAAATACCTGTTGAGTACAAAGTTGGAAGAAAAGAGCATAAAAAAACTCCATTCATTTCCTTGACAAGCATAACCTAGCATAGCTATTTCCCAGGCCAGTCTTCCTAGTCCAGCACCAGGTACCAGAATATTTACTTTAGAAGGATCCCTGAAATGAAATAAGGCAATTATGTCCAACCCCTCGAAGAAAAAAAAGAAAAGGCAAAATCCACATTAACAACTAAAAACTTAGATATTCAGTAAGAATAAGGTCACTCAAAATTGACTTTTTAAAATTGAGAAATACTTCTAAATATAAATGAAAAATAAGGGCATGAGGAATTATCATATGTTCAAATATCAGATGAGGGTTTTATGCCCTAAATACTTTTCAGGAAAAAAAAAGGAGTCGCCTTATATCTAAAGACTTAGAAGACACTCATACCCCCATAGTAGCTGTCACTTGAAGAACTATCTCAAGAAGACAAATTATCCCAAAGGGATCCCAACACACACAAAGATTGAACAAAATCATTTTATCATCAGACACTGAAACAAAACATTATCTCTAAATTCTGTAACTAATACAATAGTTTGTGTGACTAAATAGATGAAATATATGTAGATTTTTAATGCGTTAGTTTTATCTTTAGGATCCTATATATTTTAGCTGGCAAAAGAATTTGGAGGGAGGGTATTCTCATGCGGAAAATGAGGAATTGCCTTCTAACTGAGCATAATTAATTGCAAGTCCATCACACCAAATCACAGACTCACAACCCAACTGCTCTTCACTTATTGGCATCACACTATAGAAACAAATTCTCTTCATTCTAAAATCCACCATCCACTTTCAAATGGCTAAAAAGCCTTAGCAAAGCAAGGGACCTTCTCAGGAATTCCAGCCAATCAATATAACCCTAAGGAAACCAAAATGGTATTCTTAGAGAAAACCAAAGGCAAATGTGTATAATCAGCTGTCATCATATCAATTACAAAGAATTTCACTATTGTCTGCATTCTCCAAATTTAGTTCGTAAATCATAACCAACTTCCAAATCTACCCCGTGGATAATTCTCTTTTTTTTTAATCTTTATGCTACCTGGTCTTTAAGTTTGATGTGCTCCAGTAGCAACTAGGGGCCCATATGGTAACCGCTGCCCCTTCCCACTCTGAAATCAAGAGGAAACAAACAGAACTACAGGGCTCTTGGAAATTCAGTCTACAAATACAGTAACATGGCAATTTTGGCCCAGGTCATCCAGTCTTAAATGTATATGTATTTGTATAAAAACCTTAACAAAGTCTACTTAATTTCACTGTTGAATTTTATATATACAATAAGACATAAACCAAAATTTGTTAAAAATGACTTCTGACGGGGCGCCTGGGTGGCTCAGTCGTTTAAGGGTCTGCCTTCGGCTCGGGTCATGGTCCCAGGGTCCTGGGATCGAGCCCCATGTCGGGCTTCCTGCTCGGCGGGAAGCCTGCTTCTCCCTCTCCCACTCCTCCCCCTGCTTGTGTTCCTGCTCTCGCTCTCTCTCTGCCAAATAAATAAATAAAATCTTTAAAAAAAAAAAAAGACTTCTGACAAACAGGCTTATTAGGATTAGGAGACATCCTTTAATACTTGGTATGAGCAAACTGATGCCAAGCTGCCACATAAAATGCTTTCTTCTCATTTCAGGTCACACACATGTTTGTGTGTGAACACTTTAATTTTTAATTGATTTAATTTAAATTTCTAATGAAAAGAATGGGTAACATCCTCCCATGTGGTTTAGACCTACATGTATCAGTTATCTAACAAGCATATAAAGTATATACATATTTTTAGTATGAGAATTTGAAAAGCTACTGGCCGCACTCTATGCTATCCTTTGTATGACGGACCTACCAATGTGGCACCCGGCCCAGGGCCTCTCTCTCATCTTCCACTCCCTATCAGACCCACCCAAACCCGTACTCTCCCAGAATTACCTCTTTTCTTTTCTCAGTTCCCATTTGCCCAATCAAAACACCCATTTTTACCAAGTGGCTGTTCTCACCTTAGATTTAAAAAAAAAAAAAAAAAGGCAAAGTAATGCAACAAAAGTAAATGGATTTAGAAGTAATTTCAGAGTATTTAAATCATTACAAAAATAATCACTAATAACGTCTGGATGGCTGATAAGCTGAGTAAAAAACTACCAAGAAGAAATTAGAAATCATGCTAATCCTAAGGCAAAGTTGTGTTAATAATGGTACTGACAATTTTTTTTGTCAACTTATGCAAAGTTAACTTTATGACTGGTACTATCAAATTCTCCGTACCCAAACAGGCCAACAGAACTCTCTACCCCCACCTTGTGGCAGAAACTGCTGTATAAAACTGCTATTAAAAGGCTGTCATCAAGCCGAGGAATGCAGACTGTTTATCAAGGCCCTTGACTAGGAGTTAGCAAAGATTATGATAGATCTATCAATTATCTATATTATGACAAAAGGATTTCTGTGGGCATACAAAAGGAGACACATTATTAAAACAAATGCCCAGAATTGGGAAAAAAAAAAAAAAAAGGAAAAAATCAAGCAATCAATGAAAGAGGGAGATGGAGAGAATTTTTCCCTAAGTTTTTGTTCTTAGATTTTTTTTTTCATTGGGTCATTATATGAGGGACATTAACAGCATAATGGAAAGTCCCTCTAATTACGTGTATAAAAATAAAGCATTTTAATAGGCAGTTCCTGCTATGACTATGCATGTTAGCTCTAGGGCATTTCTATGAAGGTATTTCTGTGGAAAATAAGGGAAATAAAGTCGACATATAGACCTTTAGTGTGATGTGACTTTAAGCTTGGCTAAAACTTAGAAAACCAGGAACAGAGGCACATAATATCTGGCTCAGTACTCAAATGGTGCTGCTGGAGATCCTTAGCAAAAATAAGTAAGCAGGGGCGCCTGGGTGGCTCAGTTGGTTAAGCGACTGCCTTCGGCTCAGGTCATGATCCTGGAGTCCCGGGATCGAGTCCCGCATCGGGCTCCCTGCTCGGCGGGGAGTCTGCTTCTCCCTCTGACCCTCCTCCCTCTCATTCTCTCTGTCTCAAATAAATAAATAAAATCTTTAAAAAAAAAAAAAAATAAGCAAGCAGACAAGTTTACCTAGTTACTAAGGTCCAACTACGGACAAGCAGTGTATTTACTACAAATATGACACCCCTGATAACAGCAGGGAAAGTTTCAACAGTTCATTCCAGACAAGCAAGAAGAAAGAGAGCACACCTATAGGGACAGAACGTGGAGCTCCCGTGTATCTAAACAGGCCGTGGCGCTCGCTGGTACCACGCTCTGTGCTCCAACAACTACCAGCAGTAAACGTGGTTCCTGAGAGAGGTGTCCCTCATTGGACACAGAATGGTTTTTGCGCTGCAGCTGCAGATTAGCAAGTCCCAACACACAAAATACCTTCTCTTGAGTCAACATGCTGACACTTAGCTGACCCCTGGCGGTTAGGGGTGTGTACACTTCCAGGCACTCAAAGTGTTCGATTCTGTCTGAATCCCAGCAGTTCTCTGCTCAGTACAATAAAAGCCACTCACCACTTGTGGCTACTGAACACTTAAAATGTGGCTAGTCCGATGTGATGCGAGTGCAAAACAGATGCTGGATTTCAGTATAAAAAAGGAATGTAAAATAGCTCATTAATAATCTCACATACCGACTGTATGCGGAAATAAACTGAATTATTAAAGTATATTATTAATTTCACCTGTGGCTTTTTATGTGGCTACGAGAAAATTTAAAATAACATATATGGCTTGCATTATATTTCCGTTGACCAGTGCTTGATCCACACAGAGAAATAGTAAAAACACAATTTTGAGCAAAAGCCAATTGTGAAATGACACCACAAGCCGTCTATGAGCTTTTACAATATAAACAATAAAATGTTTTATTTAAAGGTATATAAATATGTAGTTATTGTAGGAAGGTAAGATCAGAGTAACAACTTCATATTAGTTGTTACCTCTGGAAAGAGAATATACTGAGCTTTTCAGGGCATGGTTTCAACTGTATCTGTAATGTTTCTTTTAAAAAATACATTAAAAAAACCACACAAACAAAACAAAACCCTGAATGAAGTAAGTATGGCAAAATTTCAAGGTTTAACAGATCTAGGTGTTGAAATATTTTGTATTCAAAGTAGAAAATGGGGGGCGGCTGGGTGGCTCAGTCTGTTAAACGTCTGCCTTCGGCTCAGGTCGTGATCCTAGGATCCTGGGATCGAGCCCCATGTTGGGCTCCCTGCTCAGCGGAGTCTGCTTCTCTCTCTCCCTCTGCCCCTTTCCCTGCTTGTGCACTCTTTCTCTCAAATAAATAAATAAAATCTTAAAAAAACCCAACTACAACTGGGTTAGAAATCCCTTTAGTATCTAGCCCCTTCAAAAATATTCCAGTTCACCTCTTCATCCACTCTCAACAAAGAACTCCCATGTATCAAATAACTTCTCACCAATTCTAGAAAACACTTTCTCACCTTAATCTTTAGAGCTCCTACACACCCACAGAAACTCAGTTTAAATTATCACATTATCTATGAAGTCTTTCCCAAACATCCCAGGCATGGGGGTTGAATTCACCTCTCAATAATTTCAGCACTTCATACCTCTGTTATAGTTTATATACCAAGTTTTTCTATGACCCACAGACCAGTCACCTGTTTTTGTAAATAAGGTTTTACTGGAACATAGTCATGCACATAGACAAACTGTCTATGGCTGCATCCCACAACGACAGAGTCGTACCCAATGACTACCCTGCCTGAATAGCCTAAAATACTTACTGGCTGGCCCTTTAAGGAAAAGTTGGCCATCTCTGATCAAATGCATCTTGAACGTCTTTCCTATTTGTACACAGAGCTTCCTTAATCTGTTATGACTAAATAAATATTCCACTGCATGACTGTACCATAACGTATCAAAATCCACTAATTAAGGACATTTAGATTTTTTCCCAAGCTTTTGTTATTATAATGTTAAAACTAATATCCTCGGCATAAATGATCTTCCACATCCAGGAATCTGTAGAAAACTTCCCCAAAATTGAATTCCAAGAGTCAAAAGATATGAATTTAAATTCTGTTAGATATTACCAATCTTTTGCCCTCCAAAAGATTTTACTGATTTATTCTTCCTTCAGCAAGCTATGTTTCCTCATACCTTTAATAAGTTATTTAACTTTTTAAACTGTGCAATGTAACAGGTGAAAAAATGGCATCTTAGCTTGGTTTTCACATTTGCATATTCTTATGAGATTGAGGATCTTGTATTTCTTTTTCTGTAAACTATTTACACTATTTTTCTACTGGGTTATTAGTCTTGAATTGTTTTTCCACTGAATTATTACTCTAGATTTATAAGCTCTTGAAATCCTGAACTTTAAGAGCTTAAGATCTTCTTTGAAAGATGTGAAATAAATATTTGTCTTTGGTCTAAGAGGGCTTTCAGGATGAGGGATAAATCTAAATTTTCAACCTCTACTCTTGCATTATTTGGCAGTCTACATTTCCTCCATTTTCTCTTTTTAAATGGTTTCTTTCAGCTAAAAGAATCATTTTACAAATTACAATTTATATTATTTAATGTAAGTAGAAAAAAACGCTTCTTCAAAGCTTACCATGTATTTTTCTAATGTCCAACTATATGAAAGAAAAACTACATTCAACTGGTCAATAATATATCTCTATCTTCTGGGAGTGAAATGCAAAGACATGATCGATTTTTCTCCCACATGCAAAGTATCACTTCATTTTCTTCTAAAGTGGGTTGGGTTAATGAAATTAAGATATAAAAATATAGTCCAACAGTTTTCCGGATTCACAAGAGAATATGGTTCCACATGGTTGTGATTTTTCATTTCAGGTAGGACTCAAACTTAAGAATTTCTTTCCTGGGGCGCCTGGGTGGCTCAGTCGGTTAAGCAACTGCCTTCGGCTCAGGTCATGATCCTGGAGTCCCGGGATCGAGTCCCGCATCGGGCTCCCTGCTCGGCGGGGAGCCTGCTTCTGCCTCTGACCCTCCCCCCTCTCATGTGCTCTCTCTCATTCTCTCTCTCACAAATAAATAAATAAAATCTTTAAAAAAAAAAAAAAGAAAAAAAAGAAAAAGTAAAATAAATAAAAACTCTATAAACAGTTGGACAAATAAGACAAGTGTGTTTTCATAGGAAAAAATATTTTAATGCACACAGGTATGGTTAATTCTATGCATGTTTAAGTGTACTATCTTTTATAGACAGCTCAGTTAGAAAGGGCCTTTACTGAAATTTCAAAAAGAACAAACACAAGCCGACATAAATCTGAGTCAAATCCAGCCAAGTGTAAGGACATCAAATTCCCATGTGCTTACTGTGGCATAAGAGGATCCTGGAAATTCATCTGAGACCCAAAGTTGACCAGGATTTATCTAAGAATCAACCTGGATACTGAAGGGTTGTAATCAATGTTCCTGTTTCAGGTCTAGGGGTTTACTTCTTTATGGCAAAAGTATGCCTTTAACATGGATATGGACTTTACTGTTTTATTAGCTTTATTTTTTTAAGGTTTTTTGATAGCTCATCTTATTAACTATAAGGAAACCAATCTAAATTAAACAAGCAAAACAAATGACATAGGAAGAGATAACGAAAATTTTCCACTGGGGCCAAGAATGGCACCAAAAAGGAATTTGACAGAGATCTTGGCACTCTTCAAGTTTATCTGCCTATCTGCTCTTATAATATTGATTATTTTCAGGGAAGGGAAATGGACGGCTGGGTAACAGTTATAGGAAAGAGACTTTACTGTGAAGTTTAAAAAATTTTTAACACTGTGTATGTTTTACCTAATCAAAAAAAATTATTCTTTTATTTTAAAATAACCTATTAGATTCATTAAGAGTTAATTCATTCTTTCCTCACCAGTCCACATTCTATTTGTTGGTAGCAATAAGGATAATAAAATAGTAGATAGATAACAGTAAAGTAATACTCTGTGTCAGTCCACTAAGTACCTTTAACAATAGCATGCATGCCCTTTGGTAAAGCTGACACTGTTATGCTGTTTGGACACCATGGTAATACACATGATTCAATGATCATGATTCAATGACTATGAACAAAGTCATGTTGAAAGTGCTAGGGGGCGCCTGGGTGGCTCAGTCGTTAAGCGTCTGCCTTCGGCTCAGGTCATGATCCCAGAGTCCCGGGATCGAGCCCAGCATCAGGCTCCCTGCTCTGCGGGAAGCCTGCTTCTCCCTCTCCCACTCCCCTTGTGTTCCCTCTCTCACTGTCTCTCTCTCTGTCAAATAAATAAAATCTTAAAAAAAAGGAAGTGTTAGAAAGATGATAACATAAGCATCTGGCATTCAGCCTTCCAAATATATGCAAACTTTGGTACAGTCCAATTGTAATGTCTTACTTCAGAACCCACTTTTCAAAAACAAATATTTTGAATTTTGAGAAAGACCTGGACTTTATGTTCACAGAAGCTATTCAACTGTTATATATTATTTTTAGAGCAGAGCACTGAATATATACATTGACAGAGAGTACCAACTAGAAACTTTAAGGAATATAACATCCTACAATATAACAATACATCCTACAATATATCGATGTTTATAAAAGTCCATAATAATTGTTATCATAAGTCTAACAGTCATAGAATATTTAATGTAGGACTATTGATCAGAATTTTTTTAAAAAAAGAATGACCATGGGCACCTGGGTGGCTCAGATGGTTAAATGTCTGCCTTCGGCTCAGGTTATGATCCATCCCAGGGTCCTGGGATCAAGTCCCGCATCGGGCTCCCCGCTCAGCGGGGAGCCTGCTTCTCCCTCTGCCTCTCTCTCTGTCTCTTATGAATAAATAAATAAAATCTTTAATAAAAAAAAAGAAAAAAGAAAAAAAAAGAATGACCTGTAGCATTTATTAAAGAAAGGTAGCCTTTAAAAACTGTGTGATTTTTAACTATTTATTCCAACAAAAGCCTACAGTTTTCAAAACAAGCATTATTGAGAAAGACTTCATATCCTAAAGAAAACTTAAAAGCATATTTCAACATTGCCACCTTAATATTCCATCGTTAAAGAGGCAGAGATGTCTCCCAAGAAAGAAAGTCTGACCAGATGGTTTTAGAGGTAAATTCTATTAAATATTTAATGATGAATGAACACCAATTCTTCTCAAACTCCCAAAAAATTAAAGAACTTCCTATAACTCATTGTATGAGGCCAACATTATCCTGATACCAAAATTAGATAACATGACAGGAATAGAAAATTCACAAGAATTTTCACGAAAGAGAAACAGATTAATAATACCCTTTTTACAGATGTAAAAATCCTCGACGAAATATTAGCAAATTGAACCTAACAACATATTAAAAGGATTATTCACCATAATCAAAAGGAATTTATGTAAGGAATGCAAGAGTGGTTCAACATAAGAAAATCAATCAATGTAATATATCACATTAATAGAACAAAGGAAAGAAACATGACTGTTTCACTTGACACAGAAAAGACATCTCATAAAATGCAATACTCTTTCTTGATAAAAATGCTCAGGACACTAGGAATAGAGGGAAAATTCCTTAATATGTTAAGGGGTAATTATGAAAAACCTACAGCTAAAATCATATTCAACGGTAAAAGGAGGAAAGTTTCCCCTCTACGACCCAGAACATGGTAAGGATGCCCCCTTTCACTACTGCTGTTCAACACTGTACTACAAGTTTTGGCCAGACCTTTTCAAGGGGAAAGGAAGAGGTAAAAACCATCTCTTATCTGCAGATGCTCTGAATCTGTATGTAGAAAATTGCAAAGAATCCACAAGAAAGCTCCTCCAGGTAATAAACAAATTAAGCAAAGTTGCAAGGTTATACAATCAACACATAAAAATCAGCTGTGTTTCTATACATCAGCAATGACTAATCCAAAAGGAAATTAAGAAAGCAATTCCATTTACAATTACATCTAAAAGAACTAAATACTTAAGGAATAAATCTAACCAAGGTCAAGAAAGACTTGTACACTGGGTGCCTGGGTGGCTCAGTTGTTAAGCGTCTGCCTTCGGCTCAGGTCATGATCCCAGGGTCCTGGGATCGAGTCCCACATCGGGCTCCCTGCTCGGCGGGAGGCCTGCTTCTCCCTCTCCCACTCCCCCTGCTTGTGCTCCTGCTCTCACTGTCTCTGTCAAATAAATAAATAAAATCTTAAAAAAAAAAAAAACTTAAAAAAAAGAAAGAAAGACTTGTACACTGAAAACTGCACAACAGTGTTGAAAGAAATTACAGAAGATCTAAATAGACATTCTGTGTTCATGGACAGGAAGATTTAACATTGTTAAGATGTCAATACTATCCAAACCAATCTACATATTTAACACAATTCCTAACAAAATTGCAATAGCCTTTTTCACAAAAATGAAAAAGCTGTCTGAAATTCATAGGGAATTGCAAGGGGCCCCAAATAGCCAAAACTATCTTGAAAAAGAATAAATTGAAGGACTTATGCTTCTTGACTTCAAAACTTAAAAGCTACAGAAATTAAAATACTATGGAACTGCCATAAGGGCCAATGTACAGATCAATAGAATAGAACAGAAAGCCCAGAAATAAACACTCACATGTACAGTCAGTTGATTTTCAACAATAGTACAAAAACAATTCAATGGGAGAAAGGACAGTCTTTTAACAAATGGTGCTAGGAAAACCAGATATCTATATGTAAAAAAATGAAGTTAGACCCTTACCTGATACCACATACAAAGTGAACTCAAAATGGATCAAAGATCTAAACTTAAAAATTAAAACCATGAAACTCTTAGAAGAAAGTATTGGGGAAAATCTTCATGACACTGGATTTGGCAATGATTTCATAAACATGACATGAAAAGCACTAGCACCAAAAGAAAAAATAGATAAATTGGACTTCACCAAAATTATACAATTTGTACATCAATGGACATCAAGAAAGTGAAAAGACAACCTACAGAATTGGGAGAAAATATCTGTAAATCATATATCCAACAAAGAATCAATACAAGCAAAAAAAAGGGGGGGGGGCAAAGATCACAAAAACCACACAATTTCATCTCTGACAAATCATCTTCAACCCAACCATAATAAAGACTACAAAAAGCATGAAGAAAAGAGTCAGTGTTATAAAAAATTAGGAAACCCAAGCATACTGTATCCTCACTGATAAAACTGGGAATACAAAATTCATTAACAAGTCTATAGACAGTAAAAATGTAAATTAAAAGCTTCTCAAATGAGTGTTATACATGTCAAGCATTTCTAGTAGTTGAAGTATTTGAAGATTTAAAGCGTATAAATAAACTTCTTTCTAGAAAAACATGTCATTAGAAAACCTCCTAAATTATACCTTTAAAAAAAAGTCAGTGAATTATTACCTATATTACTTCTGAATCTTGTATATCAGATATTTGGACATGTAGAAACAAGCACTAGAAGCACTGCTCTTTTTTTTTTTTTTTGAGTGATAACATGGCTGGAATATGAATTTCACCTGTGCTTCCAATGTTACTCACTTACTGAGTTATTTCTGGGCCTCAGACCCAGAACACTACAAATCAGATTGAAGAAATATTTTTAGAATTGAAAATCAGGGCGCCTGGGTGGCTCAGTCGTTAAGCGTCTGCCTTCGGCTCAGGTCATGATCCCAGGGTCCTGGGATCGAGTCCCACATCGGGCTCCCTGCTCGGCAAGAAGCCTGCTTCTCCCTCTCCCATTCCCCCTGCTTGTGTTCCTGCTCTCGCTATTTCTCTCTCTGTCAAATAAATAAATAAAATCTTTAAAAAAAGAAAGAAAATCAGTGAGGTGGCTCACTAAGGGTCTGCCTTCAGCTCAGGTCATGATCCCAGGGTCCTAGGATCGAGCCCCAAGTGGGGCTCCCTGCTCAGCAGGGAGCCTGCTTCTCCCTCTCCCACTTCCTCTGCTTGTGCTCTCTCTCTCTGTCAAATAAATAAAATCGTGTAAAAAAAAAAAAATCAGTGAAATGTCACAACTGTCATCAACAATGGAATGAAAATAATGAAAGCTTTAGGTGATACAGGAATCAAAGTCTATAATGAATCTATTATTCCTTCAACTGTGTGTTCAGCAGGTAATTATAGCACAGCACGTCAAAAATGTACTGGCCACAAGGAAAAAACAGTGGGTGATTTTCATGGCACCCAGCTATAGACAATCTACATGGCATACCCATGTAGAGATCCAAACCAGGTGGATTAGCAGCCATTACCTGTCGAAGGCCGACTAAATGATACAAGAGCCCAAATCCTTTATTTTGCAGATGACAATTCCAATACACCAATGGTTTCCTGTGGACACAGTAGTTCATTTACTGCTGAAGAAGTAACTATATTTTCATGCCTGAGAGTCCGAGTGTTTCTTAATATTGCAAAGATCTTCCTATTAATCTACCACAGGAAAGATACTAAAATCAATGTATGCGAAGTAAAAGGTGAGATGCAGATGAAAACTTAGAAACTATTTCATTTTCTAGAAAGCAACAATTGTTACATTGCCACATTTCTAGGTGAAAGGTTTATAGACAATTTTTTCTTAGGTAATTGGAACAGCTAATACATGTAATAATATTAAAAATTAAAAATACAACTTTCACTTATCCCCCCATGTTCACAGCTTACAGAAGGGGAATGCCTTTTTTTCTAGTTGTCAGTATTATTTACTTCCAGGTTCTACTATTCTTTTCCATATATCACCTGGCATTCAACAAAAAATGAGACATGCAAACCAGAAAGAAAATGTAACCCATTGTTATGAGAGGAAACCATCATCAGAGCTGACCCACAAATAGCACATATGTTGGAATCATCAGACAGGGACTTAAAACTAACCATAAAAAATACATTAAAGCATCAAGTAGAAAAGGTAGGTCACATGCACAAATAGGATATGTGAGCACAGAGAAAACACACGCATGGAAATATATGTGTATATGGAAGTCCTAGACATTTTTTTTTTTTTATTTTGGTATCAGAGTTAAGTCTTTCAATGAGTTTATCAACACACCGGCATGACAATCAGTAAAATTCAAGTAAGGTCAATAGAAATTATCCAAACTAAAATATAAAGAGTTCATGAGAAAAGAGTCATCTGACACCTGAGAGACAATGTCAAGCTGTTTCATATACAAGTAACTCAAGTCCCAGAAGGGAAAAAAAAACAAGAGCAGTCTTTGATTTGGTGATACATATCTACCCAAACCCTTCAAAGCAAAACAAACACCGAGCAGGATAAATTCAAAGAAAACCACACCTAGGCACCTCATAGTCAAACTTCTGACAAACAGAGATGGGGGGGAGGGGCGGGGGGGCGGTAAGGAGAATGGGGAGTAACCACCTACTGGGTATGGGATTTATTCCGGGTTCATGAAAATGTTATCAAACTCTGTAGAGATGATGGATACACACTACTGTGAATCTATTAAATACCATCAAACTGTTTACTTTAAAAACATCACTTTTGCTCTACACATTTCACCTCAACTTTATTATTTTTTATTTTTTTAAAGATTTTATTTATTTGTCAGAGAGAGAGAGAGAGCACGCACAAGCAGGAGGAGCAGCAGGCTCCCTGATGCGGAGCTCGATCCCAGGACCCTGGATCATGACCTGAGCCGAAGGCAGACGCTTAACGACTGAGCCACCCAGGCGTCCTCACCTCAACTTTTTTAAATGAGGGGAAAAGCATGAATATATATTTCTCAAAACAAGGTATAGATTGCCCTCAAACATATGAAGATACTCAATTTCATTCATAACAAGAGAAATCCAAACGAGAAGTAGGCCAAGATATGCTTCTCCACCCATTAGATTGGCAAAAGTTCAAAAGCTTGGCAGAACAATGTTTGGCAAGGCTGTGAGTAAACAGGCACTTTCATACATCACTGGCAAGAAGGCAAAACACCACAACCCTTAGAGGCGTATGTGGCAATAACTGGCACAGACCCTAAAGCGGCCCCCACCTACCGGTGTTCATACCTTTTTATAATCCCCTCCCTTTAGTGTGCACAGGGATCTATGACTTGCTTCTAACCAACAGCCACCCCTGTGATAGCATCACATCATCAAAGACTCCACTGAAAGCCTGCTTGCTCTAAAGACTCTCCTTGCCCGCTTGATGAAGTAAGCGACCATTTTGGGAAAGCTCACAAGACAAGGAACTGCAACTGGCTTCTACCAAGGCAGTTAACACAAAGCCAGGGCCCTCGGTCCTAGAAACACAATGAAATCAATTCTGCCAACATGAGTGAGCTTGGAAGCAGGTATTTCCAGTCAAGCCTCCAGATGAGAACACAGCCCAGAAGACATTTGGATTGCAACCTTGTAAGATCCTATGCCCAGACTTCTGACCCCAGAAACTGTGAAATAATAAATCTATGCTGTTTTGGGGCACCTGGGTGGCTCAGTCGGTTAAGCATCTGCCTTCGTCTGAGGTCATGATCTCAGGGTCCTGGGATCAAGTCCCGCATCGGGCTCCCTGCTCTGCAGGAAGCCTGCTTCTCCTTCTCCCACTCCCTCTGCCTGTGTTCCCTCTCTCGCTGTGTCTCTGTCGAATAAATAAAAAATAAAATCTTAAAAAAAAATAAATCTATGCTGTTTTAAGCAGTTAAATGTGTGGTAATCTGTTGCACACAATAGGTAACTAACACACTTGCCACACTACATATGCATTTACCTTTCAGACTCAGCAATCCCATGTCTAAGAATTTACACTAGGGGCGCCTGGGTGGCTCAGTTGGTTAAGCAGCTGCCTTCGGCTCAGGTCATGATCCTGGGGTCCTGAGATCGAGCCCCACGTCCGGCTCCCTGCTCAGCAGAGAGCCTGCTTCTCCCTCTCTCTCTGCCTGCCACTCTGCCTACTTATGCTCTCTATCTGTCAAATAAATAAAATCTTAAAAAAAAAAGAATTTACACTAAAGAGATACTTCCAAAAGTACAAAAATGCCCATGCATACAGTTATTAATTGTAAAATAATTTATAGTTGTAAGATACTGCCAACTACTTAAATAACCAAATACAGGAGATTGGTTGAAGTACTCTACAGCTGTAAAAAAGGCTGAGGAGGATCTCCATGCACTGATATGTAGCTATTTCTAAGATATTTTGTTAAGTGAAAAAGCAGAGTGCAACATAGAATACACAGGCTGCTGCATTTTGTGTATGAAACAAAAGGAGGTAATTTAGAAGAAAAACCCTATATCTGCTTACATAAGAAACAAAAAATAAAAACAAGAAGGATAAACAAGAAATTAATGATACTGATTACCTACATGGTGTGTGGGATTGAGAATGAGGGGTTGAGATGGGCTATCAAAGGAACAGGGAAGGGAATAACACTTTTTCTGAGTATCACAGTTAATAACTGATAGCCCACAAATCAAAAAATAAATATAAATCAACAAGGATGGGGAGTGGAGGCAAGACAGAACCCTAAAAACTGAAAGCAAACAAACAAAAAAAACCCCCAATATACTGAATTTCAAATAAAAAACACAACCACACTGAGGATAGGGGGTTGAAGGAAAGCTAATTTGAGTAACTTGTGAAGAATATTTTTGTGAATACCCTTCTTTTAGGGGAAAAAATAATTGCTAGCAAATCCTAAACTCCTGCTGGTAGTTTGTTTTTCATAGTGGTATGGAGGTAGCAATTCTGAAACCATTATGTGATTACTGTAGAACTGAGTGAATGAGTAAATGTACTGATGTTGTCAGAAGCCAGGTTCTCACTGTGGAAAAAGACAGATATACAGAACAGGGGAAGCCAAGAAGGAAACCTTTGGGGTTGGACTGGAATTGAAGGGATCAGTATGAATGAATGCTTTCTAACGTGTGTGTGTGTGTGTGCGCACTCTACCCACTAAAAGGCTCAAAAGCTGACATCTTAGTAACAATGAACATGCCTAGTGCCAGATCTTGGTTTCTACATATCATTTCACATTAAAGGAAAGAGGTCCTTGGAAATATATCCAATTCCAGGGCTAAAGTAGGGAAGATACATGATGGGATTGAAATATCTTATTGTGCCAGAAAATAAGAAAGTGCTCAAGAAGAATTGGGCTATGTGAAAGGACTTAGGGGCCAACCTGAAGGGACTTCTGCTGGCTAAATCTGAGGCAACGACAACAAAAAACCAACAGTAATGGATCATAACCCACTGAATAAAACAGGAACCATAAGTCCTTTGTGTAATAGTTTATAGATACAGTAGAATGCTGATTGATCATTGAAAAGTTGGAAAATCACCTTTCCATAACCAGCACAGGACAGACCAGTTCATGCAAGAATCATCAATGGCTGACAATTCTAAGGCAGAGAAAGTCTGAGAAGGAGCAGGATATTAATTGTATGGTCTCAAAGTGTGTCTTAAGAGATTGTTTATTAGTTGCAAGAGGAGAGATAGTGACTACACAATGGAGAAACTAAGTGACATTCTGAATGGGTAATCAAATTAAAATTGTCAATGATGGGCTAACAGGGGCGCCTGGGTGGCTCAGTTGGTTAAGCGTCTGCCTTCGGCTAAGGTCATGATCTCAGGGTCCTAGGATTGAGCCCCGCATGGGCTCTCTGCTCAGCTGGGAGTCTGCTTCTCCCTCTCTCTCTGCCTACCACTCCCCCTGCTTATGCGCTCTCTTTCCCTCTCTCTGACAAATAAATAAATAAAATCTTAAAAAAAAAAAAAATGATGGGCTAACAGACACTGTTGAATGTGATATCCTGAGAGGAACAATCAATTACATATCAATTATGTATTATTTTGAAAAGAGGCATGTAATCCAGATCCAATCATAAAGAAACATCAGATAAGCTCCAACTGAGGGAATATTCCATAAAATAACTTCCTTGTATTCTTCAAAAATGCCAATGTCATGAAAGTCAAAGAAAGGCCAAGGAACTGCTCCAGATTAAAGACTAAAATGTTATAATGAAATGTAATATAATATCCAGGGCTGGATTCTAGACTGGACAGAGAAGTGTTTATAAAGAACATTTTCAGGATAATTTTATAAAACTTGAATATAGGCTATAGATTAGAAAACAGTATTCTAGGTTAAATTTTCTCAATCTGATAACTGCACTGTGTTTATGTTAGAATATCCTTGTTCTTAAGAAATGAACTCTGAAGTATTAAGAGGTAAAAAAAAAAAAAAAAGACATATACAAACTGATCTCTCAAATGGTTTAAATAATAGTTGTGCATATATATGGTTTTAGACATAATCATAAAGCAGAGGGAGGAGGGAGGGAAGTACAAAGAAGAAATAATAAAATGTAAAACGTTAAGAATTAGTGATTATAGGTAGAGTATATAGCACTATAAAATGCATGCAACTTATCTTGAAGTTATTTTGAAGTTGCTGAGAGTCTCAAAATAACACGTGTGCTGGTATTTTCAAAAATACAGTAATTATACTTGCTGCTAGATCTTATTTAATGTGATACAGGATACGAAGCATGTGATAGCACAAATCTGCTTTTTAAATATTTTGATAACTATTCTTCAAAATTGGTTTCTTTGCAATCTTATGCATTTTCTTTTATTTATAAGTGTTATTCTGAAAAGTGGACTGCTTGGGCTTTTCATGGCACAAAAAAGAATCTTTGCTCTCAGCTATAGATCCCGTATCTACTTACAAGTTTGTCATAATGAGGAAAATGCAAAGTCTGCAGCTTTTTGCGTTGCCATTAGCAAATTATAAAAGAACCCATCACTGATAATGAACAATCTAACCTTATTAATTTCCAGATGGAGTGATTTCCCTTAACTGTTGGAGCAAAGAGTATTCAAAAATATTAACTGCAACCTTATAGAAAGCATCTACGAACACATACAACACCACACACCCATATGTGGAAAAATACAGGCATGCAGCAACTATAAACATGAATCAGGACCGTGAAATTTATTACAGAGAAACTTAGTGCTTACGTATCTTAAAGAAACTGGTTAAAAATAAGATACTATTTACCATCTTTCTTTCGGAAAATTTTTTAAAATTTCTTTAATGATTGGTTGGTAGCAGGCTTCCCTCTCTGCTTTCCCAGTCTCACTCCAGTCTCTCACAAACTGTTTCAGTGTAGATTTTAACTTATCCATGTCAAATGTTGATGCTGGCATAATCTTTCCATTCCCCTGTTTAAAAACAGAAATCAATTAGCTTCTGACCAAGGAATCAATCTTGAATAGGGTCAAGGGCACGTGCTACTAAGGGGCTATATGGATGGTTTAGTGGATAAATCACTAGCCTCTCACCTCAACCGGGGTTCAAGTGCAGCTTGAGATCCTACATGAAAAGAGTTTGGTGGTCTCACTTCTACCCTCAATAGATTTAAGGTCCATTAATCATGAAACCACCATATAATTAAGCAGTCTTTACTCAGGAGAGGACCAGAACTGAGCTGCTATGGAGACAGGACATCTTCTCTCTCTAAGAGAGGGAAGAAAGTCCCTCCAGGTCATTGATGGGGCAGCATGGAGAGGCTCACACTGGAGTGGCCCAACTGTATCTATCCTGTGGATACAAAAAGAGGACTTCAGTTTCTATTACTGCCAGTCCCTTGAGATTTATAAGTGAAAATAACTTCTTAAAGTAAAAGATAAATATCAATAGATACAAGATAATGAAAATGAATTTAGCAAGAGAAATTAATTTTACACAGCTAGTAAAGTTGGTTATAAAAATTAAAGTCACTAACTCTGTATGCTAGAAGAGTCAGAACACTATGTGAAACGTAGAGCAATATGCCAACAATTATCTTACTATTTTTAGAAAAAAAAATCTGTGAACAAATCCAGTTTCTGGCATACTATTCTATTAAGCCTAATCAAATACCTGAACATAAAAGTGAAAACATTCTGAGTAGAGCAAATGGCCCATGCAAAATATAAAAATGAAATCCAGAAAGATAAAGACCTCAAAATACAGAGGTTAAACCCTAAAATAAAAATAGAACAAACTTTCACATACATCTTCTCCATATTCTTTATTTTCAAACATATGTATGCAATCATTCACAATGGTCAGTAGTATTTCTTGATTATGATCAATGCATTTCCGAATCTTGTCCAAGTGAAGAAGAAACTGAGGAAGTAGTTTCTGTTGATTATCTGGAAGTGATCGAAATTGTCTTTCTGTTCGGTTCACTCGCTCATGCATACTGGTGCTAAAACATAAAAGGTGTTTTTTAAATTGGCAAAAGAATTCTCACCAGGGCCAATCTTATTTTAAGGCTGTCTTTCTGTACAATTATTCCTTTATAATGTTGGGATACTGTCCTGTGATTTACAATCTTTTGGTTTCTTAAAGAATATCATCTTAGAAAGTTTTATGTTTTCACCTTATTACAAATTCTCTAAGCAACCAAACAAAAGACAAATAGTTTATAACTAGCAAAGTAAGTATCTGCACCAATTAGGAGGGAAAAAGGAAACATAAAGAGGATTAATGTACAATTAGTTTATTTTTATGATTTTAATTTCCAAACTTAAAATTTTCATCGAACTAGATGAATACTTTAAATTTCTCCATCAAGTAGCAGAATACTGCTCTGAAGTTACTTTAGAATATACAAAATGTGTTTTGAAATTAAGAACCAACCAAGCTGAATTTTTTTTTAAAAAACACAAAGGCTCTTATGTACTACAAAAGTAGTAAACAGAGGAAAAATTGTAATTCTATATCCTTTTACATGATATTATTCACAATTTGCATTCCAGAAGTTTCCAGATAACTCTAAAGGTCACTCTGGGGATTACCTATTTATAAAACCTGAAAACAAACAAACAAAAAACCCCATCATTTTCAAAAGCTGATTATTACATTTGCAATGAGTGCCATTTTACATCAATCAGATGGGCAAAATCTAAAAGCCTGACTATAGGAAATATGGAAAAAATATTAGGAAATACTGAAAAATACGGGATAACTTGAATATATATACTGATTGATGAGAGGTGCATAAATTAGTACAACCACTTTGGAAAATAATTTAGCATTACCCAGTAAATCTTAATATGCACACTCCCTAGCAATTACAGTCCTAGACACATACTCAAGAAACTTGGCAAATGGGCACCATGAAACATAAACTATCTTCTTATTAGCGCTGTTATATATAACAAACAAGAAATCTGCAAACAACCTAGTGGTCCATCACCAGTAAAATGAACAAAGTACAGTATAATCATACAATGGAATGCAATTAAATAAACTACAACTATACACAATATGGATAAAACTCATGAATGTAAATATTTGTTGAAAAAAAGCAAGTTGCAGAAAAATACAGAATGTACAATTCCATCTTATATAAAAATAATATATTACAGGGACTGAACACATGTAAAAAAAAAACTACAAAGAAAGCAAGGAAATGAAAATTCAAGAAAGTGATTTTTTTGAGGAGAAAGGATTCTTTTTTTAAACCAGGTGTTAGGTGCATGGGTATTCACTGTATCATTCTTTACATTTTATATATACAAACCAGTGTTTGTGTTTCTTCTCAATGTTCTTTGGCATTTACTCCATACTAAATGAAAACGAAAAACGCTTTTTCATTTGGTTGCTTGAATCTTTCTATTCACCCAAATAATTGTCTCGTTTTTATGCCAAATCACTCTCTAATTTCTGGATAGTAATAAAGAAGTTCTGAAGGCGCTCTTGAGTAAAGCAATAACCTGACAAGGTTTTTAGAAGCTTGTGTGTGGTGGTTGTGGTGGTCGGCGGGGGGTGGGGGTGGGGGGGTGGCAGGGTAACGTGAAAAGATTAAGTTGTCAATGGCTACATTGATGTTTGCTTTTGTCCCCCTAGAGACAGTGTAATAGTGAGCTGTGGAGTCAAACAGATCTGGATTGAAATCCAGGTTATGCCACCTATTGGATACGTGACCCTTGGCAAGTTACTTCCTTTCTCTGTGCCCCCACTGTCTCACATACAAAACAAGGTAATACGTAACTACAGTGATGATGAGATGATGATGATTACAGAAGCCATCACTTATTGAGATTTAATAAAAGCCAGGCCCTACACCAAGTCACTGACGTGGATTACTCTGAAACATCTCCATAAAACCCCACAAGGTTAGGTACCATTATATTCCTCTGCCAACCCAATGGGATTTCACTGAAAATGTAACAAAATAATGCACACAAATCACTTAGCCCAGGTCCTGAAACATAGCTCAAACATGTTAGGAATACCTAATTTATATAACTAATATGTTCACAGAGAAAATACAAAAAATCTAGAGAAGTAAAAGTACTCCAGCAAAAAAAGCTACTAATAGTCCCTCTCCTAACGGCAATCACTTCTAACTTTTTGGCATATTTCTCCTTGTTGTTGTTAAGACAAAGTCATTGAAGTGCCTCTCCAGTCAAAACGTGGTGCACAGAACAGCGTATCACTTGGAGGTAACTAGAAATGAAGAATCTCACACCCCACCTAAGACCTACTGAAATGTAATCTGCCTTTTAACAAGATCTCAAAATGATTCACATGCACGTCAACTTTTTAGAAGCACTTGTAATTCTTCATCTTTATCAAAGAATTTTCCCAGATCAGAAAAAACTTCTCTAATTTACAGGGCAAATGAGTGTAATGACTTTTCATTATGCCATCTATGCACCAAAATTTACTTATTACTTAGTTATTTCTCAAACACTGGGCATCTAGATACTTTCACTTGTCTATATGATAAACTTTCTGTGTTCTAAATCTGTCTGTATTTTAGGGAAAAAAAATACTACCAATTCCCAAAAGAAGAATTACCAAGTCAGAAAGGATTAAGTAGTGGGGCGCCTGGGTGGCTCAGTTGGTTAAGCATCTGACTCTTGGTTTCGGTTCAGGTCATGATCTCATGGGTTGTGGGACTGAGCCCTGAGTGGGCTCCATGCCCAGTGGGGAGTCTGTTTCTCTCCCTTTCCCTCTTCCCCTGCTCCTCCCCTGGCTAGCTCTAAAATAAATAAATCTTGAAAAAAAAAAAAAGGTATTTTTTTTAAAGATTTTATTTCTTTATTTGAGAGAGAGAATGAGATAGAGAGAGAGAGCATGGGGTGGGGGGAGGGCCAGAGGGAGAAGCAGACTCTCTGCTGAGCAGGGAGCCCGATGTGGGACTCGATCCCCGGACTCCAGGATCATGACCTGAGCTGAAGGCAGTCGCTTAACCAACTGAGCCACCCAGGCGCCCCTTTTTAAGCTTCTTGATACAAACTGATTTTCAGAAGGATTGTATCAATTTACATTCTTATAAAATAGAGTAGGACACTAAAGGAACTATTTAAAGTGACCATAATGTGTTAGGCAAACAGCAGAGTTGTGAAGGGTTACAACTCAGAGTCAACTGGTTAAATATTCTCACAGTACTTCATTTCTAGTATTCTTGGGCACTGGATGCCACACAACCTCCCTTTCAACATACCTCAAAATTCAACATATCCAAACTGAACTTAGCACATGATCACCGCCCCCCCGCCCCAAAAAACCCTGCACTTCTTCCTATATGGCTGACACTGATGAATGGTATGCCATACATCCATTCAAGTCAGAAACAAATGAGTCATCCTAAAATGCCTCTTCTCACAGACCCCACAACCACAAGCTCCAGATCCTTTTGATTCTACTTCATCAACTCTCTGCAATCACTACCTCTCCCAGGCCCTCATTAGGTCTCTCAAAGATCCCTAAGAGGCCTGCTCCCTAGGAATGTTGTCCCCAGGTGAAGTCTACCACTCCCAATGAATTCTTCTGAAATAAGTCTTGTGTTTGTCCCAATTGAATCTCCAGATTTCAGCCCATGCAAATAACAATCAATAAATGTTCAGTTATATACCCCCTAGGTGCCATTTTTCATTCTCCATGAGGACTACTTAATTTCCATGATTGCCGGGTAGTTGAGGTAAATTATGGATTGGTCAGAAGAGCCCACACATATTTGCTGTCAATTACTGATAACAGAAGTGATGTAACTACACAGAACAGGATGAGTTGCTGCATATCTCTTAACCCTTGATTTTTTAATGGTCTGCAAAACTATCCATAACGTACATCCACAGCGAGTCTCCTGAAATAAGTGAGATCTTACTGAAGCTGACACAAGAGTCCAATCTTTACTATTTTAAATGGGGCTAACTTCACTATTCTGGAAATGCTTACACTACCAATGTACTTTAAGGCAGGGGTGGGCACACTATGACCCCCCCTGGCTGCTAGGTCTATTTTATAAAGACTTTTACTGGAACATAGCCATATCCATTTGTTCACATACTGCCTATGGTTGCTTCCACACAGGGGCAGAGTTGAATAGTTGTAACAGAGACTACCTAGCTCTCTGACCTTAAAATATTCATTGCCTGGCCCTTTAAAGAGTTTCCCAACGCTGCTTTTTTTAAAGGAATGTTTTACAACCTTCAGACTCTCCGTGGTTCTGAACTCTGTCAGCAGCAAGAGCATATCCTCTGGTGACTAAGGGGACAAAACAGAGTGACTAGCCATATTTCAAGGGTATCTACCTTCAGCTCTCTCCAGAAGGCTGGTCTTGGCAGTGACCCCAACTCTCAGTCTCCTTTCATCAGGGTGGGTCTGATACTGGGTCTGAGCCAAGGACCAATGTCATAGACCCATTCCTCTGCACCTGTTGAACTACTCTAGCATTCTAAACAGGAAAGCATATCTTTTCAGAAGGAAAATCTGTCTCAATCCACTTAAAAAATTTATTAAAACACAAAGTTAAAATTGTCTTACTAATATCACTATTTACTAATGCAGTGAACCATCTTGGATTTCAGGCCAGACTCTACCACAATTTGGTTGTGTAAGCCTGGGCAAGGTGTTCATCTCTTTATATGCCTAATCCTTCACCTGTACAAAAGAACTCTACATCTCAATTTTTTAAATCTTACCTAACTGCTATTTCTAAAAGTAGGATGTTTCTGACAAGACCTTTAATTTTTCAACTGTAGTATCTTCTAATGTGAGTATCTTCATTCATAACAAGATTGGTATTTTAAGAATAACAACGTTTTGGTTTTGTTTTGTTTTTTACTATTCGCTACAATACTACAATCATTTTTGCCTTAATCAAAATATTTCATCTAAGCAAAACCCATAGGAAACACAAAATTAGAAGCCACTGGAAAAATATTAAGCCATTTCTTGCCCTGTGACCGTTAATCTAAATCCCCTATATAATGACTAAAAGACACTGAGCAGTGAAACTAAGCTCTCCAAAATTTAGAAGTATTTGCTAAAGATTTACAATAGGATTGTGCATCAGAACTCACCGCAGTGATGGAAAGGCTTACATCTGCATTGTCCAGTAGAGCAGACACCAGCCACATGTGGCTATTGAGCACTCGAAATGTGGCTAGTGAGACTGAGGAAATGAACTTTAAATTTTATTAAATTTTAATTAAGTTTAAATTTAGCCAGATGTGATTAGTGACTACGGTACTGAACAGCACGGGTCTAGATAATAAAATGTCGGAATGGAACAACCCAGTGTGTTTTCTGCTACAAAGTGCTTTCCATACCCCTACTCCTTCCAGTGATGTTTTTAAAAAGCGTATTTTTAATACTATTTTCAGTCTATTGGAAGCGTTTCATCAAGAGTACACGCAAATAAAAAGGATTGTTTTTAAAAAATGAAATTATCCTCAATCCCACATTAAACTGCTAAAGAGGGATTAGAGTATAGGAAACTATATCACAACCATTAGAATATGCACACAAGCACTCTTTTCTACATTGCCACACTTGAGCCCTACTTTCAGGTCCAAGGTCCCTGTCTGCCCACAAAAAGGCCCATATGATAACTAATCGTAAGTATCAATTTTAAATTAGTCTTAATATATTAGAACCAGCACAGACACACACTGTAACTAACTGGGTCCACTATCTTTCCAGGACATAGTCCAGTATCCTCTAGATTTTTCAATAGTAAAATGTACCAGACTTTTCTGTACCCACCTCTCCTAGCTATCTAAATCTAGGGTTAGTTGTTTCTCCTCCCTGTGTGATTCTTTCAGACACAATACTGCATCAAATTCAATTCTGTGGTTGTCTGCCTTCCTCCCTCTATTGATACTAAATAAAATCCCCACACTAGTTAATTCCCTTTGGGGCTCCATAGGTAATGCAGTCCAGTTCCTATGCCTGGGTTTAATCAGTAGATTATTTCATCAAGATCTTTGCACTTAAAAAACTCATGTTACAAAAAGGCCATCAGATTCTAAATAACTTTAGGCTTTTATTAAGCAAGTTTACAAATTCAAAATTGTAACAAACTACCGACTTGTGACAAATTCAGATGCTATCCAGGAAGGACAAATGTATTTCTTTGCTACTACTTGTCTTATTTGTTAAAAATAGAGCTTCAACAACATATGCCAACCACTGGTGACACAAAAATAAATAAGGCTTAGTCCCTGCCCTTGAACAGGTCACAGTCAAGCAATTAAAAAAAAAAAGTTTGCATAAATCACAGCAAGAGCCCATCTAAGGGAACAGTTTTACTTGTGCAGGTCCTGTCTATCCCATTCCAAATGCAGACTCAGAACATAGCCGTCGGTGGACTCCAGTCTTACACAAATAAAAATGCTCTGTTTACCTGAAAATCTAAGTCCCTTTCAGATCTTGGAATTATAATTTTGTGACTATGCTATTTTAACATCTATCTAGAAAGAAAAAAAGTGGAAGTTAGGGAGTTTAAAAGTCCTACCACCGTACCCAGCCCATAGTGAGAATTCGATACATATTTGCAGAACAAAAGATCATTAAAGCGGTTCTTTACTGTGCCTTCTCTCATTTCCCTCTTCAATAATTAGCAAATTTTAGAACATCCGGACCACCTCCGACCTTAATTTCACCCACCAGTTAAAGGCATTGAGCGCCATCATTCACCACTAATGTGCCTGTACGTTCAGAGCGCCAAGGGGGTTGGGGTGGAAATCCTATGCAGCTCTCACAAGAACTGGCAACAGTTTGGGAAAATTCGTCCTACGGCATCCCACGTGTAGGTGAACTTGGGTTCTCCGTGTGTTCAGTTTGGAGGACATCGACAACACATACAGATCATGCCCAGCACTGGACGATTTTACCACCATCATCTTCTATCTGCAATTGTTAACAGCACTTTTCCGGTCACCCCCACCGGCCTCAAAGCCAAACCTCTAACGAGGGATGGAAGGCAAGAGAGCTAATCTGATCCCGAGGTTAGAAGACACGAGGCTGAGCAGCAGACGGCGCGGCAGACACGCGGCTGTGCAGGGCCGGGAGGGGCTAAGGTGGCACGAGGTGACTCAGGGACCCGGAGGTCAGATCTGGCGGCCCGGTCCGGGCGCCCCGGAGGCGTGGCGGCCGAGGGCGAGCGCGGCGGGCGCCCCCGTTCCGGCGGGTCCGCCGCGACCGGCGGGCACCTCGATGGGCTGCGCCGGGGTCCGCCACGGGCTTCTTACCCGTAGTAGCGGAAGGCATTAATGATCTTCCAGAAGTGCTCGCGCTCGAGCCGCTCCTCCTCCTCCTCCGTGCTGCGCGCGGCCGTCGCCGCCGCCGAAACCGCCGCGGCCGAGGCCAAACGCCCGGCGGAGAACTGCACTTCCACCTCCTCGCTCCCGCCGCGGCCGCCGCCGCCTCCCCCGCAGCCCTCGGGCAGCTGAGAAGCTGGCGGCGGAGGGCGCCGCCGTCGCTGCATCGCCGCCGCGGCCCTAGGCCTGGCTCGCTTGCGTCTCGCCGCGACTGAGAGCGTGGTGGCGGCTGCTCGGCCCTCCTCTAGACGGCGCCCGCCGCGGACATGCCCCCAGCTCGCGGTGCGCTCCGCCCCCGCCGCCCTCAGGCCTCCATCCGCGCCGGGCTCCGCCAGGTCTTCAGGAGCGCCCGGCACGAGCGCGCATGCGCCTGCGAGGGTACGACGGAGGGCCGCCGCCGCCTGCGCTCATTTGCTGCCGGCCTTCGGCGACGGCGCGCTGCCGTAACGACGACGCGCCCAATGGGCGGGGCGAAGGGTCAGGTGGGAGGAGCGAAGGAGGAGATCCCTCGTGGGGTGGGGCTGGCACCTGCGAGAAGCCGCGTGCTTTGGGTTTAAGAGACTGCGAGTGCTGGATTGTGGAACAGGCAGTTGAACCAAGTCTAAAGAAGGGAAAAGCAGAAAAAAAGTTCAGCTTTGATGAATGTATTAGGAATTTTTATTCAAGAAAATCTAGAGGGAAGGTCTTGCGTTCACCCCGATTTAAGCTTTAATTTATTTTCTAAATGTATTTCCATTTTTAATTACATAGGGAAGAGAGTCACCATCATCTTTTCAGTATTCAGGGGCTTGCGAAAATCCTAATCCCGCCCTAACTGGTGATGGCAGCAGATGAAGATGTTAAAACCAGTCTATCTAGTATCCGCGCTTTGAAGACCACCAAAATGCACAGGAGCCGTAATGCCTCAGCATTGGCGTTAGTTGCATCTAATGGTGGCCCTTAGCAATGCCAGACTTAACTTCTTCCTCTTCTTCACCTACATACACTTTCTGCCTCATTTGTCTCTGAGCTCATAGTCAAACAGGTGCCTCACCCACATTTATTATTATTCTTAGGAAATAACTCATTTTATTCAATTTTATGTACCACTCATCATATCAGTCTTACAAAAAAATACTAAAAGATTGCTTTATTCAGAAGAATTAAACATTCCCAGGAAGCAAAGATTCTGTAAAAACATATAATCATACTGAAAAGGAACTAGCTTCATATTTTCATAATTTAAATTAATAATTTAAAGGCAATGCTTTAAAAAGTCCTGTGGTTATTCTATGTTAATGTTCCATTTTTATACAAGATTTTTATAAAGCTTTAAGTCTTTTTTTAAATAGTAATGCAGTGATACATGGTCCAAAATTCAAAAGGAAAGTACAAAGTGTTACAAATGTGAAGTTTCTTTACCCTTCTCCCTAGCCAGCCTTATCCCCTACACAGACACAAAATATCAATTTCTTGCCCACTCTTCCACATTTTATATCCAGTGGGGATTTTTCTTAGAGACCCCTGTTTGTAAGTTATACATATATTCTTATGTTATTAACTGTTACTCATACTGTTGGTAAATGCACACACCAATACACAAAGTATATATGTAATAATTTTGATGCACTGATATAGTTCTGAACGACCTAATTGATATAGGCCAGAATGCCATGGATAATTATAATCAGCAACATTCTTTTTATCATCCTGGGAAGTATAATAAACATTTTTTTTTTTTTTTGAGAGAGAGAGAGAAAGAGAGCGGGGGTGGTGGAGCAGAGGCAGGGGGAGAGAGAGAATCCCAAGTAGGCTCCACAATCAGAGCAGAACCTGACTCAGGGCTAGATCTCACAACCTGAGATCAGGCCCCCAGCGGAAATAGAGTCAGATGCTTAAATGACTGAGCCACCCAGGTGCCCCAAAATTTTCAAATTAATTTCTTATGTAGAGGCTTTGTTGGTTCTGTCTCATTAGTTGGTGAGAATCTTAGGGGCTGTGTCATTAAGGTGCTCAACCTTAATCTCAATTATGATTTCACAGATGAGGAAACTAGGGAAACAGCTATTAAGTGATCCACGGGACACAGTACATTTCTGGCACTACACTTACCTACCCAAGTGTCCTGCCTGTATTTTATCAGTATTTGGCTATAACACTGACTTAATATTATGCTAACATTTGTTTAACGTTTTCTATTTTCCAAATTGTTTTTTTCCTATTGTATCACCTTATTTGTTCACGACTCTGAAGGAGGTGTTATTAGCATCTTCCTTTAACAAATGAAGACACAGTCTCAGAGAAATTAATAGTCTTGCCATGGGGTACATAAATAGCAGAGCTGACATTTATCTATTCATTCATTCCTTTCAACAAATGTGCTGATTGCCTCCTATGTTTCTGGCACTGAGCTAAAGGCAGCTAGAAGCTGCGTTTTTTATTCTCACTTTGCCATTTGGTAACTGTGACTGTTTCAAATGTTATTTGAGACTTCGATTACATTATTTAAAAAAAAAAGATTTTATTTATTTGAGAGAGAGCAAGCGCACCGCTAGGGGGAGGGGCAGTGGGAGAGGGAGAAGCAGACTCCCCACTGAGCAGGGAGCCTGATGTGGGGCTCCATCCCAGGACCCCAAGATCATGACCTGAGCCAAAGTCAGATGCTTAACCCACTGAGCCACCCAGGTGCCCCTTGATTACATTATTTCTAAAATGGACATATAACCCTCCTTACAGGATCATCAGGAGGAATAAACGAGATAAAGAATGGGAAATACCTGGTATATCTTCTCATTAAATGCTGGTTTTCTCTCTTCCTTTCAGGTATCTTTAGGATAATTTTTTTGGCCTTGTTTTAAAACACTTTTAGGACTTCCTTGACCTAATTTCTTTGCAATGAGCTTCTCCTATAGAAATCTTCCCAAACCATGGGGTCATTTGGGCTGAAACATTTTCATCATTAATAACCAAAAACCATCACTCTTTCTTCGGTTATTTTGAAAAACTATTAGTTAAGCAGTTACAGCTCACACACTCATATATTCATATACTGCTGATGGAAATTTAAGATGGAACAGCCACTGTGGAAAAAAGTATAGCAGTTTCTTACACCCAGTAATTGCACTCTTGGACATTTATCACAGAGAAATGAAAAAAATGTGTTCACACAAAAACCTAATTTACATGAAAATTCATGGTCGTTTTATCTGTAAAGGCCAAAAATTAGTAACAACCCAAATGTCCTTTAGCAGATGAATGGTTAAACAAACTGGGCCATATCCTTACCATGGGATACTTACTTGACAATAAGAAAGGGAATGATTTATTTATACACTTAATAACTTAAATGAATCTCGCTGTGTCTCTGTCAAATAAATAAATAAAATCTTAAAAAAAAAAAAAAAGAAAGCACAGAGGAGAACAATTCCGTACATAAATGAATACATACCAAACTGGTAAATTTGAATAAGGTTCATTGATTGTATCAATGGCAACTTCCTGATTGCAATATTGTGCTATAGTTATGTAAGATATTGCCATTGTGGTGAAGGGTATAGGGAATCTGTCTGAATTATTTTTTACAACTGTGTATGAACCTACAATAATCTCAGAACAAAAGGTCTTTATAATGACACATAAACCTGTGACTTCTACTTTATTCTTATAGATATATTTTTACTTTTCATCCCAGAAGAAGTTTCTAAGCAAATTACTTTTCTCATTTTAAAAAATTTGAATTATGGGAATTTTCAAACTGAAATAAAAGTAGAGACAATTACATAAGCAATCTATTACATTATTATAATCCTTCACCCAATTTCACCAATTGTCAAGTTTAGTAATCTTGTTTTAGCTCACCTCACCTTGTTAATTGTTGCTTCTTCCCCTCTTCTTGTTATCATGCCCTTTTTTTGCCTTTTTTTTGGGGGGGGGGAAGCTAAATCATTTGACCTGCAGAATATTCCATATTTTGGATTTGGCTGATCATTTTCTCATGGCATCATTTCTTGCTTCTTTTACTCAATACTATGTTTCAAAGCTTTATCCACACTGTATAGAGCTATTGTTTGTCCCATGAGGTAGTCCTTGGGTGAACATATCACAATTTATTTTTTATTAGAAGACATCTTATTTTTTTTCATGTACACCCCAGGTCCTTTATCCATTTTTATTTTTCTTCAGAGCACTTAGCACTACCTGACATTGCACTTCTGTAACGGTTAATTTTATATGTCATCTTGACTGGTTAAGAGATGTCCAGGGCGCCTGGGTGGCTCAGTTGGTTAAGCGACTGCCTTCGGCTCAGGTCATGATCCTGGAGTCCCTGGATCGAGTCCCGCATCGGGCTCCCTGCTTGGTGGGGAGTCTGCTTCTCCCTCTGACCCTCCTCCCTCTCATGCTCTCTGTCTCTCATTCTCTCTCAAATAAATAAATAAAATCTTTAAAAAAAAAAAAAAAGATGTCCAGATAGGGGGATGCCTGGGTGGCTCAGTCATTAAGCGTCTGCCTTCAGCTCAGGTCATGATCCCAGGGTCCTGGGATCGAGCTCTGCTCCGCGGGAAGCCTGTTTCTCCTTCTCCCACTCCCCCTGCTTATGTTCCCTCTCTCGTTGTGTCTCTCTCTGTCAAATAGATAAAATCTTTAAAAAAAAAAAAAAAAAGAGCGAGAGGGCACCTGGGTGGCTCAGTTGGTTAAGTGACTGCCTTCGGCTCAGGTCATGATCCTGGAGTCCCGGGATCGGCTCCCGGCTCGGCGGAGAGCCTGCTTCTCCCTCTGACCCTATCCCCTCTCATGCTGTTTCTCTCTCTCGCTCTCAAATAAATAAATAAATAAAATCTTAAAAAAAAATAAAAATAAAAATAAAAATAAAAAAATTTAAAAAAAGAGAAAGAGATGTCCAGTTGGCTGGTAAAACATTATTTCTCGGTGTCTTGACAACAGATTGAGTAAAGAAGATCATTCTCACCAATGTAGGTGGGCATCATCCAGTCCTTTGAGAGACTGAGTAGAACGAAAAAACAGAAGAAGGGTGAATTTTCCTGAGCTGAAACAATCAGCTTCTTCCGCCCTTGGACATCAGAGCTCTTGGTTCTCAGCCTGTCAGATTCAGACCTGGACATATACCATCAATCCCCTAGTCTCAGGCCTTCAGACTTAATTTGCTTAATTTCAATTTTCTTCTCAATTGTGAATCTGCTAAAGGACTATCTTTTATCACAAGATTCTGTTGGAAGCTACTCAACCCAAGTCAGATTTCTTAGCTGCACACAACACAATCCATTCTAGCTATTTGAAGCAGAAAATGATTTATTAAAATGCTGGCACACAAAATTTTTAGGAAAACCTGGCAACCCAGCTTGAATGTCATACAGAAATAATATAGCGCTATACCTGTTGTTCCAAGGGAAAGTGTTTCAATGGACACTAATCCAACTACTGCCCACCATTCATCACTTATAATGTTAAGGACCAAATACAGATAACAAAGCCTGTGTTACAATTACCCTGAAAAAAAAAACAAAGGCTTCTGCCATAAGATCAAATTTCCCCATTCACAGCGACACCTCACTCATGCTCACATCTGCCTTCCAAGTTAGAATCTAGTTACAAAGGAGTGCGGAGCATGTGCTTTTTGGCTTTCTAACCTCTAAAATAGAGGAAGGCATGCAGGAAAGTGGAAGGAGGTGGTTTCAGAGAGCTAATCTATGTAACTGCCAGAATGACTATCTGCGTGTCACTAATCAACAGTGTAGTCAACGCTGGTTGACTGGGTCCAAGTGACAAGGAGCCAAAACACCGGATCTGGCTTAGGAGGTCTAGGCTATAATGTTGACACTGACTTGAGTAGGTATATGACCTTAGGGACATCAACTAACCTCCCCGGACTTTGTCCTGATCTATAAAATGAAACAATTGGACAACTGTTCTTATAAGATCCTTCTAGCTCTAACATTCTATGATTTAAAAATAATTTAACAGGCAATATCCTTTGATTTCAAGCAGTCTTCTTCAAAAAGAAAAAGCCGTCAGTCAGCCATTTTTATATCTGCAGGTTTTTTTTGTTTTTTTTTTAAGATTTTAGTTATTTGTCAGAGAGCAAGCGAGCACAAGAAGGGGGGGAGTGGCAGGCAGAGGGAGAAGCAGGTTCTCTGCTGAGCAAGAAGCCAGATGTGGGACTTGATCCCAGGACCTTGGGATCATGACCTGAGCCAAAGGCACACACTTAACCCACTGAGCCACCCAAGCGTCCCATATCTGCAGTTATCTATGTTTAGTTGTTTTCTTCTGCTCTCAATTTGCCTATTAAACAATTTTTTTAAATACCTTGGTATCCAGCATGGAATTCCTGTATACCATTTCCAAAGCTGATCTTCCACTGAGGTACAGAGTGGATAAACATGATGACTTGAAAGACGGAAACTCCATGCTCTATTATCTGAACAAAGAGTCCAAACTTGTTCTCCTGCTTTCAGTAAAATGGTTAACGAAAGCATCCCTTAGTTGTCCTAGTGTGCCAATGAAGTTACTCCCTCATTATTCTCAAGTTGGTTTCATAACAATTAAATGTTTGAAAATACAGGCTCAGAAATCTGCGGACCTACTCATCTACTAAGCCTAAGTATAGAGGATTATACTTATACAATGAGAAGATATTTCATTGGAAGTTTATATTTATATATTATATTGGTTTGCCTTTTAATCAGCTGCTTTACCTACTTTGAGGTAAAACTTCTTTGAGGGTGGGAGGCATATTTGTTTTGTTCATGCCCAGATCCCCAACATCCGGTACAGTGTCTGGCATATAAAGATTTTCTATAACCACTTTGTGAAACAAATAAGTGAATTTATAACTACCAATACCATGCTAAACACTGCACATATATAATTGCATATAACTTAATACAATAGTGCTGCCAGCCTTTTAAAAAAAAACAGATGAGAACACTATAAAGACTTCAAGTGACTCTATCAAAGTCATGCAGCTATTAGATGGGAAAGCCCTGATTTGGAAACAAGTCTACAAAGCCCCAAAAAACTATTAACCACTGAATCTACTGCCTGTAGTGAAGTTGGTCTTGTTTCTCCTTAGACAAATTTCAATAAGTCCCTTTACTTTGGAAAACCTTATTAACTTGCAAATAATTATTTACAGAGATTTAACATTCTAGGTGGGCAGGAAGAGAGACAGATTTTGCTAACCCAAACTGAGAGACTAGATTGCCCCAGGAATATGTTTGTGGAGACAAAATATTTCTTACTCTTTATGTGAAATATCTTGATTTTATATCACACAGACTCAAATTGCTATTGACCTAAGGATCTCATGGAAAAAAGGAAAAGGCCACTTGGGACTTCCTTGGCTCACTAACAGAGTTCCCATATAATAATGATCCTTGTTCTAGGATTTATAATTTTTATTCTTGGAATTCCTCTATTAATTCTGCTCTTTATGAGTCCAGTCTTTGTCTCAGAACTAGCTTGTTTTACCTTTGTATTCTTTCTTCTAATTGCTAGATCTAGACAAAGTATACCATCATTTGGTCTTAAAATAACAAGCACATTCTCCCCTATAAAACTAGAGATATGACTCTTATAAATGGTTTCCTTGTATTTTTTGTGATTCTTTATATTGTTAATCACAGGAACCAGGAGCCAATTGTAATATTTGTATGCACTTTTTTTTTAATGTTCCCAATAGTTATTCTCAAAATTGGGATGAAAATTCTATTGCTATTGTTAATTTTTTTGAAATAAAAAGTAAAGTAAAATGGATTTTTGTGTAAATTACAAGAGGTAGTTGGTTTACAAAATATATCATAGATTATCTACTGCTAGGAGTCACTGTTTCTTCCCAAGAACACTAACATAGTCCTTACAAAGTTATCTTCCCATCCCACAAGCTCTAAATCTTTTTTGTTGCTGTCTTTGGGGAACATTTCAAATTAAAGAGATGCTTTGAACTGACATTGTTCCAAGCTTTCTCATCCTAAAATCTAGGGTCCAGTTACCCTATAAGCATACTCATGCATGATTAAGGTAACAGCCAAGCAAATGTACCCTCAAAAAACATTTGGGAAGAATTATATAACTATCACTTCCAAAGAAAGCATCAAAGTAGTGGGGCGCCTGAGTGGCTCAGTTGGTTAAGCAACTGCCTTCGGCTCAGGTCATGATCCTGGAGTCCTGGGATTGAGTCCAGCATAGGGCTCAGCGGGGAGTCTGTTTCTCCCTCTGACCCTCCTCCCTCTCATGCTCTCTGTCTCTCATTCTCTCTCTCTCAAATAAATAAATAAAATCTTTAAAAAAATTAAAAAAAAGAAAGCATCAAAGTAGTAATCATGGGGGGAAAAATCAGAGTTCATTTGGGCTTCCTGACACTTATTTTATAGGTTTGGTTGTTGTTGTTGGTTTAAATTACCTACAGTGGTGAAGTAAACTGAATTCGAGTGCCACTGAATTTTCAGGGCGAAAGGCCTCTGTAGTCATCTGAAAGCTTTGCCAGAACCATGGATTTGTGCTTTGTCTGGGGACCTCTTAAGAAAGACACTTTCTACTTCTCTCTTCTGTGCCCAGACAGTCTCTAAGAGCTTGTCCTTGTTTCACCATTTGTCCCTCAACTTTTCTGAAATTATTATTATTATTATTATTTCTAAAGATTTATTTATTTATTTGAGAGAGAGAGAGCATGAGAGCAGGAGAGTCAGAGGGAGAAGCAGACCCCCAGCTGAGCAGGGAGCCCGATGCGGGACTCGATCCCAGGACTCCAGGATCACAACCCGAGCCGAAGGCAGTTGCCCAACCAACTGAGCCACCCAGGCACCCAACTTTTCTGAAATTATTAAGAAGACATAATATCAGCCTATTCTATTTGAATGATCAGAATCACTATTACACCATGACTCCTGGCTCTCCCTTTAAAAGTCCTATCAGTTTCTGGGAGGTTTTCCCATGGTCTAGCCTTCAGTGAGCTACACCTGTTGCCTACATTTGCCACTCAAAGGTGTGGCCCTTGCATCAGTATCATCCAATCTTCTGGGAGTTTCTCAGATATGCAGTATCTCAGGCCTTACCTCCTGAATCTGAATCTGCCGCTAAACAAGGACCCCAGGTGATTCATAGGCACATTAAAATTTGACAAGTACTGCTTTAGAAACAACACAGAACATGTATCTATGAACCCTTTTGCTGATAAATCAAAAGCTCATACATGTCGTTCTCTCTGGGAGCCTATGTCAGAATGAGCAGAACACCCAACTAAAAGAAGCTTCAGTAATAAGGACATTTCCTGTCTTGAATAACATGAAGTTCCAAGGTAAGACAGCTCCAGGTTGAGTCCTCCATATCATCAACCCAGTCCCTGCCATCCTTCACGCTATTTTCAGTAGGTTAGCGTAGTCCCTCACAATCAAGATGGTTGCCACAGTTCCAGGCATCACACGAGATCTAGCAAAGCAGATAGTCTGTTTCCTCCTACGTCCCTTTTCTTCAGTAGGTACACCTTTCCTGGAAGCCTCCCAGCAACTTCCCATTAGTGCATCACATTCCCATTTCTAAAATGACCATAGGCAAATGATATAGAATTAACTGATGGGCTTAGACTAGTTAATACCCTCTTCATAATCTTGAAACACATACCTGATCCTTAAACCACTCAGGCCTCTTACCTCTTATCAAGAAGAAAGGTGGAAGGTGGGGTGGAGATGGGGAGGGGAGAGTTTGCAGGGAGGGTAACTGATAATAACTTCATCTTCATGTGTAAACAGAAAAAAAAGAATAGAGTAGGGATGACAGAAATCCTCTCTAAGCAATGAATCCTCACTGATTTAATATATACCCACGCTAGAAGCATAACTATACATGTGCATATAATTAATGTTTGGCTTCAGTTTACTTTATTGCACTCTATACTCTATGCCAAATGAAACCCTGATGTGTACTTTACTTGCTAATAAATAGGCTTACATAAAAATTATTTGGGGCAGGCCTTGGCTTAGGTAAAAAAAATCTGGTCTATTGCAATACTTCTAACTTATCTGCCAGCCTTCAGACTTCCCTCCTGTGTATTAGATATAGGAGAGATTTCATATGATTCTTTTTTCAATAAATAATTTTCTTTTCCAAAAGTAAATTGATAATGTTGCTTTTCTGATTCAAATCCCTCAGTGGTGTTCCACTACCCTTCAGATAAATTCTAAGTTTTTGAGCAAAACATAACATCCTTCCCAGTAGGCAAAAGGCAGTCTTTCCTGTCATGTCCCAGGAGTCACCTCCCATCCCTCACCTTATCACCCCCAAAAGTCATTCCTTCCTTTACAACTTCAGAGTTCTCCTTCCTCTGGTTCTGTGTTTCTCACACTGCTTTGTAAGTAGTGTTTAAAATACCTGGTTCCCCAGTGTTGGCTTATTGAATTTTAATTTTTAAAAAAATTTTTTAAATTAAAAAAATAAAAGACATAAATAAAGACTATGGTTCCCTATCAGGTTGTGAGCTCATTTAAGGCACAGACTGGCCCTGCTCCCAGGATGTGTAGGTAAATCTATAAGCATTCAATGAGCATATATAGAACAAATGTTGGCAAACTTCTACAGAGAACCATATAGTAAATATTTTTGGCTTTGCAGGCCAGAAAGTCCATCGCAACCACTCAACTCTGCTGTTACACCATGCAAACAGCCACACAGAACACATAAAGGGATGGGTGTTGCTGTGTTCCAATAAATCCTTATTTAAAAGAAAAAATAGGTGACTGCCTAGATTTAGACAGTGGAATATAGTTTTCTTGCTGTTATAGATGAATAAATGTTGAGAATAAACATGTATGTTGCCATAATGAGTTTTTCCCTTTTTTCCCACACCATCTTAAGGCCCTTGGGGGCCTCGAACATTATCTCTAGGTCATTCTTTATTGATCTACCAGATGACAGTTTCCCAGTGTCTGGACCTGTTGGCCCTTTCCCTGTTTTTATCAAAAAGAGTGGAAGTAAGTGAGACAGAATACAACCAAGAGCCATAAGCGGGATATTTCCCAAACACCAAGAGTCTGAAAGTTGGCTTAGCAGCCACGCAGGTGCTGCTAATCCTGGGCTGTGAGGTGGGGGAATTGAATCAACCTGTAGTTATCGACTAGCTGAACCTCCTGATTTAAAATATAAAACACGAAGCTGGAATCATGGTTACGAAAGTGCCAGAATTTCAGTCTTCCTAAATCTCTAGAAAAATCTGGTTTTTGTGTCCCTCCATGAAAAGGGAGTTTAGTCAAGCAATATCCCCTTGACATTCCCTACTCTACTCACTCTGCCTGGGCAAGGTGGGTTGTCTTATCTGATTGATACATTTGGGAAGAATAAACTGGGTGTGCTTGACTCATCTCCCGACCTGATTTTTTTCCCCCCTCTTGGAAGTAAATTTGCTGGCAGTAAGCACAATTTCTTGTTTGTTGCTCATGCTGTAAAGTCCTTCCCACTTGGGAAAGGTGTCCTAATCCCATGCTGCCTATGACCACATGAGTAAGTCTGACCAATTCTGGATGGGGTTAGAAGGCCTGTTTGACTCTCACATTAAGTCACATTCTTAAATGTAGGCTTTCTCTGTAATAGAGGGGATATTTTGTCCACCATCTGCCTCTCCTTTGTCTTATTGTTTAATGTGTTCTGAACTCGGGTGGAAAAGAAGGGTGTGTGTCAACTATATGTTCTTATTTTCTGGGTTTCGTGATACTCTGCCATCCAGGACCTCATTGACTGGGGCTAGACTCCCCTCCAAGGCTAGCTAATTCCCAGAGACCGCAAATAACTCTCTAGAACCTTTCATATGCAAACTGACAAATCCAGAACCCACATCTCCCCAACTGTCTCCTTTATCAAACTCTTACACACTAAACCAATATTCCTCTCCCCTAATCAATCCAGGACCAGGAACCAGATAATTTGGGACTGCCCGTACACCCTAGAGCCCGCTGAAATTATTCAAACTAGCCGATCCTGAACCTGCTTACTCTACCTTGCTTTGCTTGCTTTGCCTTTCCTTTGGAGACCGTGATACTTTCCCCTTGCTCCTTCTATCTGCAGAACCCCCGCTATACTTCCCCATATGGTCCTGCATGGTGTGGTGGGCCCCCTCCTCTTGGGAACTGTAACTATCTTTTCAGTGGCAGTCACTTCCTGATTTATTGGTTTTACTATTCCTGAATAAAAAGCAAACCCACATTCTAGAACAGGTAGGTGTTATCAGGCCCCTCCAAAAGCCTGAACAGATAGCTTCGGAAGGTGGTGCAAAGTGTGACTTTATACCATGGTCACTGATATGGGTTCTCTCATTCTCTCCTCCCGTATTTGTTTCTAATCAGGAAGATGGGAACAGAATTATCCACAGAGCAGGGCTCTGATTGGCAACAGTTTGCCCACTTTTCATTTACTCTTTGAGATTCTGACTGTTGACTTCCTAGAGCAAAGTAATTTAACCAAGAAGTTATCAGTCATTCTGCATTTTTTTAAAAGATTTTATTTATTTATTTGAGAGAGAGAATGAGATAGAGAGAGCATGAGAGTGGGGAGGGTCAGGGGGAGAAGCAGACTCCCCACTGAGCAGGGAGCCCGATGCGGAACTCGATCCAGGGACTCCAGGATCATGACCTGAGCCGAAGGCAGTCGCTTAACCAACTGAGCCACCCAGGCGCCCCAGTCATTCTGCATCTTATGTGTGAAAGATTCTTCAGGGTGGTGGACACAAGAGGAATGTAATTCATGGTCCAAGCTTTTAAGTACAGCAGGGGAGCAAAACTAGAAAATACTGCACAACTGAGATGATCTAGTATTAATGTAGTATAGATGAAGTAAGGTGTAATGGGAATTAAGGAAAGGGAAGGACAGTTCAAAAGTGGCATGAGAGCTAGATCTCAAAGGATGAATTTAACTCGAAGAGGTAAAGAGGTGGGAATGCTCTTTGCAAACCAATTCAAGTTGGTTTAAGCCAAACAGAAAGAAGGATTTATCGTTTCTCATTAGTGAAAAGATCAGGCATAAGTAGATCTAGAAGCTCAAACTATATCCTCAGGAATCTGTTAGTGGCTGTTTCTTGTACTGTACTGTACTTTGCCAAGTACTACTCTTTTTTAAAGGTTCCAACAAAAGATCTGGGCGGGGTCTCACTGGACAGCTTGGGTCATGTGTTCTACATTGAATCAGCTGCTTGACCAAGGGGTTGTGGTTTTCTGATTAGCCAGGGTCACATGTCCACCCCAGAACTGGCTGTGGAGTCAGCCACTTCCAAAATATGGACTTGATGAGTTTGATGTTTCTCAAAGGAAATTCTGGGTGATGTTCCCAAAAGGTAAAATTAATTCTGGATGGGAATGTATACAAATCTTTGGTGTCCTTGGGGAAAAAACAGCATGAGTAAGGTGGAAAGAAAGGCAAAGACCAGTCTGATGATAATCCACATAAAGAAATACAGGGCAATAAATTGCAATAATTCAGGTGGTATAAAATTGTTAGACGCTTTCAAAGTCAGACAGAAGAGTTTGGATGAGTCACTCAGCAACAGAGATTCATTTTAGATTCTGAAGCAGTAGAGTGATACGATTAAAGTAGTATTATGGGAGGATTAATCGGACAAGAGCCAGGGGATAAACTGCTGTCAGGAAGACCAGATGAGGAGATTGTTCAAATAATCCTGAAATGATGTGATAAAGATTTATGCTAGACGGTAATAGTGAAGGAAAGAGAGGAAGGTAAATCCAGATCATAATTTCAAAGGAAAAAAAAAGGCAGAGTTGAATATAGGGGATGAATAAAGAGAAGAATCAAGAAGGATGACGATGGTTGTAGCTAAAGTTACAAAGATATCACTAAGAGAAATTTATAAAGAGAGTGGATTTCTCCTCCTCCCAATGCCCCCGCCGCACAAGCCTGCTCTCTTATCCTGTGATTTCCATCAGCAGGCTGGATAAAAATGGCTAGAGATCATAAGTACTGGGAAATCATGGTACCCCACCTCCACCACCACGTGCGATTCCACATTAAAATAGAAAACGATAGAATAAGCATAAGTCCAACAGTCATGATGTGTCACATGACGATGCTGTGATGTTTGTCTACAATCACAAATATCGTTTTACAGTTGGCTCTCATTAGAAATTTACTTGCTGATACCCTAATTCACGCTTAGTTTATGTAAGCCAGCACTGCTTGTAAGTAATAATGTCCTCATTTCTCACTTTCAGGTTGAAAACACACATTCTTAGACTGTACGTGTACTTTGGATTTCTTTTAAAGGCAACTATTAAAATGGTGCTCTAATTCAACTGAAAGTCTTTTTTTCCCCCAGAGGAAATGAAAACAGGTTATTGAAGAGATATCTACACTCCCATGTTCATTGCAGTATTATTCATAATAGCTAAGACAAGAAAACAATCTCAGTGTTCTCCAATGGATGAATAGATTAAAAAGATGTGATATATATATATATATATACACACATATATATATATATTCACGAATTCCTATGAATACATATGAATATATATGAATTCTGAAATTTTTATTTATAATTCCCAGCTGTTTAAAAATAAAAGCATATCTATCTAATCTTAGTAATTAGAGCTATTTAATAGGGGTACCAATTATATGTAGACATAAGGAAAAGAAGAAGGAAGGAAAGATGACAAGTGCATCAGGTTAAGCTATCTCATGATTAGGGAGAGGACTGACAGGCAATGAGATTCACCTTCTTTTCCAGGTTCCCTTCTCTGCTCACTAGATCGGAGGATGGATTCACCTCCATTTTAGGAAACTGGAGAGATTCAATGATTTGGATGATAGAATACAGAGAATGTGAGAATCCCCCAAGGAGTAAATTCTAGCATGGGAAAAGAAAGCTGAGTACAAGGTCACAATTTCAAAACTATTGAATACTGGGTTAATGGGGTGTGCAATCAGAGTTATAGGTGAATGTCTCATCACGAACCTTCCACTGCTACAGATTGCAGGTTTTTTTCTTTTTGCCTTTAAATAATAGCTAATATTTAACGGAGCACATATCCTGTGCCAGATTACTATGCTCAATGAAAAGCATTTGCGTGGGTTAAAAAATGTAATAGTCACAGCAATTTTATAAAGTAAGTTTATCATTATCGCTCTGTTTCACAGACAATGTGACTAAGCCTCAAGATGGACAATAACTTGCTTGAGGTCACACAGCTAGGTTTGATTCTGCTCTATATGATGAACCCCGAAGCTCCGGTTTTCATTACCACATGATACTCTTTTCCAAACAAATAGAGAAACACTTCAATTTCTTTTAGCCAGGTTCAATGTTCCAGCCGGAAGACCAGGAGGTGTATTGCTGAAGAAGAAGGGGCAGATGGAAGCTGGGAGGTATTCTCTGCCACATTCCATAAAGCAGTGCAATCACTTTTTCCTAGTACAGGAACTGTTTCTTCAGCTGAGCACCAGATGAAGTAACTGGCTTGCATTAGGGATTGTATTTTCTAAAGAGTCCAACCACATTGAGCCCTGTGGGAAGCTCTGACTATATGTGGATTTGGAGAGCTGGTGAGAGATCTTATAAGTTCACATCTCATCCCATGGTACCTGCCAGGCATGCATTGATTACCCACCCCCCCCGCCACCGCATCTCTCGCTTCACTAACCCTACGTAGTTGATTGGAATTTGATGCAATGGCACTCTCCTGGCCGCCCTGTCTCCTTTCCACCCACCTTTTGAAATGATTTTAGACTCCATTTTTTTAAGAAAGATTGTATTTATCTATTAGTCATAGAGAGAGAGAGAGCACAAGCAGGGGGGAGCGGCAGAGGGAGAGGGAGAAGCAGACTCCCCACTGAGCAAGGAACCCGAGTCGGGACTCGATCCCAGGACCCTGGGGTCATGACCTGAGCCAAAAGCAGATGCTTAACCGACTAGGCCACCCAGGCATCCCTAATTTCAGACTTCAGAAAGGTTGCAAGAGTAGGGTAGAGCAATTTCATATAGTCTTCATTCAGCTTTCTCCAATTTCAACATCTTGCATAATGGTCAAAACAAAGAAGTTGGTATAACAGCATTAACTACGGTATTTATTTGCACTTCACCAGTTTTTCTACTCATGTCTGGTTAGTGTTCCAGAAGCCAATCCGGGATCTGGCATTACATTTAGTCGTCAGGTCTCCTTTGTCTTCACCAGTCTGGGACAGCTCCTTAGTCTTTTTCTGTCATAATCTTTTTTTTTTTTTTTTAGAGATCTGGTTTATTTATTTATTTTTTATTCTTACGTTAATCCCCATACATTTCATCATTAGTTTTAGATGTAGTGTTCCATGATTCATTGTTTGTGCATAACACCCAGTGCTCCATGCAGAATGTGCCCTCCTCAATACCCACCACCAGGCTAACCCATCCTCCCACCCCCCTCCCCTCTAGAACCCTCAGTTTGTTTTTCAGAGTCCATCGTCTCTCATGGTTCATCTACCCCTCCGATTTCCCCTGCTTCATTCTTCCCGTCCTGCTACCTTCTTCTTCTTCTTTTTTTTTTCTTAACATATATTGCATTATTTGTTTCAGAGGTAGGGATCTGAGAGTCAAAAGTCTTGCACAATTCATAGCACTTACCAGAGCACATACCCTCCCCACCGTCTATCACCAGTCACCCCATCCCTCCCACCCCACCCCCCACTCCAGCAACCCTCAGTTTGTTTCCTGAGATTAAGAATTCCTCATATCAGTGAGATCATATGATACATGTCTTTCTCTGTTTGACTTATTTCGCTCAACATAACACCCTCCAGTACCATCCACGTCATTGCAAATGGCAAGATCTCATTCCTTTTGATGGCTGCATAATATTCCATTGTATATATATACCACCTCTTCTTTATCCATTCATCTGTCGATGGACATCTTGGTTCTTTCCACAGTTTGGCTATTGTGGACACTGCTGCTATAAACATCGGGGTGCACGTACCCTTTCGGATCCCTACTTTTGTATCTTTGGGGTAAATACCCAGTAGTGCAATTGCTGGATCATATGGTAGCTCTATTTCCAACTTTTTGAGGAACCTCCATACTGTTTTCCAGAGTGGCTGCACCAGCTTGCATTCCCACCAACAGTGTAGGAGGGTTCCCCTTTCTCCGCATCCCCGCCAACATCTGTCGTTTCCTGATTTGTTAATTTTAGCCATTCTGACTGGTGTGAGGTGGTATCTCATTGGGGTTTTGATTTGGTTTTCCCTGATGCCGAGCGATATTGAGCTCTTTTTCATGTGTCTCTTGGCCATTTGGATGTCTTCTTTGGAAAAATGCCTGTTCATGTCTTCTGCCCATTTCTTGATTGGATTCTTTGTTCTTTGGGTGTTGAGTTTGATGAGTTCTTTATAGATTTTGGATACTAGCCCTTTATCTGATATGTCATTTGCAAATATCTTCTCCCATTCTGTCGGTTGTCTTTTGGTTTTGTTGACTGTTTCCTTTGCTTTGCAAAAGCTTTTTATCTTGATGAAGTCCTAATAGTTCATTTTTGCCCTTGCTTCCTTTGCCTTTGGTGATGTTTCTAGGAAGAAGTTGCTTCGGCTGAGGTCAAAGAGGTTGCTGCCTGTGTTCTTTAGGATTTTGATGGACTCCTGTCTCACATTGAGGTCTTTCAACCATTTGGAGTCTATTTTTGTGTGTGGTGTAAGGAAATGGTCCAGTTTCATTCTTCTGCATGTGGCTATCCAATTTTCCCAACACCATTTGTTGAAGAGACTGTCTTTTTTCCATTGGACATTCTTTCCTGCTTTGTCAAAGATGAGTTGACCATAGAGTTGAGGGTCCATTTCTGGGCTCTCTATTCTGTTCCATTGATGTATGTGTCTGTTTTTGTGCCAGTACCATACTGTCTTGATGATGACAGCTTTGTAATAGAGCTGGAAGTCCGGAACTGTGATGCCGCCAGCTTTGCTTTTCTTTTTCAACATTCCTCTGGCTATGCGGGGTCTTTTCTGGTTCCATACAAATTTTAGGATTATTTGTTCCATTTCTTTGAAAAAAGTGGATGTTATTTTGATGGGGATCGCATTGAATGTGTAGATTGCCCTAGGTAGCATTGACATCTTCACAATATTTGTTCTTCCAATCCATGAGCATGGAACATTTTTCCATTTCTTTGTGTCTTCCTCAATTTCTTTCATGAGTATTTTATAGTTTTCTGAGTACAGATCCTTTGCCTCTTTGCTTAGATTTATTCCTAGGTATCTGATGGTTTTGGGTGCAGTTGTAAATGGGATCGACTCCTTAATTTCTCTTTTTTCTGTCTTGTTGTTGGTGTATAGGAATGCCACTGATTTCTGTGCATTGATTTTATATCCTACCACTTTACTGAATTCCTGTATGAGTTCTAGCAGTTTTGGGGTGGAGTCTTTTGGGTTTTCCACATAAAGTATCATATCATCTGCAAAGAGTGAGAGTTTGACTTCTTCTTTGCCGATTTGGATGCCTTTTATTTCTTTTTGTTGTCTGATTGCTGTGGCTAGGACTTCCAATACTATATGGAATAGCAGTGGTGATAGTGGACATCCCTGCCGCATTCCTGACCTTAGGGGGAAAGCTCTCAGTTTTTCCCCATTGAGAATGATATTCGCTGTAGGTTTTTCATAGATGGCTTTTATGATATTGAGGTATGTACCCTCGATCCCTATACTCTGAAGAGTTTTGATTAAGAAAGGATGCTGTACTTTATCAAAAGCTTTTTCTGCATCTATTGAGAGGATCATATGATTCTTGTTCTTTCTTTTGTTAATGTATTGTATCACATTGATTGATTTGCGGATGTTGAACCAACCTTGCAGCCCAGGGATAAATCCCACTTGGTCATGGTGAATAATCCTTTTAATGTACTGTTGGATCCTATTGGCTAGTATTTTGGTGAGAATTTTTGCATCCATGTTCATCAGGGATATTGGTCTGTAATTCTCCTTTTTGATGGGGTCTTTGTCTGGTTTTGGGATCAAGGTAATGCTGGCCTCATAAAATGAATTTGGAAGTTTTCCTTCCATTTCTATTTTTTGGAACAGTTTCAGAAGAATAGGTATTAATTCTTCTTGGAATGTTTGGTAGAATTCCCCTGGAAAGCCATCTGGCCCTGGGCTTTTGTTTGTTGGGAGATTTTTGATGACTGCTTCAATTTCCTTAGTGGTTATAGGTCTGTTCAGGTTTTCTATTTCTTCCTGGTTCCAGTTTTGGTAGTTGATACATCTCTAGGAATGCATCCATTTCTTCCAGGTTATCTAATTTGCTGGCATAGAGTTGCTCATAATATGTTCTTATAATTGTTTGTATTTCTTTGGTGTTGGTTGTGATCTCTCCTCTTTCATTCATGATTTTGTTGATTTGGGTCATTTTCTTTTCTTTTTGATAAGTCTGGCCAGGGGTTTATCAATCTTGTTAATTCTTTCAAAGAACCAGCTCCTAGTTTCATTGATCTGTTCTACTGTTCTTTTAGTTTCTATTTCATTGATTTCTGCTCTGATCTTTATTATTTGTCGTCTCCTGCTGGATTTAGGCTTTTTTTGTTGAAGAAAGAACACTTTCTCCAGCTCCTTTAGGTGTAGGGTTAGGTTGTGTACTTGAGACCTTTCTTGTTTCTTAAGAAAGGCTTGTATTGCTATATACTTTCCTCTTAGGACTGCCTTTGCTGCATCTCAAAGATTTTGAATAGTTGTGTTTTCATTTTCATTGGTTTCCATGTATTTTTTTAATTCTTCTTTAATTTCCTCGTTGACCCATTCATTCTTCAGTAGGATGCTCTTTAGCCTCCATGTATTTGAGTTCTTTCTGACTTTCCTCTTGTGATTGAGTTCTAGTTTCAAAGCATTGTGGTCTGAAAATAGGCAGGGAATGATCCCAATCTTTTGGTACTGGTTGAGACCTGATTTATGACCTAGGATGTGATCTATTCTGGAGAATGTTCCATGGGCACTAGAGAAGAATGTGTATTCCGTTGCTTTGGGATGGAATGTTCTGAATATGTCTGTGAAGTCCATTTGGTCCAGTGTGTCATTTAAAGTCTTAATTTCCTTGTTGATCTTTTGCTTAGATGATCTGTCCATTTCAGTGAGGAGGGTGTTAAAGTCCCCCACTATTATTGTATTGTTGTCAATGTGTTTCTTTGCTTTTGTTATTATTTGCCTTATATAATTGGCTGCTCCCATGTTAGGGGCATAGATATTACAATTGTTAGATCTTCTTGTTGGATAGACCCTTTAAGTAGGATATAGTGTCCTTCCTCATCTCTTATTACAGTCTTTGGTTTAAAATCTAATTTGTCTGATATAAGGATTGCCACCCCAGCTTTCTTTTGGTGTCCATTAGCATGGTAAATGGTTTTCCACCACCTCACTTTCAATCTGGGGGTGTCTTTGGGTCTAAAATGAGTCTCTTGCAGACAGCATATCGATGGGTCTTGTTTTTTAATTCAGTCTGATAGCCTGTGTCTTTTGATTGGGGCATTTAGCCCATTTACATTCAGGGTAACTGTTGAAAGATAGGAATTTAGTGCCATTGTATTGCCTGTAAGGTGACTGTTACCGTATATTGTCTGTGTTCCTTTCTGGTCTATGTTACTTTTAGGGTCTCTCTTTGCTTAGAGGCCCCCTTTCAAGATTTCTTGTAGGGCTGGTTTCATGTTTGCAAATTCCTTTAGTTTTTGTTTGTCTTGGAAGCTTTTTATCTCTCCTTCAATTTTCAATGACAGCCTAGCTGGATAAAGTATTCTTGGCTGCATATTTTTCTCATTTAGTGCTCTGAATATATCCTGCCAGTCCTTTCTGGCCTGCCAGGTCTCTGTGGATAGGTCTGTTGCCAATCTAATGTTTCTACCATTGTAAGTTACATATCTCTTCTCCCGAGCTGCTTTCAGGATTTTCTCTTTGTCTCTGAGACTCGTAAGTTTTACTATTAGATGTCGGTGTGTTGACCTATTTTTATTGATTTTGAGAGGGGTTCTCTCTCTGTGCTTCCTGGATTTTGATGCCTGTTTCCTTCCCCAAATTAGGGAAGTTCTCTGCTATAATTTGCTCCATTATACCTTCTGCCCCTCTCTCTCTTTCTTCTTCTTCTGGGATCCCAATTATTCTAATGTTGTTTCGTCTTATGGTATCGCTTATCTCTCGAAGTCTGCCCTCGTGATCCAGTAGTTGTTTCTCTCTCTTTTTCTCAGCTTCTGTATTTTCCATCATTTGGTCTTCTATATTAGTGATTCTCTCTCCTGCCTCATTTATCCTAGCAGTTAGCGCCCTCATTTTTGATTGCACCTCATTAATAGCCTTTTTGATTTCTACTTGGTTAGATTTTAGTTCTTTTACTTCTCCAGAAAGGGTTTCTCTAATAACTTCCATATTTTTTTCAAGCCCAGCTAGTATCTTTAAAGTGATGATTCTGAACTCTAGATCTGACATCGTACTCATGTCCGTATTGAGTAGGTCCCTGGCAGTCGGTACTACCTCTTGTTCTTTTTGTTGAGGTGATTTTTTTCCGTCTTGTCATTTTGTGCAGAGGAGAATAGATTAATGAGAGAACAAAATGCTAGCAGAGTAACCACGTCCCGAGAACATATACTCTAAACAAATCAGAAAAGACCTGAAGCAGTGGAAAAAGAAACGGAAAGAGAGAAAAAAGAAAAAGAAAAAGATAAAGATAAAAACAAACAAAACAAAACAACAACAACCAAAAAAACCAGAATGTGATCAAATATGATCAGGCTGGTATATAGATCAGTGCCACACACTAGATTTGGGGTGTATTTTGGTCTTTTAGAAGAAAATGCCTCCCAAAATTTTAAAGAAAGAAAAACTTATATATGTACAAAAATAAGGGTTGATATGATGAAGGGATGGAATATGACTGTAAAGATGGAAATTATAAAAAATTTTATAAAAGGAATTGATAAGAAGTTGTTTGAAAAAAGAAAGAAGAGGATTTAAAAAAAGAAAAAAGAAAAAAAAAGGGAGAGAATGTGATCAGGTAGGGGAGTAGAAAAAACCATATACTAGAGATTTAGGGTATATTTTAATCTGTTAGAAGAAACTATCTCAAAATTTTAAAGAGAGAACAACTTATATATATATGCCAAAAATACAGGTAACTACTATGAAGGGATAGAATATGACTCTAAAAATGAAGAATAAAAATGTTTTTTTTAAAAAAAGGGATTGATAAAATGTTGGTTGAAAAAGGGAAAAAGAAAAATTCAAAAAAAAAAAAAAGAAAAAAGAAAAAGACAGTTAAAAAAAATTAACTTTGAAAGATTAAAGAATCATGGTAAAAAAGCCGTGAATTCTATGTGCATTATTCCCCTAGCGCTGGAGTTCTGCCGTTCTCATTGATCGGTAAACTTGGTCTTGGCCGGCTGTTCTCGCCAATCTTCTGGGGAGGGGCCTGTTGCCGTGGTTTCCAAATGTCTCTGCCGGAGGCGGAATTGCCCCGCCCTTGCCCCCTCCTGGCTAAGGAATCTGCTCGCGTTTGCTCTCCGGGGCTTTTGTTCCCTGCGAGCTTTCCGTACAGCTTTGGAGGCGGAGAGTGAAAATGGCGGCCTCCCAATCTCCGCCCCGGAGGAGCCGAGAACTCGGGGCTCCGCTTCCCAGTGCGCCCCCAGAGAAAAGCCGCCAGTCACTCCCGTCTCCCCGGTCTCCGGCCACACTCCGTGCTCAACTGGCCTGTGACCGCGCGTTTCTGTCTCTGGCACCCGACCCCGGGGGGAGTCTCCAAACCCAGCAGATCCCTGCGGTGCCCTCCCGCGCGGCTCCTCCCGGGGGAGGAAGGTGAGTCTCCCCAGATCTGCCGCTTATTGGGTCCCTGCTGGAGGAGCAATGGCCCGTCTGTGCCGCGGATCACGGTCAATGGCAACCCGGAGCTGAGAACCTCGGCTCCGCCTCTGCAGCCGGCTTCCCCGCTCCGATCCCTGGGAGCTCTGCCGCCCTCAGGCACCCCCGGTCTTTCTGTGACCCCGAGGGTCCTGAGACCACACTGTCCCGGAGGGTCCCACCCCCCACTCAGCCACCGGAGTGACGTCCCTCGGCGGAGCAGACTTTTAAAAGTTCCGATTTTGTGCTCCGTGGCTTTATCACTTGCCAGAAGCGGCCGACGGAGGCCCCTCCCCCGCCGTCTATCCTCCCGAATATCGCCTCGGATTCACTTCTCCGCACATCCTACCTTCCACAAAGTGGTCGCTTTTCTGTTGAGAGAGTTGTTGCTATTCCTTTCTTCAATCTCCTGTTGGGTTTGTAGGTGTTCAGAATGGTTTGATCCCTATCCAGCTGAATTCCTGAGAGGAGACGAAATCCAGGTCTCCTACTCCTCCGCCATCTTGCTCCGCCCCCCTTCTTCTGTCATAATCTTGACACTGTGGATGAATACTAACCATTTGTTTCATAGAATGTCCCTCAGCTGGGCTTATTTAGTGTTTTCTCATGATGAGATTGCGGCTCTGCAACTCTGGCAAGAATACCAGAGAAGGGAATGTGCCCTTCCCAGTGTATCATATTAGGGGGTATGTGACGTCACGGAGTTTTTCATCAAGGGCGTGGCATGATACAACTTACAATTTGGAAGGATGACTCTGGCAGCTGGGTGCAGAATGAGTTGGAGTGGAGGGAGCTTGTGGTCAAGTCCCTGGTTAAGAGATGATGGGTGAAGGTAGCCTGAACAAAGGCTGTGGCTATAGGGATGGGGATGAACGTCTGAAGATGGGATTTCTGAAGTGAAGCTAATAGGATTTGGGAGCTGTTTCCATAAGTGAAGTGAGAAGAGGAACTGAGGATAATTACTTCGATATGAGGATAACAAGTCGATCGTTGATGCCCCTCTCAGTTGGTGGCCAAAGTCTTTGTGATTCAGATTTTTTTTTTAGATTTTATTTATTTATTTGAGAGACAGAATGAGAGAGGGAGAGAAAGAAGGGTCAGAGGGAGAAGCAGACTCCCTGCTGAGCGGGGAGCCCGATGCGGGACTCAATCCCAGGACTCCAGGATCATTACCTGAGCCGAAGGCAGTCGCTCAACCCACTGAGCCACCCAGGTGCCCCTGTAATTCAGATTTCTTAAGATTTAAAAAATAATAATTTGCTGGCATGTGGCTGCTATAAGAGGCTGTTTGAACATCTGTGGAAAAAAGATACAGAAAGAAGGAGGAGATGCTCAGCCACGCTTTTACTCTTGTTTTCAAGTTTCAGGTTTGGAAATTCAGCATCTTTGTTGTGTATGTTTGAGCAAGACAGAAGTGTCAGCATCTCGTCACGACTCTCATTTTCTCCAGGTAAAACAGAATTTTCATATGTACTTGACAAATGTTTGTGGAACACTGCATGAAAGAGTCAGTGCTTCCGAGTCAGGGTCAAAGGAGGGTTTACAACAGAATGTCATGGGAGCCGTTGCAAATTTTCCCATGGCCAAGGAGTGTTTCATATAAACTGGCTTTGTTCTGAAGTCAAAAGAGTGAAGCCAAGAGGGAAATTCAAGAGGAAAGTAGTGAAGATGAATCTTTCTTGCTCATTTCTATGTTAGAGATAGAGGGGAGAAGAAAACCAGATTTTCCTAAAGATGGGGATGTGCCCCTGAGTTTCCAACGGCCTAAAAGCTAGTCCTAACTCTTACAGTGCATCGTAGAGGAAAAAATGCATTTTAGCTGATACTTCCCGATAAAACAGAAGTCTTTAACTGCACATCAAATTCATCTATAGAGCTTTAAAAAAATACAGATGCCCAGGACCCATCCCAAGTGATTCAGATCTATTATTCAAAATGCCTTTGGTTGGAAGTGGCAGAAATGCAACACAAATCAGCCTCAGCTGACAATTTGGAGTGGGTTGTATATTATGATCTATGCTGCATAACAAATCACCCACTTACCCCAAATGTAGCAGCTTAAAACACCGTGACCTTGTACAGTTACAGCGGATAGGGATTTTAGGAGTGGCTTAGAGTCCCTCACCAAGTTGAAATCAAGGTGTCGGTCAAGCTTTAGTCACCTAAAGGCTTGACTGGTGTTGGAAGACCTGTTTCCAGGGTGGCTCAGTTACATGGCTGGCAAGCTGGTGCTGGCTATTGGCAGGCGGTCCTACTCTTTGCCACATGGGCTTTTGCACAGGGCTGCTTGAATATTCTCACCATATGTTGGCTGGTTTTCCCTAGATCAAGTAATCTAAGAGAGCAAGGCAGAAACAGCTTGATCCAATATAATGGCTGGGATTAAGGTTTCTTTGAGGAGGAGAAGGGGCATGGTATTCATAGGTCAGATCATCTGTTGTTACAAAGGCTGAAGACCCTTATATAGAGTTTCAGGCCCAGAGCAAACATACCATATGTTCCATTCATTTTTTATAGGGTGAAAGGATTAAAATGTGTATCGAATGAGGTCTTGAAAGGGAAAGAATAATAATTAAAAAAAACAAAAACACAAGGGTTATGTGTGACTTGCCTCTAAGCCTGGGTTTTCATCTGTCATAATAACATTTTAACATTTGCAGAGCCCTTTAGATTCTATCACACAATTTTCTAACACCTTATTTGATCTTAAGAACAATCTTAGGTTTGTAGGATGGAGTCAAGAGGGTTGGGACTGAAAGATGGAGCTAATAATAGTGAACACCCACCAACTGCCAGGCATTTGCCTGGGTGCTTTATATTCATTAACCCTTTTCACCAAATACCACGAGGTCAGTATTAAGAATTTCAATTTTGAGAGAGGCTTCACTTCCTTGGGCTCAGAGAAGTTAAATGGCATGCCCGTGGCCAAGCATCAGCGTTGGACTGAAAACCTAGGTTTTCCTACTCACAGTCCCACGTGCTTTCCATTTGGCTGCTTCACAGTTCAGCATGACCAGCCATGGCTGCCACTTTTGCCGTGAGCTGCATCCTTGACTTGTCTTCATCTCTGTCGGCGTGGAACTCCCCAAAAGCCAGAGGGCCCTGTCACCGCAAGCCCACACTTGCTGTGCCCTCAGCATGAGTTGCTTTTTGCTTTGGTGAGCACTTCATTACAAGCCTGTTGGAAAGAAAGAAAAAAAAAGAGGACAGAAGAAAGTATATGGGATTGGAAAAGAAATCAAGTTCACAATTTATACAGAAATAAATCCAATTCTCTGGGATTGTCTAACTTTGTTTGATTTTTATTAAAAATCTGGCTCCGGGGGCACCTGGGTGGCTCAGTTGTTAAGCGTCTGCCTTCGGCTCAGGTCATGATCCCAGGGTTCTGGGATTGAGCCCCGCGTTGGGCTCCCTGCTGCGGGCTCCCTGCTCGGCGGGAAGCCCGCTTCTCCCTCTCCCACTCCCCCTTCTTGTGTTCCTGCTCTCGCTATCTCTCTTTTTTTCTGTCAAATAAATAAAATCTTTAAAAAAAAAAAAAAACACCTGGCTCTGATGCAGACTCCTTTGGTGACCTCAAGGAACTTGGCACCTCATTTTCCTTTGTTGTCAAGTCGGGTAATACTTCTTAAGCTTGGCTTAAAATTCATGGATGTGGAAGGACAGACATGGGAAGCATTTTGTGCTCCTCGAAGTGTTTGGGAGACATAAATGACTTTCAGGCTGCACACATCATCCCTTTTACTAACGACCTCAAACTTTCTAAACACTCTTATAATTTACAAATATGCCTAAATGTGATTTGAGTCAAGGTTTCCAGCTGCAAGTAAAGATTACTTTTCCATGCTGTTTGTGGTTTACTAAAAGCAATAATAGGGGACCCTGGGTGGCAGAGGCGGTTAAGCATCTCTCTTGATTGTGGCTCAGGTCATGATCTCAGGGTCGTGAGATCGAGCCCTACGGCAGGCTCTGCACTGGGGGGTGGAGTCTGCTTAAGATTCTCTCTCTCTCTCCCCCTCTGCCCCTCCTCCCCCTCTGTTTCCCCCTCTCAATAAGTAAGTAAATAAAAAGATAAATAAAAGCAATAATAATACCTTTGGTTATCTAATATAGATGTCAACTCTCCCATCAAATCTATTTCTTTTTTTTTTTTTTAAAGATTTTTATTTATTTATTTGACAGAGAGAGACACAGCGAGAGAGGGAACACAAGCAGGGGGAGTGGGAGAGGGAGAAGCAGGCTCCCCGCAGAGCAGGGAGCCCGATGCGGGACTCGATCCCAGTACCCTGGGATCATGACCTGAGCTGAAGGCAGTCGCTTAACCAACTGAGCCACCCAGGCGCCCAAATCTTCTATTTCTGTAGACTAGCTACACAATAGGTCCTCAATCGAGTATATGGTAAGCATCTACAGGTGATTGATATTTTTTTAAAGATTTTATTTATTCATTTTAGAGATAGAGAGCAAGAGCGAGTGCCTGAGCATGGGGGCGGGGGAGGGGAGGAGCAGAGGAAGAGGGACAAGCAGACTCCACACTGAGCTCAGAGCCTGAGCTCCCACAACCCTGAGATCATGACCTGAGCTGAAACCAAGAGTTGCTGTTCAACCGACTGAGCCACCCCAGCGACCCAAGATGATAGCTATTTTTATTATTGAATGTATTTTTCTTAAAGCTAGGTTATCTCCTAAGAACTTTAAAAGTCAGGCAAATAACTTTAATCAGGAAATCCAATAAGCATCTATATACTGCCTATTAGTATGATTGGACCAGAATGAGAAGTCATGAAGATCAGCATAGATCTAAACAAAATAGCTTCAAGTGCTGATGTCATCGATCTCTGTTGCCTTTGTGCTTTCCTCTACCACATCCCCAATTTGTAAAACAGGAAGAGAGACAAAAAGTGAAAACTAGGATGAGCAAGTCCCACCAGAGTTCCCACTGGGTGTGCCTTTTGCCCAGAGAGAGACAGAAGCAACTCACGCATGCAGGTAAGTTCAAGGAGTGTGTTGAACATGGTGTTTTGAATTGCGTAGCGGAAGATCCCGGGCACTCCTCAGCCAGCTGACTATTGTGTTGATTGGTTCTTGGATTTCGAACTATAAAGCCCTTTCGTGGTATATAAAGTGGGCGACCAAGAGCCTGCAGGTGTGATTGCAGGCCAAGTGCAATGGCGACAGCAAGCCAAGTCACAGCGTTCTAGGACTCGCCTTATAGGACAGTATAGTATGGTGGTTAAGAGCTCCCTGCTTGGGTTCCAAAACCTGGTTCCAACAAGCGTGAGCCGTGGAACTTTGGGTAGTTACTTTACCTCTCAAAACCTCATATTTATGTGGTCACGAATGAGAGCCAAACCTCACTGGAGACGGCACTGCCAAGGCTCAGGAATGGCTGGAAAGTAGCTTTGGTGTCATGCTGACAAAGCTTGCTAGAAATCCATCCTCTAGAACTTTGGGAACCACCCCCCCTTTAGGGGCTGTGGACAAGCGGCTCAGTGGGGAGGTGCCTCCCCAGAGGTATTTGGCTACAGTTGCCAACCCACAAGAACCAAGAGCAAAACCCTTTTCTTCTGCCATGTCTCTCCAGCACCCTCTATTGACAAAGCCTTCCCTGGGAAGGGAAAAACATGTATTTTTTTTTTAAAGATTTTATTTATTTATTTGAGACAGAGAGAATGAGAGACAGAGAGCATGAGAGGGGGGAGGGTCAGAGGGAGAAGCAGACTCCCTGCCGAGCAGGGAGCCCGATGCGGGACTCGATCCCGGGACTCCAGGATCATGACCTGAGCCGAAGGCAGTCGCTTAACCAACTGAGCCACCCAGGCGCCCGGGAAAAACATGTAAAGGGCCCAGATTAATTTTTACAGAGGAGGCAAAAAGGAAGAATTTGGAGTGATAAAACCTATAACTAGCACGAGTGTGATTCGGCAATATCTTTAGGGGCTGATAATACTGATTCTTTCAGGCTGGTAGTGTCCAAGTAACATTCCGCGGGGCCTGTCCTGGGTCTGCAAGCTGCTGTTGGTCCTCTGTAGAGCAGTCGTTTTGAAAGTGGTCCCTGGGTCAGCACTGTCGGCATCACACGGGAACTTGTTGGAAATGCAAATTCTAGGGCCTTATCCCAGGCTTACTGAGTCAGAAACTCTGGGGTTGGGGACCAGCCGTCTATTTTAACAAGCTGTCCATGTGATTCTGGTGCATGCTAAGGTTTGAAAACCACTGGGATAACAATAAGTTCTGGGATCTTGTGCAGGCTTGGAGGGAAGAGTCAATACAGATTTCTTTATCCGAGCTTTAGTTTCAATTTTTTTTTTTTTTTTAAGATTTTATTTATTTATTTGCCAGAGAGAGAGAGAGGGAGAGTACAAGCAGGGGGAGCAGCAGGCAGAGGGAGAAGCAGGATCCTGGCTAAGCAAGGAGCCCAATGTGGGACTCCATCCCAGGACTCTGAGATCATGACCTGAGCCGAAGGCAGACGCTTAACCATCTGAGCCACTCAGGCGCCCTTAGTTTCAATTTTTAATCTTGAAGAACGTGACCTAACTCTTTGGGATCTGGAAGCGCGCAGGGAGCATATTATTATATCTCCACTTTCGCCTTGACGACGTGTTTCTGGACTCGTGGGCATGCACTTATCAGATATGCTCACTTTGGTAAGAAAGCTGATGTTCTCTTCTTTGCAGGTCACACTCCCTTGATTAGATCCCTGAACCTGCTATTGCCATTTCTTTCTATTTCTGTGTGTTTGCAAAAAAATGAGCGCAACGCCTGTTCTACTTTTTCCATATCCTTGCTCTTCCCTAACTCTCCACCACGGATGGACTGTTGGAAGAGCAGCTAGGGCCTCAAGCCTAAGGTCAGCCCAGCCAGATAGTGGCACCGAGCACACATTAGCTTCCCACTGCTTGTGAGCAGAACTGTCTCCTTGACTAGGCTCCAACAGCCCAGAGCAGAAACTTTCACGTTTCCCTGACTCAGCCCTTGTCTTCCCAGGCTCCTCAATTTGCAGTCTTCAAAGGAGAGAGGACAGATGACGTAGTCTGGCAGATGACTTTTCTGCCCTTTCTTGCTTTGAAATTAAAAAATGTGTGTGTGTGTGTGTGCGCCTATTTGAGCGGTGTGGGGATGGTGACCTGGCTCTCATCCCGCCACTAACTAGCTGCATGGGGTTGGGCAGGTCACCAGCTCCGGTTTTAATTTCCATACTGAAATACAGAGGGTTGGACCAGCTGATCCTGCTCCAACATTTTGTGATTCTGTGCACTACCCCGAGCATGGCCTTAAAAGGTTAACTTGGGTTTGAATCTCACCCTCTACTGTGACAGTCCGTATAAAGTTCCTTTGTGATTCCTTCCTCTGATATTAAGTATGATGAAGCCTTCCTACAACAAATTCACCTAAAAGGATTGAGGTTACTTATGCACAGAGTGGACATGTCAACAGGTTTGCTCCCTTCAATATATAAAGAGCATCTGCCTTTTGAAATAGATATAAGGTCTCATCAACTGTGTGGGCAAGAGGAACTGCAGTGTGAAAATGCACAGCCAGAAATGAGAAATGAGGTAGTCTTCATTTTGAATTCCTGATTTATTTCTGATAGTAGTAAGCAAAAAGATACTTATTTCCTCTCAAAGGGATATGACTATTTCTATTTTTAATGTCCTTTAAGCCTTTTCATCTCCCCTTCAAGGTAAAGAGTCTTTCTCTGACCTAGTTTCGCATGCTGAAATGGGGAGAAAAGTCAAGTGGAATGATCCTCAATCAGCAGGGACATCCCTCGGGGGTGGGGGTGGGGGTTGGGGAGAAGAGGGTATTTCAGAAATTCTTGGAAATGATGTTTAAAAAATTATGTCTAGATTTTATTTTTTGTTTTTAAGACTTTTTATCTATTTGTCAGAGAGACAGAGAGCACAAGCAGGGTGAGCTGCAGGCAGAAGGAGAAGTAGACTCCCTTGGTCCCAGGACCCTGGGATCATGACCTGAGCCAAAGGCAGGCGCTCAATGGACTGAGCCACCCAGGCATCCCTAGACTTTTATTCTAAAAAAAAAAAAAAATCCCTACTGTTTTGAGAACAGTAATTTGGAATTCGAGCAATCCAAGCTTGATAAAATCATGGCCAGGAAGGGTAGGCAGAGAAAATGTTGCGGTAGGCACTTTGGGTTGCTCATTTGTTCCCTCCTCCTTCCTTACTAAAAGAGGATTTTGTTCCCGTGGCAACATCCCCAGACAATGAATCATAATTGGTTCAAATCTGTCATGACAGTCTCTGTCTCGCCTCCCTTGCAGTGAGAAGTGGCCATGTGAGCCAGTCCTGGCTCCAGAGACATCTGGAGTCTGCTGGGGACACTGTTGGGAGATTTTGGAAGGCATGGGCTATCTGTGCCCCCCACCCTCATCTTCCTGCTTTGATAGCTGACACTATATTGGGAACTTTCTTTTTTTTTTTTTTTAAAGATTTTATTTATTTATTTGAGAGAGAGAGAGAATGAGACAGAGTATGGGGGGGGAGGGTCAGAGGGAGAAGCAGACCCCCCGCTGAGCAGGGAGCCCGATGTGGGACTCGATCCCGGGACTCCGGGATCATGACCTGAGCCGTAGGCAATCGTCCAACCAACTGAGCCACCCAGGCACCTAAAAGTATTTTATTTTATTATTTTTATTTATTTTATTTTTTTAAAGATTTTATTTATTTATTTGAGAGAGAGAATGAGATAGAGAGAGCATGAGAGGGGGGAGGGTCAGAGGGAGAAGCCGACTCCCTGCTGAGCAGGGAGCCCGATGTGGGACTCGATCCCAGGACTCCAGGATCATGACCTGAACCGAAGGCAGTCGCTTAACCAACCGAGCCACCCAGGCGCCCACATTGGGAACTCTCAAGGCCTTCCTGGACCTCCTGGTGATAGGGCCACAAGTCAAGGATGGACAACCCTGGCTTTTTTTCTGACATTTTTGAGTTGTGCAAAAGCAGAAGTGCTGGACAAAATATAGGACACCCAAGTAAATCTGAGTTTCAGAAAAACAACAGTCTCACATATGTAGTATTTGGGACTTATTTATACTAAAGTTATTTATAAATAACTATAGTTTATCTGAAATTCAAATTTAACTGTGTGTCCTCTAATTGTGTTGCTTTTCCCCCTGAATCTGACAACTCCACGTGCAAACTCTGGACTGCCTGCCTTGAACTTTCTTCTTACGTTAAAAAAAACAAAAACAACAAAAAACCCGATGAGTTTAAGCTACTACTCAAAAAATATATTGGTTGTATGTGAATTCATTCTTGATGTAATAGAAATTTGCTTTTGTACCCAATATTTTTTGGGGTGTTCATCATGTGTTAGACACTGTGCTGGTTCGCAGAGATGCGTGTGTAACTCAGTCACAGCGGCAAGACCTGCTTTCATGGAGCTTCTCTGTAGCTGGAGAGACCGGCGCTAAATGAGCGATTCTAAATGAGCGATGGTAGTGTAATTCCAATTGTGATTAGTGCTCTGGAGGACAAGTAGGGGAGCTTTGCGAGCATCTACAGAGGGAAGTTCTCCCTGAGGTAGGACGTCAGGGCACTCTGAAGGAGGGGCAGGGGGTGGCAGGCTGATTGGAGGGGAGGGGGGTGCAAGTTTGCTCTGAGCATCGGGAGCAGCATGTGTGCCCACCACGAGGCAGGAAGGATCCCGGTAAGTTTGAGGAGAGGAGGTCATGCCACTGAACAGCAATGGGTTGAGTGATGGGCAATGGGCAATGGGAATAGAGAGGCACATGGAAGCTAGTTCAGGGAGTGCCCTGGAAGCCATATTAAGGAGTTTGAACTTGATCCTTACTCTACGCTACACCACACTATCACCTACTGTTGATATGAAATAGAGACTTCCAATAGTTTGAAATAAAGACTTCCCACAATTTGATCAGAGTCATATAGCTGTTAGGTGGGAGAACCGCCATTTGGGCTCAGGGTTTGTGTTTTTGTTGTTGTTTGCTTGTTGTGTAAGTGTGTGTGATCCAAAACCCCTCCCTAATTACCACTGAGTACAAGTTAGTTAGAGATACAGAAATAATGAGAGCTGATCAAATGAGTCTGTAAAGACCAGTTAAAGTTAAGGTAATAATGTATTTATATTTGTAAAGATTGAGAGGATTGGGAGCAATCTGTTACAAAAACAAGAGGTTGATCAGTACAGCAGATAATTTAAATTCCAGCATTGAAAGAGGCCTCAAAAAATTACACAATTCAGAGGTCCTGTCTGTTCCTTTCAGTGAAAGGTACTACTTATCATTTAAGTAACCATAACTGATTTCTGTGACTTTAGACCATTGGTTTGACAGAAACAACAAAACACAAAAAATACTCCCTATTTTAACAAAGTATCAACACAAGTGACACAATGATCCAGTGGTTTTACATATATGTAAGAAACAGTAACAAAACACACACAAAGGGGGCGCCTGGGTGGCTCAGTTGGTTAAGCAACTGCCTTCGGCTCAGGTCATGATCCCGGAGTCCTGGGATCGAGTCCCACATCGGGCTCCTGGCTGAGCCGGGAGCCTGCTTCTCCCTCTGACCCTCTCCCCTCTCATGTTGTTTCTCTGTCTCTGTCTCTGTCTCTCTCTCAAATAAATAAATAAAATTTTTAACAAAACAAACACACACACACAAAGGGGAGCCTGGGTGGCTCAGTCGGTTAAGCATCTGCCTTCGGCTCAGGTCATTATCCCAGGGTCCTGGGTTTGAGCCCCGCATCAGGCTCCCTGCTCTGCGGGAAGCCTGCTTCTCCCTCTCCCACTCCCCCTGCTTGTGTTCCTGCTCTCTCTCTCTCTGTCAAATAAGTAAATAAAATCTTAAAAAAAACCCAAAACCCACACACAAAAAAGACACTCTAGTAAATTGTTGATTTATTCAATGTGACCGCTAAAGCCTTTATTTGCAGGAAATGGGCACTGATATTAGATGGTAATGAATATTATAAAAATAGAAAAATATCAGCGTGCATTGAATCTAAGGTTAAGTGCTTTGTGATACTTGATAGGCGTATATATACACACATCACACACATATATATCCACATACACACACAGCCACATACAAGCACAATAGGTTACGTATATACTGGATTGTGATGTAAATCTTATTTCGTACTCTGGGTCCCACTCAGAGAAGTTTGACAATCACTGGTCCAGAGGAACTGACTCATTGTGAGCTATGCTAGCTCTCTGTACTCCTTGGAGCAGGAACAACTCATTAAGGTAAATTCCTGTCCGGTGGTGTGGATAACGATTTACTGTTCACATGTCGGGGAAACCATGTGTGATAACACAAACAAACGAACCAACAGCTGTTATCATACCAAAGTACTTATTGTATCTTGGCTAAGGTTCTTAAATATCCTCCTTTGAGTTTCCTAATTCATCCCAGGAAGGATTCAGTGCACTCCATCTTTATGTTGTTACTTGCAAACCTTGGAAACAAATATAAGTAGAAAGAAATTAATAGAGAATTCCAATTCTCATTGTGTTAAATCTTCACACTATCAACAGTAAATCTTTTTTTTTTTTAATGTTTTATTTATTCATGAGAGTCAGAGAGAGAGATAGAGAGAGGCAGTGGCAGAGGGAGAAGCAGGCTCCCCGCCTAGCAGGGAGCCTGATGCGGGACTCCATCCCAGGATGCTGGGATTGTGACCTGAGCCGAAGGCAGACGCTTAACCATCTGAGCCACCCAGGTGCCCCTCAACAGTAAATCTTAATCTACTATTAAGATTACAGGGATTCTGGAGCCAGACATGCCGGTTTTCCATCAAGAACTAAATAGAGGCCAAGTCTCATTCTTTTAATCCTTAGACCTAATTTAAGCCTAAATTAAGATATCGGATATCTAATACCGTTTGCAATTGGTATAATAATCGTTGGCTTCAAGGAATGAAATAGTTTGAAAACTAGAAGAATATCACAACGGGCGGCTGGTTGTAGTAGAACTATTGTTTTGGAGCATTTTCTTTGATTTTGGGGAAAGTGCATGGGTACCTTTACTCTTTTTTTCTTAAACCAAGGAAGCCTAGCTGAATACTTGGTGATTTGGTTTGAAACTCAGGGATAAACCCATTGCATTCATATTATAGAGTTCGTGTTGGAGAAACACATTTTTTTAGTGTAGTATTTAATTTCTGAAGTATATACATATAAATATGATTATACTCTTTGACCAAGCAAGCGCTACTTCTAGAAAATTTTAATATAATTCCAGAAGAAGAAAACAAGTGATATGTGTAGGTATTTTTATAGCATGTTATTTGCCAATGTGAAACACTTGTAAAGGTACTAAATACTCAGCAACTGCGAATTGGGTCATTAATCTTATAATTTGGGCTATTACATTAGATAATTATACTATTACTTTTAATTGGACATTATATTTTAAATTCGATGTAGAAAATGCCAAAAGAGGGGCGCCTGGGTGGCTCAGTCATTAAGCATCTGCCTTTGGCTTGGGATCGAGCCCCGCATCGGGCTCCCTGCTCGGCGGGAAGCCTGCTTCTCCCTCTCCCACTCCCCCTGCTTGCGTTCCCTCTCTTGCTGTCTCTCTCTCTCTGTCAAATAAATAAAATCTTAAAAAAAAAAAAAAGAAAAATGCCAAAGAAAAATACATACCTTTTATTAAATTTCATTTTGCGATTTCTTATTCCTTTGATTTGAAACAAGACACGTGACATCTTTCTTCTGCACTGAGATATCAGTGCCAAGTCTTATAACTCACTTGTAAGGAGCAAAATAGAACTCAGCCTTGACTCCTTTAACTGGAAGAGCTATTTAGTTTTACTCAGTTTCATTATATAATAAATTCTATAAAGTTCCTTTAAATATTCAAAACTAAGGTAAAAATATTAAAAAAAAGAAATGAGCATTGCGATTAACGGTGTAACCATGTAAGAGGCTGATGTGAACAGCAAAAATGTTGGATGTGTACTCATGAAGATGTTAACATTGCTGACTGGTGGGAATTCAAGTGATTATTTTCTCTCTTTTTTATATTAAAACTTTTTTTTTTATAATGAATATGCTTTTTTACTGAGATGAAAATAGACATTTTCTCCCCCTTTTCCTTTCCACACTTGGGAGCCAATCTCCTGTCAAGCCTTGCCCATTCCTATCTAGTGTATGTGAGAGAGTCAGGCTCCCTCGAAAGCGTAACCAGCATGCCACCGAGAAAACGACCACTGTGAAAATAAACGTTCTGCAAAGGAGTCTGAAAGTTCTGGGGGCTAGACGGCCTTGTCATTGTGAGGATAGGTAATGATTAAATTTTGCCTCAAACACTGAATTTAAATAAGGATTAAATTAAACATATAACTGGGGCGCCTGGGTGGTTCAGTCGTTAAGCGTCTGCCTTCGGCTCAGGTCATGATCCCGGGGTCCTGGGATCGAGCCCCGCATCGGGCTCCCTGCTCGGCGGGAAGCCTGCTTCTCCCTCTCCCACTCCCCTTGCTTGTTCCCTCTCTCGCTGTATCTCTCTCTGTCAAATAAATAAAATATATATTAAAAAAAACAAAAAAATTAAACATATAACTTTATGTTCTTACTCTCTTGGGTCATTTGTTTCATTAATCATTAAATTCAATCTCTGTGTCCCTCTCATTATTATTACTTTATCACAATTATGATTTTATGGGCTTGGAAGGGAAGGTTAGTTCAGCAGGATTATGAGAGGTTATGAGGAGCCTGCAGAGTAGTCCACTGAAACCTAGGAAAGGCCTCCTTGCTAGCTCAGCCCCTGACTGTGGGTTAAACCAGGCCATGCGAAGGAGCCCTCCAGGCAGCCCTGTCAGGGCACCGTGATTGCAAGAACTGGGAAAGGTGGTAGGTTACTATAAATAACACCCTAACTTATTTATGCAACTGGGGGAAAAAACCAAACAAACTGATACAGATCTTAAGAGGTAAGAAAAGCTGATCTGCTTTGGATTTTATGTCTCTTCTACCATTTGTTATTATTATTTTTTCTACTAAACTTTATCTGGTATCTAGAGCACAAGCAAGATAGCCTTAAAAGGCATAGGTGAATACTCCTTTCCAGCCCCTAGGACGTAAGCAAGGAAAGAGCATTGCCACACACGTGGACATGTACTCTCTCGTGGGCTTTCCGTGTCCTTCAAAACATACCTGCTGTTCTCGGGCCTCAGAACAGACGGCAAAGGCTGATATTTGATATGGAACGAGCTTGCAGTTTGAGCTACTTGGTGAAGGCTCCTTTCATCTTTATCAGGAGATGGATCACAAGGCCAAACTCCAGAGTATGACTTAGTCACTAAAAAAATGGACTTAAGCACCAGCCATTACCAAGGGGATGGAAAGGTATAGGTTGTCCAGCAGCTAAAACACCCTGAAGTATCTCATCAGGGCCAGAAAGGGGGCCAATCACTCTCAACCAAGTGGCTTTGGCTCAGGTGCTGAACTCCTCCCTTCACTCTACACTCTTTATAGCCCTTCATGTCGGTGCCCTGAGCTTCCCTGCCTTTCATCAAAGTAACAGATGGGGTGGAGGGGCAGGCATATATGCCAAGGACTCTAAGTTCCTCTTATAAGAAACTTTAAAATGGTCCTGAGATTTCTTCAAATCGAATCATGCCTACATGAAGGGCTGATGCTGAAATCAGGAGTGTGTAGGCTCAATGGGCTGGCTGGGCTCAGATCCCTCATAAGATAGGAATTTACTGAGAACAGAGGAAATCTAATTCTTATTTTTTATTTTTTTTTTTAAAGATTTTATTTATTTATTTGAGACAGAGAGAATGAGAGACAGAGAGCATGAGAGGGAGGAGGGTCAGAGGGAGAAGCAGACTCCCTGCCAAGCAGGGAGCCCGATGCGGGACTCGATCCCGGGACTCCAGGATCATGACCTGAGCCGAAGGCAGTCGCTTAACCAACTGAGCCACCCAGGTGCCCGAAATCTAACTCTTATTAAGAGATGATGACATCTGGCCTAGGGTAGCTGCTTCTCAAAAGCAGGTAATATTCTCCACTGCAGGAGTGACTCACACTGTTAATTGTGAAAATCCTTTTAGTTCCAATAGTTCAAATACAACAGCACCTGGATCTATAGTTTTGTTCTCCCAGCAAGCTTTTTCATCCTCCTCTGGTTTCTACCTCCTGCTTTGCTCTCCTTTTGGGGGGATATTTCTCCCGCTTAACAGGAGGCCTTAGGAGAGGCATTCAAGGACAAGATGAGTCCATGATCCAGTCCTAGCCAATCAGAGTGTGCCATCTCCAGAGTGAAAGCGATTAGTTTAGCCCAAGCCATGTGACCCAAGCAGGATCAATCCAAATCTTCCCTGGGACTTTTCAGCTGGGCCAAAATGCGAAACTGCTTTTTACAAAGCTTTTTTAAAAAAAGGCATTTTAAACATACGCTAAAGTGGTGAGAATCATATATGAGCTCCTTGGAACTCAACACCCAGCTTCGACATTTATCAACCAAAGGGAAATCTAGAGAAGGATAAACTGTCTTTTTCTACTGGGGATGTTGCACCCTGGAAAATGGTGCTGTCAACAGCCATCCTATCCGTTGGTGGAGTGAGTCTGACTCCAAAAGAAACCCAAACAGCAACGTGGAATTATAGCAGAGCCTTGAAGGCTACATTTGAGCTCCTTAATCCAGCTGAGCCTGAAGCCGAAGCTACCCCTGTACTTTCTTCCTGCTTAACCAGATCAAGGAGAGTTTCTGGTTCTTGCAAAATGTGGCATCTAAGATGAAAACCTTAAAGAAATACTCATTAAATATTTTCTAACACCTTGTGTTTATTTTTGAGGTATCTGGGGAAAAAAATTCATGGGAAATCTTTAAGAGGACTAAAGGGAAAGGAGCACTTTAGACATATTAAAATGAGATTACCAGGGGGCGCCTGGGTGGCTCAGTCGGTTAAGCATTTGCCTTTCGCTCAGGTCATGATCCTGGGGTCTTGGGATCAAGTCCCGCATTGGGCTCCTTACTCAGCGGGGAGCCTGCCTCTCCCTCTGCCTGCCACTCCCCCTGCTTGTGCTCTCTCTCTCTCTGAGATAAATAAAATCTTTAAAAAAAAACAAACAAAAAAACCAAACGAGATCATCAGCCCTTTAACTTCACTCTGCCCAAAGGATAATGTCAGTCCCACTGTAATAACAGCCATCTACTAAAAAATTAAACTATGTAACATAGACATCATGAAGGGCTGTAACAATGGGTGGATATTTTCACCCTTAAATAAAAAAAAAAAAAACAACCTCATACACAAAATAATCAAGGCCTCAAACCCATTCGGAGTCTCTGATTCTGAATTATCTTCAAAGCAAGGAATGAATGGATACAATCACTCCTGAGCATTCAGGTAAGCCATTCTTGGGTATGTAATGAACTCTTTTCCTGGCTGTTCCTTCACCATCCATAATACTTACACTTTTGCTTTGCTAGTTCTTGTATTAGATCTTCATACACTTGCGAAAAGAGATCCTCTTCTGATTTTGTTCCATCTAGGTAAACTGAAAAGAGAAAGGAGAGCAGTTCAAATGCCAATGGGCCTATTAGTAGAGGATTCTTACTCTGGCATCTGACATCTCTTAAGAATACTAGTAAGTTTAGGGGCGCCTGGGTGTGTCAGTCAGTTAAGCATCTGATTCTGGATTTCGGCTCAGGTCATGATCTCAGGGTGGTGAAATCAAGCCCTGCGCTGGATTCTGCCCTGGGTGTGGAGCCTGCTTAAGAGTCTCTCTCTCTTGGGCGCCTGGGTGGCTCAGTTGGTTAAGCGACTGCCTTCGGCTCAGGTCATGATCCTGGAGTCCCGGGATCGAGTCCCACATCGGGCTCCCTGCTCGGCAGGGAGTCTGCTTCTCCCTCTGACCCTCCTCCCTCTCATGCTCTCTGTCTCTCATTCTCTCTCTCTCAAATAAATAAATAAAATCTTTAAAAAAAAAAGAGTCTCTCTCTCTCTCTCTCTCTCTCATTCTGCCCCTCCCCGCTAAAAAAAAAAAAGAATACTAATAGATTTAAATAAAGAACACAGGACCTTAAACACTTAAAAAGAAATTAATAGCCATTAAAGACAGAAAAATTACAGTCAAGAAAAAAGATAAAAATTGGTTTAATAGGGAGAAATGCATATTAACAGATGTGAAAATTATTATTATTTTTAAAGATTTTATTTATTTATTTGAGAGAGAATGAGAGAGAGCACATGAGAGGGGGGAGGGTCAGAGGGAGAAGCAGACTCCCTGCTGAGCAGGGAGCCCGATGTGGGACTCGATCCCGGGACTCCAGGATCATGACCTGAGCCGAAGGCAGTCGCTTAACCAACTGAGCCACCCAGGCGCCCGGGAAATTATTTTCTGAAAAAGAAAGCGTTAAATGGCACTGTGTATGTGGCCCTTTAGCAGCACTGAGGTGGTGCCTCCCCAGAAGAATCATTTAAGGGGGTGGTTCTCCAACTTACTTATGCATCAGGATCACTCGTGAAGCTTGCTTTTTTTTTTTTTTTTTTGGTGCAAAAAGGTGATTTTTATTAAAGCATGGGGACGGGACCCGTGGGCAGAAAGAACCATGCAGGGGTTTGGTCTCTGCTACGTGTACTGACTCAGCATTCTCCAGGCCTGGGAGATATGTATTCTTACCCAAAATGGCATACGTAATTTTAGAGAAAAGGTGGAAGTTCAATAGGTTAAAGGAAGAAAAGAACGCTTTAATCAGAAAACTGGAGGTAAGAGATAAATTTGCTTGTTAAGAAAAGGATGCACAGTTTGGAAGGGCTAGAATGCGGGAGGTAGGAACACTGGAGAGGTGAGATTTTAGAGCAAGGCTGTCTATGCCTTAGTCTTTAGGGGCCTGTTTGGATTTTATCCCAAAAAGCTGGAGACTCTTTTTTTTTAAAAGATTTTATTTATTTATTTGTCAGAGAGAGAGCACAAGCAGGGGGAGTGGCAGGCAGAGGAAGAGGGAGAAGCAGGCTCCCCGCGGAGCAAGGAGCCCAACACGTGATCCCATGACCCTGGGATCATGACTTGAGCCGAAGGTAGCCGCTTAGCTGACTGAGCTACCCAGACATCCCACCAAAAGCTGGAGACTCTTTGCAGGCATTTAAGCAAAGTGGGGGCATGGTTAGATGGGCATTTTTTTTTTAAGTTTCATTTTTAGGCAATCTCTCCACCCAATGTGGGTCTTAAATTCACAACCCTGAGATCAAGAGTTGCATGCTCCACTGAATGAGCTGGCCAGGCACCCCTAGATTGGCAATTTAGATGGAGAGGGAGAGAGGGGCACCCTCCATATTTCTTATGTCATTCTGTTCTATTAAGCACATAATACATCCATGCTCACATAGCCAGGGGAATCTCACTAAAACAAGAATTTGGTATTTATCATGTCCTTGTTTGAAACCTCTCTGTAGAGGGCTTCCCAATTCTCCTAGGATAATGACCCAAGTCCTTAATTGGCCTATGGCCTTGTAGAGTTTAGATTTTCCTTATGTCTCCAGCATCCCCTCTCTCTCTTGGTTTTCTCTACCAAAAATACACCAACCTTTTTTCAGGTGCTATTCATTCCTTCCTGTCCCTGGCCTTTTCGTGTACTGTCTGGAGTGATCTTCTGTCCCCCTGAACTACCTCCCTTTGTCCAGTTAAACCCCTCAAGTGTGGTTTAAGTAGCTTCCTCAAGGAAGCCTTCCCTGATTGCTGGGCCTCGGGTAGTCCCCCTGGAACTTGCACTTAGCATAGCTAGAAAGGACATGCTCATGCAGCTAGTGTTTTTAAGGCCGGTTTCCCTGATAGAATGCCGGCTCCTAGGAGTAGGGGCTGGGTTTGTCTTATTTTCCTCAGTATCAACAGGGCAGTGCCTTGTCAGGAAGGCATTCGATTAATACCCATTTCATGAATGACCATCTAGAAGTTGACAGGCTTTGACAAGAGCCTTACAGAGAGAAACAGAAACCAGGACAGTCAATTGTGGAAGGGCCCAGAGTGTTCTGGCTTAAAGGCTTCCTTTATAATGTAATCCATGAGAAAAATACCTCCTTTTAAAAAATCCTTTCTCTTGTGGACTTGGAGCAATGACAAATAAAGGCCTTCTGTGGGGGGAGAAAAGGTACTTACCAATTTCCCACGTGATGTTCTCCATTTCTTGTTTGTGCTTTAGATACATGGGCCACACGTGGCCATCAAAGTACCCTGGGACGTCTGGAGGCTTGTAGACCCTTGTACTACCAAAACACATAGGAAACTTTATGTGCACAGAAACACACAATTAATAAAAGTAAAATAATAATGGTCAGGATAATGGGAAAAATCACTGAGACTGAATCTAAACAGAATTAAGAGTATACATTTTAGATTCAACACTAGTTACAAAGAGAACAAAACAGATTTAGTTTTCTGATGCAAATTACTTTTGTAATTCACTATCATTCAAAATTATCTCCCCCTCCTTCAGGGCTTTATAAGAGAATTAAGAGACAAAAAGCAATGTAAATAATGACAGAGGACCTGATATGTTGGCTTAAGCTTTCAATTAACTGGTGTTCTTTGTGTCTGTAACAAAGTAAAAGCTCATGAATTTAGAATCATAATCCACATATAGTTTACTTAAAAAAATTTTATTTTTAATTGAAGTATGGTTGACACATAAGGTTATATTAATTTTTTTTTTTTTTTTAAGATTTTTTTATTTGACAGAGAGAGACACAGCGAGAGAGGGAACACAAGCGGGGGGAGTGGGAGAGGGAGAAGCAGGCTTCCCGCGGAACAGGGATCCCGATGCGGGACTCGATCCCAGGACCCTGGGATCATGACCTGAGCCGAAGGCAGACACTTAACAACTGAGCCACCCAGGCGCCCCGAGGTTACACTGGTTTCAGTCAAACAACATAGGGATTCAACTTCTCCTTATGTTAGGCTCTGAGCACCCTGAGTGTAGCTACCACCTGTCACCATACTGTGTTGTTACAAACACTATGGACCCTACTCCTTATGCTGTGCTTTCTATCCCTGTGTTAATTTTGTCTTTTGAATTAGAATCCACAAAGGTGATTTCAAAACTCACCTCCTCCTTCTCTTACATTCTTCATAAGGAATCGTCAGAAAGTAGCTTCGGTTCCACAGAGTGTCGAGGGGCCTAAAATAACAGCATCTTGAGTTCACGAGGTTTCCCCCCATTCATTCAGAGTCAATAAGAGGTTGAGGATGCTTACTTATAATTAAAGAGAAGGAAGCCTTCGATGATTAATATGGGAATTTCCTCGGTGCTTCCAGAGTCTGTTGATACCAGTGAGTGTCTTGAGCTTTCCATCCAGCAGGAAATGGTGGACATCATTTTTTCCATGTTAAGTGCTTCAAGCACTTCAAACAAACATACGAAAATATGAAATAGATACAACAAAGGGTTTATGATGTGGCTTTTTATGAGGAGTATATCCAGGGTTCTATAAATACATAGAATAATGGTATTTTATTTACCCTTCAAAATACGTAATAATAAATATTTTAGACAAACTTAAACTCTATTATTGACAAATTGGCATGTTTGAAACATTTCTAATATGGGAAATTTCAAATATATATAAAAGTAGAGAGTATAATGAATTCCCATGTCCCCATTACCAGCTTTGGCAATCATAAACTCATAGCTAATATTGCTTTATTTATAGTGTCTATCCCTCCTGACTATACAAAAGTTTAACATTTTTGGGTGACAAAATATCTGTACCTCTGAAACAAATAATACATTATATGTTAAAAAAAAAAAGAAGATAGTAGGAAGGGAAAAATGAAGGGGGGAAGTGAACGGGGAGACGAACCATGGGAGACTATGGACTCTGAGAAACAAACTGAGGGTTCTAGAGGGGAGGGGATGGGAAGATGGGTTAGCCTGGTGATGGGTATTAAAGAGGGCACGTTCTGCATGGAGCACTGGGTGTTATATGCAAACAATGAATCATGGAACACTACATCAAAAACTAATAATGTAATGTATGGTAATTAACAAAACATAATAAAAAAAAGAGATGTGATTACATAAATGTAATGGGATATCCTACATGGGATTATGGAACAGAAAAAAAAAAATGTTAAAACTAAGGAAATCTGGGGGGAGGAGCAAGATGGTGGAGGAGTAGGAGACCTAAATTTCGTCTGGTCCCAGGAACTCAGCTAGATAGGGATCAAACCATTCTGAATACCTACGAACTTAACAGGAAATCGAAGACAAGAATAGCAGCAACCCTCTGAACAGAAAAGCGACCACTTTCTTGAAGAGTCATATTCTATCCCTTCATAGTAGTTAACCTTATTTTTGGTATATATATATAAGTTGTTCTCTCTTTAAAATTTTGGGATACAGTTTCTCCTAACGGACCAAAATATACCCTAAATCTCTAGTGTCTTCTTATCTTACCAATTCCTTTTATGAAATCTTTTATAATTTTCATCTTTATAGTCATATTCCATCCCTTCATTGTATTTACCCTTACTTTTGTACATATATAAGTTTTTCTTTCTTTAAAATTTTGGGAGGCACTTTCTTCTAACAGACCAACATATGCCCAAAATCTAGTGTGTGGCACTGATTTATGCACCAGCCTGGTCATATTTGATCATATTCTGTTTTATTTTGTTTGTTTTTATCTTTTCCTTTTCTTTTTTTTTTCTTCCTTTCCCTTTCTTTCCCCCCGGTTTCAGGTCTCTTCTGATTTGTTCAGTGTATATTTTTCTGGGGTTGTTGTTACCCTGTTAGCATTTTGTTCTCTCATTCATTTATTCTCCTCTGGACAAAATGACAAGATGGAAAAAATCACCTCAAAAAAAAAAAGAACAAGAGGCAGTACTAACTGCCAGGGACCTAATCAGTACGGACATTAGTAAAATGTTGGAACTAGAGTTCAGAAGGACGATTTTAAAAAACCAGCTGGGGGCGCCTGAGTGGCTCAGTTGTTAAGTGTCTGCCTTCAGCTTGGGTCATGGTCCCAAGGTCCTGGGATCGAGCCCCACATCGGGCTCCCTGCTCCACGGGAAGCCTGCTTCTCCCTCCCCTGCTCCCCCTGCTTGTGTTCCCACTCTCATTGTGTCTCTCTCTGTCAAATAAATAAATAAAATCTTAAAAAAAAAAAGATACTAGCTGGGCTTGAAAAAAGCATGGAAGATATTAGAGAAAACCTTTCTGGAGAAATAAAAGAACTAAAATCTAACCAAGTCGAAATCAAAAAGGCTATTAATGAGGTACAATAAAAAACGGAGGCTCTAACTGCTAGGATAAATGAGGCAGAAGAGAGAATTAGTGATATAGAAGACCAAATGATGGAAAATAAAGAAGCTGAGAAAAAGAGAGATAAACAACTACTGGATCATGAGGGCAGAATTCTAGAGATAAGTGATACCATAAGATGAAACAATATTAGAATAATTGGGATCCCAGAAGAAGAAGAAAGAGAGAGAGGGTTAAAAGGTATATTGGAGCAAATTATAGCAGAGAACTTCCCTAATTTGGGGAAGGAAACAGGCATCAAAATCCAGGAGGCACAGAGAACCCCCTTAAAATCAATAAAAATAGGTCAACACCCCGACATCTAATAGTAAAACTTACAAGTCTCAGAGACAAAGAGAAAATCCTGAAAGCAGCTCGGGAGAAGAGATCTGTAACCTACAATGGTAGAAACATTAGATTGGCAACAGACCTATCCACAGAGACCTGGCAGGCCAGAAAGAACTGGCATGATATATTCAGAGCCCTAAATGAGAAAAATATGCAGCCAAGAATACTCTATCCAGCTGGGCTGTCACTGAAAATAGAAGGAGAGATAAAAAGCTTCCAGGACAAACAAAAACTAAGGGAATTTGCAAACACGAAACCAGCCCTACAAGAAATCTTGAAAGGGGGCCTCTAAGCAAAGAGAGCCTAAAAGTAACATAGACCAGAAAGGAACACAGACAATATACAGTAACAGTCACCTTACAGGCAATACAATGGCACTAAATTCCTATCTTTCAATAGTTACCCTGAATGTAAATGGGCTAAATGCCCCAATCAAAAGACACAGGGTATCAGATTGGATAAAAAAAACAAGACCCATCGATATGCTGTCTGCAAGAGACTCATTTTAGACCCAAAGACACCTCCAGATTGAAAGTGAGGGGGTGGAAAACCATTTACCATGCTAATGGACACTAAAAGAAAGCTGGGGTGGCAATCTTATATCAGACAAATTAGATTTTAAACCAAAGACTATAATAAGAGATGAGGAAGGGCACTATATCATACTTAAAGGGTCTATCCAACAAGAAGATCTAACAATTGTAAATATCTATGCCCCTAACATGGGAGCAGCCAATTATATAAGCCAATTAATAACAAAAGCAAAGAAACACATTGACAACAATACAACAATAGTTGGGGACTTTAACACCCCCCTCACTGAAAGGGACAGATCATCCAAGCAAAAGATCAACAAGGAAATAAAAACTTTAAATGACACACTGGACCAAAAGGACTTCACAGACATATTCAGAACATTCCATCCCAAAGCAACAGAATACACATTCTTCTCTAGTGCCCATGGAACATTCTCCAGAATAGATCACATCCTAGGTCACAAATCAGGTCTCAACCGGTACCAAAAGACTGGGATCATTCCCTGCATATTTTCAGAGCACAATGTGCTGGAGTCCAGCTCCAGCCGGGGTGGGTCTCTCGTAGGAAAGGACGGCGTCGGCGAATGAGGAGACACAGACACAAGGTCAGGTTGCAAGCATCTCCTCCTGACAGCCTTGGAGGAACTTTATTTATATGTTAGGATTTTTTTTTGTTTTTCCATACTTTCGTAACATGTGATTATGTTTTTTCACAATTGATTGAGATAATCTTAGATCATTTTTTTGATTACAGACATAGCCTTCTTTTATTTTTCTTTTGTAATGATTAACATGACCTTTATTGATTTCTGCTTATTGACTTTCGCTAAAACTAAAAAACAATACGCAAAGAGAAAGGTGCTAGACAGAGCGTGACCATCTTGTTATTTTGTTCTATAGTGCAGGAAATATAGTGAACTGTGGAACAGCCTGAGCTGTTCCTTTCTTAGAATCTTGCCACTTCTGAGGCGCCTGGGGGGCCTCGTGGAATTAGTTTCATTATGATTGCTTAGATAGGCGTAACTAAGATGAGTAGTTACTTTATCATGAAACCCCAGAAATATTCCCACAATTATAAAGATTGCCATAAACAAAATGAAAGAGAATAGCAAGAGCCAGCTGTGGAGTCTCCTGTTTTCAGGATCGTCCCCCATACTTGGACTTTGTCAAACAGCATGAGTAGCTTGGCTCGCGCCAACAATGCTTTGAAAATAGAACTCAATCACAAGAGGAAAGTCAGAAAGAACTCAAATACATGGAGGCTAAAGAGCATCCTACTAAAGAATGAATGGGTTAACCAGGAAATTAAAGAAGAATTTAAAAAATTCATGGAAACCAATGAAAATGAAAACACAACTGTTCAAAATCCTTGGGATGCAGCAAAGGCGGTCCTAAGAGGAAAGTATATAGCAATACAAACCTTTCTCAAGAAACAAGAAAGGTCTCAAATACACAACCTAACCCTACACCTAAAGAAGCTGGAAAAAGAACAGCAAATAAAGCCTAAACCCAACTAAAGATCAGAGCAGAAATCAATGAAATAGAAACCAAAAGAACAGTAGAACAGTAGATCAACGAAACTAGGAGCTGGTTCTTTGAAAGAATTAACAAGATTGATAAACCCCTGGCCAGACTTATCAAAAAGAAAAGAGAAAGGACCCAAATAAGTAAAATCATGAATGAAAGAGGAGAGATCGCAACCAACACCAAAGAAATACAAACAATTGTAAGAACATATTATGAGCAACTCTATGCCAGCAAATTAGATAATCTGGAAGAAATGGATGCATTCCTAGAGATGTATCAACTACCAAAACTGAACCAGGAAGAAATAGAAAACCTGAACAGACCTATAACCACTAAGGAAATTGAAGCAGTCATCAAAAATCTCCCAACAAACAAAAGCCCAGGGCCAGATGGCTTTCCAGGGGAATTCTACCAAACATTTCAAGAAGAATGAATACCTATCCTTCTGAAACTGTTCCAAAAAATAGAAATGGAAGGAAAACTTCCAAACTCGTTTTATGAGGCCACCATTACCTTGATCCCAAAACCAGACAAAAATGAACTATTGGGACTTTGTCAAGATAAAAATTCTCCCATCAAAAAGGAGAATTACAGACCCATATCCTTGATGAACAAGGATATAAAAATTCTCACCAAAATACTAGGCAATAGGGGGCACCTGGGTGGCTCAGTCGGTTAAGCGACTGCCTTCAGCTCAGGTCATGATCCTGGAGTCCCTGGATCGAGTCCCGCATCGGGCTCCCTGCTCGGCGGGGAGTCTGCTTCTCCCTCTGACCCTCCTCCCTCTCATGCTCTCTGTCTCTCATTCTCTCTCTCACAAATAAATAAATAAAATCTTAAAAAAAAAAAAAAATACTAGGCAATAGGATCCAACAGTACATTAAAAGGATTATTCACCATGACCAAGTGGGATTTATCCCTGGGCTGCAAGGTTGGTTCAACATCTGCAAATCAATCAATGTGATACAATACATTGAAAGAAGAAAGAACAAGAACCGTATGACCCTCTCAATAGATGCAGAAAAAGCATTTGACAAAGTACAACATCCTTTCTTGATCAAAACTCTGATTTAGAGTATAAGGATAGAGGGTACATACCTCAATATCATAAAAGCCATCTATGAAAAACCCACAGCGAATATCATTCTCAATGGGGAAAAACTGAGAGCTTTCCCCTTAAGGTCAGGAACGCGGCAGGGATGTCCACTACCACCACCGCTATTCAACATAGTACTAGAAGTCCTAGCCTCAGCAATCAGACAACAAAAAGAAATAAAAGGCATTTGAATCAGCAAAGAAGAAGTCAAACTCTCACTCTTTGCAGATGACATGATACTTTATGTGGAAAACCCAAAAGACGCCACCCCAAAACTGCTAGAATTCATACAGGAATTCAGTAAAGTGGCAGGATATAAAATCAATGCCCAGGAATCAGTGGCATTCCTATACACCAACAACAAGACAGAAGAAAGAGAAATTAAGGAGTCGATCCCATTTACAATTGCACCCAAAAGCATAAGATACCTAGGAATAAATCTAACCAAAGAGGCAAAGAATCTGTACTCAGAAAACTATAAAATACTCATGAAAGAAATTGAGGATGACACAAAGAAATGGAAAAACATTCCATGCTCATGGATTGGAAGAACAAATATTGTGAAGATGTCAATGCTACCTAGAGCAATCTACACATTCCATGCAATCCCCATCAAAATACCATCCACTTTTTTCAAAAAAATGGAACAAATAATCCTAAAATTTGTATGGAACCAGAAAAGACCCCGAATAGCCAGAGGAATGTTGAAAAAGAAAAGCAAAGCTGGTGGCATCACAATTCCGGACTTCCAGCTCTATTACAAAGCTGTCATCATCAAGACAGTCTGGTACTGGCACAAAAAGAGACACATACATCAATGGAACAGAATAGAAAGCCCAGAAATGGCTGGTCAACTAATCTTCGACAAAGCAGGAAAGAATGTCCAATGGAAAAAAGACAGTCTCTTCAACAAATGGTGTTGGGAAAAGTGGACAGTCACATGCAGAAGAATGAAACTGGACCATTTCCTTACACCACACACAAAAACAGACTCCAAATGGTTGAAAGACCGAAATGTGAGACAGGAGTCCATCAAAATCCTAAAGGAAAACACAGGCAGCAACTTCTTCAACCTCAGCCGCAGCAACTTCTTCCTAGAAATATCGTCAAAGGCAAGGGAAGCAAGGGCAAAAATGAACTATTGGGACTTCATCAAAAATAAAAAGCTTTTGTACAGCAAAAGAAACAGTCAACAAAACCAAAAGACAACCGACAGAATGGGAGAAGATATTTGGAAATGACATATCAGATAAAGGGCTAGTATCCAAAATCTATGAAGAACTTAACCAAACTCAACACCCAAAGAACAAATGATCCAATCAAGAAATGGGCAGAAGACATGAACAGGCATTTTTCCAGAGAAGACATCCAAATGGCCGACAGACACATGAAAAAGTGCTCAACATCACTTGGCATCAGGGAAATCCAAATCAAAACTTCAAGGACATACCACCTCACACCAGTGAGAATGGCTAAAATTAACAAGTCAGGAAACAACTGATGTTGGCAAGGATGCGGAGAAAGGGGAACTCACCTATAATGTTGGTGTGAATGCAAGCTGGTGCAGCCACTCTGGAAAACAGTATGGAGGTTCCTCAAAAAGTTCAAAAGAGAGCTACCCTACGACCCAGCAATTGCACTACTGGGTATGTACCCCAAAGATACAAATGTAGGGATCTGAAGGGGTACGTGCAACCTGATGTTTATAGCAGCAGTGTCCACATAGCCAAACTGTGGAAAGAGCGAAGATGTCCATTGACAGATGAATGGATAAAGAAGATGTGGTATATGTATACGATGGAATATTATGCAGCCATCAAAAGGAATGAAATCTTGCCATTTGCCACGATGTGGATGGAACTGGATGGTATTATGCTGAGCGAAATAAGTCAATCAGAGCAAGAAATATATCATATGACCTCACTGATATGAGGAATTCTTAATCTCAGGAAACAAACTGAAGGTTGCTGGAGTGGTGGAGGGTGGGAGGGATGGGGTGGCTGGGTGATAGACATTGGGGAGGGTATGTGTTATGGTGAGCGCTGTGAATTGTGTAAGACTGTTGAATCACAGACATGTACCTCTGAAACAAATAATACATTATATTTAAAAAAAAAAAAGAAGATAGCAGGAAGGGAAAAATGAAGGGGGTGGAAATCGGAAGGGGAGATGAACCATGAGAGACTATGGACTCTGAGAAACAATCTGAGGGTTTTAGAGGGGAAAGGGTGGGGGGATGGGTTAGCCTGGTGATGGATATTAAAGAGGGCATGTACTAAATGGAGCACTGGGTGTTATACGCAAACAATGAATCACGGAACACTACATCAAAAAAAATAAATAAATAAATAAATAAAACTAAGGAAATCTGAATAAACTATGGAGTTTATTTAATTTAAAAAAAGACAAAATATCTATAAATTAGTTTGAAAAATAAATGACACATTGGGGGAAATATCTGCAATGTATTTCATCAAGAGCTAAAATACATTATCTCTTTTTTTAAAGATTTTATTTATTTGAGAGAGAGAACGAGAGAGTGCTAGCAGAAAGGGCAGAGGGGTAGGGAGAGAGAATTTATAGCTGACTCAGCACTGAGCATGGAGCCCTACATGGGGCTTTATCCCAGGACTGCAGATCGTGACCTGAGCTAAAATCAAGAGTCAGACACTTAACCAACTAAGCCACCCAGGTGCCCCAAGAGCTAGTATCTCTCATATATAAAGGGCTCTTACAAGTAAGTAAGAGAAAAATCATTAAAAATTTCATAAGGGACATGAATATGTTCCTTTTAAACTCTAAAATATTCTATTTTTTGAGCTTACAATTATAATTCTAGAAAATTATTCCAAAACATTCATTCTCAAAGTGTAGGACCTAGACCAGCAGTGTTACTATCACCTGGGAATTTACCAGAATTATAGTTTCTGAGCCCTACTCCAGAACTACTGTATTGAGCCATCTGGACTTAAAGAGGCTTTTTAGTGGAAGGTTATAAATTATGGATTAACTTACTCACTAGACATAGGGCTATTAGGATTTTTCTCTTTGTTCTGGTGTGAGTTTTGGTAAGTTGCATTTTTCTAGGAAATTGTCAATTTCATTCAAGTTTTCTAATTTAGTTGTTGTTCATAACATGCTCTTATCTTTTTAATGCCTGTAGGATCTGCAGTGGTATTACCTTTTTTGTTTTTGGTATTTGTAATTTGTGCCTTCTCTTTTTTTTTCTTGGTCAGTCTTGTTTAATCTGTTTGGGGATCAGTCAGATTCTTGAATTTGTAGGTTTATGTCTTATGCCAAGTTTGCAATATTTTACACAGTTACGTCTTTTTTATTTTTATTTTTTTTAAGATTTTATTTACTTGAGAGAGAGAGAGCATAAGCAGGGGGAGCAGCAGAGGGAGAGGGAGCAGCAGGCTCCCCACTGAGCAAGGAGCCCAACGCGGGGCTCCATCCCTGAACCCTGGGATCATGATCCCAGCTGAAGGCAGATGCTTAATTGACTGAGCCACCCAGGTGTCCCCATTTACTTCTATTTTAGCACCACACTTTTTCTCCTCTCCTTCTGAGACTCCAATGATATGAATGTTAGAGTTTTTGTTATTGCCCCATATTTCTGTTAACTTCTTTTCAGTCTATTTTCTCTCTGTTGTTCAGAGAAGAGTAATTTCTATTGTTCTGTCCTCAAATTCACAGATTCTTTCCTCTATCATATTTATCCTGCTGCTGAGTTTTAAAATTTCAGTTACTGTATGTTGTCAATGAAAACATTTCTATTTGGTTCTTTTTTACATCTTCTATTTTACTGAGGTTTTCTAACTTTTTACTAGATTCAACAATGTTCACAATCACTCATTGAAGCCTTTTTATGAATGCTGCTTTACAGTCCTTGTCAAATAATTCCAACATCTCTGTTATCACGGAGTTGGTGTCTGTTGTCTTTTCCCACTCAAGCTGAGAGTTACCTAGTTCTTGATATGACAAGTGACTTTTAGTCTTGTCCTAGGAAGTTTGGGTATCACATTGTGAGGCTCTGGATCCCACTGAATCTTCTTTTTTTATAGGCAGTTACCCTGCTTAGGTGTAGTATGCAGCTCCAAGAGGGGGTGGATGGCCATCCCCCTGCTGAACCTTACCTACATGGAGGGGGAGTTTGCCATGGGAGGAGAAGGAGGCAAGTGGAATGTTGCTGTGGCTTCATTGCTAGAAGTTCAGTCTCAATTGAATTCTGCTGACAGTAGCTGATGCTCTCTGGGTGAGGAAAGTGGAGAGTCAACTAGCACCCCCTCACACTGCCTCATTCTGTCGCTGCTGCTAGATGGGTGTGGAAATTCAGTTCCCTGTCTGGTTCTACTAATGGGACCCCTGTGGGGTCCCCTGCCTTGCTGGTGCCACATGGGTCCAGAAGTCTTGCTCACCACCTGGCCCTGCTGACACCATGAAGGGAGGATGGTTTTTCTTTTTGTGTTTGGCTACAGTAAGGTGGATATTATCAAAATGATTTTCTATTCAGTGCGCCACTCTTTTCCTGGTCCTTTGACTACAGGGTACGGGTTTCTTGGGGCTTTTTTGTCTGTACCTATTTTTGATACCATGTTGCACACCCCTCAGACACCCCTTCCTGGCTATATGACAGGTAAGAAGAAAACCCAGAGAATCACAGCTACATCATTCCTCAAGTCCCAAAGGCCCTAGCCAGTCTGTTCTCTTCTTTTTATCTTTGAGTATTCCTTTGTTTGTTGTGCTCCATCCAAGGTTTTCAATTATAAGAGGGAGAAAGAGCAAGGAATGGGGCCAATCCATCTTATCTGGAACCAGAAATACCATCAGTTTTAATATATTTTCATTATTGTTCAGTTTAAAGTATCTTCTAATTTTCACTGGGATTTATTCTTTACCCCACAGGATATACAGAAGTGCTTTGCTTCAGATGAAAGGTGATGACATATGGAATTTACTTCAGAAAATACGTAAGGAGAAAGTGGGTGAGGGCATAGATGAAATATAAATTGGTCAAGAGTGCATCATTTTAAAAGCTGGATGATCAATTCATGAGAGTTCATTATACTTTTCTGTCTACTTTTGTATATGTTTAAATTTTTCTGGAAAAAAAAGGATACTGATTAATTTCCAAACACTTAGGAATTTTCTACTTACTCTTTTGTTACTGATTTCTAATTCAGTTCTCTGTAATTAGAGGATATCTCTATATTACTTCAATCTACTGAAATGTACTAGGACTTGCTCCATGCCCTTGCATATGTCTTCCATTTTAGTTAATGTTCCTGTATTAAGAAAACAAAAATGTGTATTCTGCTGTGATTGGCCACATGTTCTATATATGTTAGTTTGGTTAAGTTTGTTAATTGTGTTGCTCAAATCTGTTATACCCTTATAACTTTTGTCTGCTTTTTCCATTAGTTATTGAAGAGCTTGTACTAATAATCTCCCACAATAATGATAGATTTGTCTATTTCCCTATTTAGTTTTGTCAGTTTTTGCTTAATGTATTGTGAGGTTATGTTATTAGGTGCATACAAATTTTAGATTATCTTCCTGTTGAATTGACCCATTTATCTCTATCTATCTCTAGTAATAGTATCTCTAGGGATACTCTTTGTGTTTATTTTGTCTGATATTAGTAGTTATACCAGATTTTTTCAGTAGGTGTTCACATGGCAGATCTTTTTCTAGCCTTGTCTACTCTTCTTTGTCCTAATATTTAAATATATGTCTTGTAAGGTGCTTATACTTGGGCTTTTCTTTTCTTTTCTTTTCTTTTCTTTTCTTTTCTTTCTTTCTTTCTTTCTTTCTTTCTTTCTTTCTTTCTTTCTTTCTTTCTTTTCTTTCTTTCTTTCTTTCTTTCTTTCTTTCTTTCTTTCTTTCTTTCTTAAAAACAAGCTTGACAATCTTTGGAGTATTTTAGTTCGTTTAACTTAATATAGCTACTGATATATTTGGCTTAAATCTATCATTTTACTCTCATTTTCTATTTTTCTATCATCTTTTGACTTCAAGTTCTCTATTTTTTACTTCTGACTTACTTTATCAACTACATTTTAATGATTCCATCTATTCATAGACTTGATAGCTATACATCTTTAAACTTTTCTTTTGGTGGTTGTAAAGATCTCGGCATTACCTTGACTTACTTTAAATTTGTACACTTACCTAAAAATTTCAGATTTTTTCCTTAGATTCCTGGAAGTGGGACACTTGACCCATGGCATGAATATTTTAAGGTCTTTGGGACATATGCTCAATCTCTCTTCCAGAAGGGTTATGTCAATTAATATTCCCAGCTAAAAGAGTTCTTGCTTTATTGAGTCATCATTAGATAATCAGGTAACTGTGCCATTATTAGATAATTATTGCTTTAAAAATCTGTTTACTCGGTGAGAAAAAAAAGTAATTTACAACTCTTTGACTACTCCTGAGGTTGACTTTTTACTGTTTATTTATTAATCAAATAACTTTTTGCTTCTATGAATAGCTTATTTATATCCTTGGACATTTTTCAATTGGAATATTAGTGTTTTTCTTATCAGCTTACAAGAACTCATTTGAACTAGGAATAATTCTTTGTCAATTATTGAAAATGATTTTTCTTTGTTTAACGCTTACTTTCTAAGAATCTTCCTCACTAACCATCAGAGGAGGGGATGAAAAGAAAAAAAATATTCTGGCTGGAGCTCAAGACACAAGAACAGGCAGTGACTCAAGGATTTTGCTTCTCTTACAACTATCAAGTGTCTGTAAGAACTGATTACACAACATTTTTCCTCTAAGGTCCTCAAAGTTAAAAATAAAGAATGCAGTTCATGGCTTTTTAAGAGAGCTATTTCTGTTGCCAGTTTGCATAAGCACTCAGTGATCATCTTGTTCATCAAAAAAGTTGATAAGACCATTAAATATAGTTTATTAGCATGATATTCTCTATAGGAAAATAAATTATTTTCTGATGGACTTTATAATCCTTTGGCTTCAGTGTTAGATTGGGCAAGGGAGCAAGGTGAAACCATCTCAAAAATACGCACTAACCTTTATGAGCAGTGGAAAGAAGAAACAAGCTGTCCAGTGCACCTTGGTCACTGGGAAGGTAAGCCCAGAGGATGAGCATAGGGTTTGCTTCAGGCGAGATTGCAGGAACGGGGTGAAGGAAGTATGCTTAGTTATGTGTGCCCCAGACAGGGATGAGTGGAGTACCAGCAAACCTACCTTGCTTTAGCTTTAGAAGAAAAATCTATTGTTCCAATGTTTTCAGTCTTAAATATAAAACTGGGGAAAAGGTTTCATTTATTTAAATAGTTAGACATAAAGCAGAAACCTTTACAAAAGTATGTGTAAAGTACAGCAATATATTTGAGCACATTTTTGAGACTGTCTTCATAGACAGAAAAGGTATTCGGGTTTGAAAAAGAAAATGAACATTAGCGAATGTGTCACAGACTCATCTACTTACCGTCATACTGCAGAAATCCATTTGTATCTGTCTCTATCTCAGACTCTGGCTGGTAAAAAGAACAAAGCACCCATCAAAACTGTGCAGTGCAGAAGAAATACAACTATAGAATGAAGAGGCGATAAACTTTTACTAAACGCTTTGGATGTGGAGAATAAATAAAATCAGAGCCGTACCAATAAGTAATGCCATCTAGTGGATAAGGGACATTACTGCATGGAGCCTACCTTCTCTACAAAAACTCTATCACTCAGCAAAGGCTTTTTGGATGTAATTTCATTAACTTTGCCACTAAAACTTTGTTGTGTTAAATGAATTATCTAAGATGTTTTTACAGATACCTTAAAGAAATCATCCTGAGATATGACACTGCAGTTTGGGAGGTGTTTCTGCAAATTCTTAGCCAGTGTTGTCTTCCCGCCATTTGTCACACTGAACAGAAAAAGGAAAAGAAAAAAAATTGAGCATACCAAGAAGGAAGATGCATTTAATATAAAACATTTTATTTATTTTTATTTTTTTATATTTTAAAAAGATTTTATTTCTCAGAGAGAGAGAGAGAGAGAGAGAGAGCGCACATGCATGCATAAGCAGGGGGAGCCCCAGGCCAGAGGGAGAAGCAGGCTCTCCGCTGAGCAGGGAGCCTGACACAGGACTCGATCCCAGGACCCTGGGATCATGACCAGAGCTGAAGGCAGACGCTTAACCGACTGAGCCATCCAGGCGTCCCTAAAACATTTTAAAGTGATCTTAGAAAAAAGATATTTAAAACAATACGTAATACCTAAGAAGAAATTATTTCTTTCATAGCTATGTTGGTAAGTAAGTAGATCTACTTACTGTAACAGATGAGGAGAAATAAACTGGAAAGGATGGAGGAGAAAGGTCACTATGTACCGGGCAAGTAAACTGGGTGATACGAAGTCTTAAAATTCCAGCTACTGTGTGGGAAGCAAAAGAATGTTTCGTCTATACTGAACCATTCCCAGGGCTCATGTGCAACACTGAGAATATGAGTAGCACGTTTTAGTGCAAGTCCCTACAGCTGCACGTGGTCACTGTGATTTTGTTTCAGTGTGCCATGGAGAAAAATGGAGGACTGGCTTATGACAAGCCACGTACCACGCATTCACATCTCCACTGTGGTGCTCCCTTTCTCCTTAATCTTGCTCCACTTTGGGCCAAATGGGAGGCCCACTGAAGCTTGTCACAGGGAGTCAGTTACTTGTCCCTCCTGGCTGGCCCGTGACATCGGGGAGAATGGGGATCCCCTGTGTACCTAGTTTTCCAGCGTCTAGCACCCCACATAGCACCAGAGAGGTGGGTCTGCAGTCAGTCATTCAGTCAGAGCTTTTTTTAACCCGGGGCTGCTGCCTCAGAGGGTCTGGGGACACATTTGTGGACTTTGCCAACTTGAATGGGAAAGAAATTACATCTTTATTTTTATTACATTCTAACAGAATTTTAGCTTTTCCTTTCATTATAAGGAAAAAACAGCAGTGGTATTAACAGTACGCATGGCTTTGTCACCACTAGAAATCATAGATATTTTCATATCACGGTGCAAGGGGGGCAGGTATCTTGGAGCATGATCGATATTCATTATTATTTCAAATTGATGGCAGTTTTTAGACCCACCCCTGGACACTGTTATTTAATAAGTTAACTATGTATATATCACAAAGCAACAATCTGTTTTTTAAAATAATTTTATAACTATATTTCAACATAACTGGTTTCCTTTATATTCCTGTATTTTATTTTATGCATTTAAAACCATTACTCTAGGGGTGCCTGGGTGGCTCAGTTGGTTAAGCGTCTGCCTTCGGCTCAGGTCATGATCCCAGGGTCCTGGGATCGAGCCCCACATCGGGCTCCCTGCTCAGCGGGAAGCCTGCTTCTCCCTCTGCCTGCCGCTCCCCCTGCTTGTGCACGTGCTCACTCTCTCTCTGTCGCTGACAAATAAATAAACAAAATCTTTTTAAAAAAATACTAGAATTAGATGATTTCTGCTTGATCAATTAGTCTATTGGAAATATTTAGTAGCCAATATATGTTCATCAAATAATCAATCAATAATTCCAACCACCAGGGCGCCTGGGTGGCTCAGTCGTTAAGCATCTGCCTTCAGCTCAGGTCATGATCCCAGGGTCCTGGGAT